>NC_089647.1:15300000-15613000 GCF_037042795.1 Molothrus aeneus | reverse complement strand
TCACATTACCAGGGAGCAGGGTTAGATGGGATCTCGGGAAGAAATTCTTGGCTGTGAGGGTGGCGAGGCCCTGGCACAGGTTGCCTGGAGAAGCTGTGGCTGCCCCATCCCTAGAAGTGTTCAAGGCCAGGGTGGATGGGGTTGGAGCAACCTGGTCTAGTGGAAGGTGTCCCTGCCCATGGCAGGGAATTTGGAATGAGATGATCTTTGAGGTCTGTTCCAAGCCAAACCATCTTGTGATTCTGTGATTCTACTTCCTGAAGACCACAGAACCTTAAAGCATTTTCTCATTTACTTTTTTTTTTTTTTTTTAATAGCTGAAGTTTTTTCCATCCTATGTGTAATAGTCTGGTCTTTGGAGTCATTGTATCCCGATGTGTCTCTGAGTGGCTGCTCACTGGCCTCTGGCCTCACTTCTGAGGCCTTTTCCTGCCATTTCTCACCATGCAGAACTCTACCTGCAGCTTGCACATTGAGCTACCTGTTCTAAATATATTCCTTAACAGTTCATTTCCTAGTCTGGGATTTTGAACATTCTTCTGGTCTACAGCCACATTTCCATATTCTTTCAGTTAAGCTTATAAACCCATTTGACCTGCAAAAAATGCATAAAACGATAAGAGGATAAGAGAGAATTTATCCTTCACACACTATTTTAAAGTTTTTTTTTTCAACATTTGTTTACATTTTTCAGTGAGTGATAGAGTGGAAATCAAAGGAATGCCACTTGGATTCCCTCCCAAGGGAACAGAGAGGTGAAATGTCACCATGGGTTGATAATTGAAGAATGATTGATTTGATCTACAAACCTGTTACCTGCCCAAAACAGTTGTCATTCTGCAGTGCCATGGGGCCTCTTCCTGCCTGAGCAAGTAAACTGCAGAAAGGTCTAAAAGCTCTTTGTCAGTAGACAAATAAGCAGAGGGTTGAGGAAGAGGTGGAAGGATGTCAGCTGTTGTGTGCAATGGGTTTGTGGAGCACTGCTGAGTGACTTAAAACACCTAATGTATAGGAAGGCAGCAGAATATCTCTGTATGTCCTGTTCTCTCAGGATTGGAGCTCAGCTGCATATCCATGTAAAGAGAAGAAGAGGATTTTCCCAAGAGGGTTTTGATGAATTCAGAACAATGCCTCATAAACCTTCTTAATTAACTATTTGCTAACTGCTTGGCCTCTGTGCTTAATTGAATTGATCTGCTGCTGGGAGAGCAGTCTGATAGTCAGGCAAGAAAGGCACAACTGGAATGATATAAAAGGGAAGAGAAGAGCAAATACAGGTCTCACAGCAGCCTCCCCGCTATCAAACCTGACATGGCCAAAAGCAAGGGACAAAGAGATACCTGAATAAAGCCTAAAGTGGTCCAGAAGTATAGATGGGGAACTTGTTGGAAAAATGAAGCTGAGGCAGGCAGCATGATGAGCAGAGAGGTCCCACCAAATTGTGCTGACTCTGCAAAGGAGGAGATGCTCCACTGTCAGCACTGCCTTCAAACTCTTCCAGCCTGTGGTCTAGAGGGGCCCATCCAAAATCACAGTGACAATCCTTTTGGTCACACACCTAAAAGAAAACATGTCCTTTATAGGGTAAAAAATAAATCCTGACGTGGGCTTGTGTTTGTCTGGGGAATAATAGCACAACAGAGAGAGGCTGGGTGAAATCCATCTCCTAAGATAAATTTGTTACTTTACTTTAGCTGCCACTCTAGTAATGTTCAACCTGTTGGGTGCAAAGGTGACAGTCTGATGGCCCTGGTCACCAGCTGCCGTGGGCTGTGGCTTGTACTGATCTGTTGGTGTTTGCTATCTTGGCAGTGGGAATTCCCAATTTATCACTGAGGTCATGGTCATGTTAGAAAGTGCTACAAAGGCAGCAGGGAAGAGAGGACAGCACATAGAAGGTGAAATATGGTTGTAGTTGTTTTTTTGCAGCTTAAAAGGAGTGCTTTTTGCATTTCTCAAGCCATTTTCACCTCAAAGCTGGAAAACACTTTTATACTCTTTATTAACTGCAGAGCAACTGTGCTCTTGTAAACGTTCTGTTTCTATTGTGACAAAATTCACAAGTATGTTCAAAATGAAATTGTCACCTTCAGTTTCAAAATTACAGGTTTTCCTGCAAGATAAGCTCATGACTCCCTCAGTTACACATTTATTTTCCCTGTCCAGGCTGGACTATTCAGCTCCTGCGTTCCTTGTTTCTCATTCATGGTCTGTAACAGCTAAAAACTTCTCACGAGGTGCAGTGAGGGTGTGGCCCATAAAACCACTCTGTCACTCCCCTCCCCAGCAGGGCAGGGCAGAGAAAAATCTACCAGAAGTCTGATGGGTCAAGATAAGGGCAGAGAGAGATCACTCAGTCATTACCGTTTCAGGCAAAACAGACTTGATTCGGGGAAATTGGATTAATTTATTATCAATCAAATCAGAGTAGGATAATGAGGAAAAAACCCCAAATCTTAAAACACTTTCCCTGTATTCCTGTCTTCTTCCACTCTTCCTGAGTTCAGTCAAGGCTCAGTTTGACTGGCATGGAGTCCTGCAGCTGCTGCAGGTGGATCTCTGCTCTCCCATGCCCTCCATGAGCTGCAGGGCACAGCTGCCTCCCCATGGGCTGAACTATCAGCTGCCGGGGAATCTCAGCTCTGGCACCTCCTGCCCCTCCTTCTGCACTGATCTTGGACACTGCATGCTGTTGCACTCACATATTCTCACTCTGTCCAGCTGAAGTTGCCCAGTATTCTTTACTTTCCTGAATGCTTTGTCTGAGAGGTGCTCCCAGTGTGGCTGATGGGCTCGGCCTTGGCCAGCAATGGATCTTCCTTGGAGCTGCCTGTCATTGGCTCTGCCAGACATGGAGGAAGTTTCTGGCATCTTTTCACAGAAGCCACCCCTGTAGCCTCCCTGCTATCAAAACCTGGCCACACAAACCCAATACAGAGGAGTTGTCAAAGAGCCTGAATATCCCCAGAGCAGAGGGAAGACTTCCCCCAGGAGAGCTGCCCTGATTTTGGGTCGTGCTGCTTGCGGGTGTGCACTCAGCCTGTGCCTCTGGCGTGCCTTGAGGTGCTGCAGAAGTGAGCCTGACTCTTGTTGCATGTTAGTTTGGGGTTAGAACCCTTCTCTCCAGGAGAGAGCAAAAAGAGCTAGCATTGCTCCAATGACCTTGAGAACACTGATGCCAAGAACATAACATTTGTTGACCAAGAAGAAGGAAAGCTGACCTCAGATCCTTCCAATTACAGCTTGACAGACTAACAGTAACTTTTCTTACTGGCCCTCAGCAATAATAAAGGACAGATGGTAGCCAATCTTCCCACTATTCTGCTGCAGCATTCACACTAACACCCACATAGATCTGGTCATCTACAATAATACTTGTCTGGGAGGGGGCAGGTACCTTGGAAGTGATGTCAGAAAAAAAGATCCACCTGTGAAAAAGTTTTGCCAATGTTAATGTCTGAAAAGTAGCGTTTATATAAGACTAAGTGCAGCCTGTGTGGTACAAAATGTGCCATTTCCTTTGCATTTGTAATGAAAACAGAGTGACAGAGCTGAGCATGCCTTTTTAATATACACCTAATTTAAATTCAGTACTAATGATGGATGCAAGGAAGGATGAAGTGTTGTGTTGTGGAAGTTGGTTTTCACAGTATTTGAGGGAACAAGGAAGAAAAATGGTACAAGTGAGCAACAAACACTGCTGTGAAGAGCTGAGGGTAGCCAGAGCAGGATCTGTGAAGACAGTCATGGGTGAAAACCAAGATAATCTCTGTACTGCTGACCCAGGAATGGTGCTTGACTTCTGAGACTGCTTTTGAGGGACAAATTGACACTTTGTTCGCTCTCCCAGGCAAAGGATACTTAGGTGTTTTTGACTCAGCCCTTTGCCATCGAGCTTTTTTCTCACTACAGTTGTTCATAAGAACTGCCCTGACATACGTCCTATTCCTACAAATCTGCAGAAAGAGGCAGATTTATATTAATGAAATGATTCCATGACAGATGCTATGAAAGGACATTGACTGCATACAAGTAGTGTGAAACAGCGGGCTGAGTCTCTTCAGTCATTCATTCAATTATTTAATTTTATCCAAGAATTTTCTTTCTCCAAACAAGCACGTCTTGATTTGAAAGACAGGTGTCTGCCAAGGGAGAAAAATTCTGATTGCAAAGTAGATAACATTTATATTATCATTTTAAGCTATTGTTATGTCTTGGCTTGAAAGACAGGTGTCTGCCAAGGGAGGTGGGAACTTCCCTTGAAATGGAGAATATGACACCCTTCCCTCTGAAGGGAAATTAAGGGGCTTTCAGGCAAAGATATAGGAAAAGGAATAACAGTTCTTTACTAGTATGTATAACAGGCAAACAGCGAAAACAGCAATCAACAACAACAAAAGCAGAGACCCAGCAGCAGCGTTCTCTCGGCTGCGGCACTTTCCACTTCGGTGCAGTTCTGGTCTGTCCTAGGGTGACGTTATGATGCTTGTATCCCCATTTGTGTGTTCTGTTTATGCTGGATATTATGTTCTGTGCTTTCAAGACTGGCTCTGAAGAGTGAAAGTTTTGTTTTGGTTTTGCTATCAGCCTGCTCCCCCACAGCTGGCAGGATGCACAGATCGGGCAGTACATAGTGCTGCTTTTGCTTTTTGCTTTGCTTTTCGCTTTGCTCTTGTTCTTGCTTCTGCTTTGCTCTCGCTTTTTTGCTTCTGCTCGTTAGTTACTAGCTAAGCAGTCCAAATTTTTTCCTGGTCTGTTTCTCCTTTCCCTTTTTTTTGACCTACTCGAACCTGCTCCAGACTGGGACGTGGGAAACACCGAGAGTTTGCACCTTGTGGCCTGCAGCAGACTGATAACAGAGCGACCACCCTCAAGAGAGACTTTCTGAAGTTGTCATCTTTTTCAGAGCGGTGACCGAGTGGTGCCATCCGGTATTGTTCATTTTGAGCGCTGGGGGGTGCTTTGCCTGTTAAATAAACAGGTTCTTTCCACTTCTCTCCGAGGAATCCTTCCCGAACCGGTTGGTGGGGCGGTGCCGTGTGGGTTTGCTTTCTGGAGGGGCCCCCTTTTGGAGGTTTTCTCCCAAATTTGCCCTAAACAAGGACAGGGTCCCAGCCGGGCGGGGCAGTGCAGTGACTCCCCCTGGCTGCAGGGGGCGCTGCGGCGCGGGCTGGGCCGTGTCGGCAGGAGGGGATGGAGACGGAGCTTCCCTCACGAACCCCCAGGCACAGCTGATCCGCTGCCCCCTCTGGATGGCGAAAGGAGCTGTGGCAGGAACCTGGAAAGCAGCAGGCTGGAATGGCAGGGTGGGCTTAGCCGGGGCAGCGAGCAAGAGGCAGCAGAAACTCTGCAGCTGTGGCTGGGAGCTCCCAGCAGGCAGGGGGTGCAGGGCCTCAGCGCAGCAAAAACCCACAGCGGGTGCTGGGCAGCGGCGGCTCGGCTCTCGAACACGGCAGGGAGAAGCTCCCTGGAGGGAGAAAGGGCTCGGCATCCCGGGTTTTTCCCTGAGCCACCTCAGCAGGTGGTGAAAGTGCTTTTTTGGTGAGGTAGGGTGTTAATGAGGTCCCAGTGCAATGGCGCTCGCCCACGGCAGCAGGTGACCAACCGGGCAGGGCTGGGCCAATTCCGCCCCCTTCGTTCCCCCAAGCAGCGCCCGACCGCCCTTCTCTCAAGCCGGGAGAGCAAGGAGAGCCAGCAGCTGCCCCAGCCCCCCCTTTTCCCCGCCCGATTCTCGAGGTATCTCTGCTCCTCCGAGAAAAACCCTCACATAAGAGAGCAGCCAGCCGCACTGTTCCCGGGGCAACTTCTTTTGTCTCTCCTGGGTACCCGGTCTTTTTTGTCTCTTAGCAACAAAATGGGATGTGAAAAACGCCAATCACTTGTTTTTAAAATTTTAAAAGTTTAATAGTAATAAAAGGTTATAAAAATAGTAATACTATTAGAGTAATAATAATTTGAACAGTTTGGATTAGTACAATACGAGACAATAAGAACAAAGAGTTACAGACAGTCCGGGTACCGTTTTCTGGGCAACATAAGCCCCAAAAAGGACACCCGTTAACAGAGGATTAACCCTTAAAAACAACAGCCTGTTGTGTATTCCTACACCTCATACATGATGCATAAATTCCATTCAAACAAAGGATTCTGCCTGGTCACTGTCATCTTCTTCCTCATAATCCTGATGGCATCATCCTGCCCAACCGAGGTGGGAAGAAGTTCGTTTCTCCTGATAAGGAAGCAATAAATTCTTTTTCTCTGAAAGATTTAGGTGTCCTGTGGCTGCTATCTCTCTGCGAGTCCTTTCTTTAGAAAAAAAGTATCTTACATAGCATAGTTTCTATTTTAACCTTATGTTATAACCTAAAACTATATTTAACCCACTACTTAAGAGAACTAATACAGCATAACTTTCTAACACAACACATATAATATTCATTTTAATATTTATTTATTTAATATTAATATTTATTTATTATTTAATATTTCATTTAATATTTGCGAAAAGCCAATCATAAAATACGCATTTTTCACAGGGAGAAACTTTCCTAAGAGAAAGAAAACAAAAGGAAAAAACTCTAACCTCCAACTAGCATAAAAATAATGGTCTTATATTCCAGGTTCAAGACAAGCCAAAGGGGAGACTGAACAGGTTACAAGATGCATAGAAAACACTTCTCCATTAGGAACTGAGTGATTAGGAGTTGAGAATAATTGAAGGTAGTGTCAGTCTGGGTAGAAAGTACCCTATATTCCTAGTCTATTCATATTCTTCTTGAGATACCTGCCTGAGACTGGTGGGGGACTGGGGCTGGGTGGACTCGTGGACTGACCCTGCACAACTATTCTGAACTGGTACAGAAATGTCACACCATTTCCCCAGCTCCTACGAGTCAGAAACTCTGTTATTGTCCTGCCCAGATCACAATGTGGACAAGACCTTGGAAGAATAGATATTTGATGTGTGCAGTGAATAACTTGGGGTCTGGGAGACCCAAATACATCTCCTCTGTGCTGCAGGAGAGTGAAGGAAAGAGATTTTCAAGCTTTTGCCATGCAAATTAGTTATTTTTTGGAATTAATGTTTCTATTTGGTGCTCTGAAATCCATGTCTCCTGAAAGGAGAACTCTACTAAAACCACTACTGATCAACTCCTTCCCTTCTGGTGGAACTCAGCACCTCTGTTTTCCTTAGGAATCTTTTCCCTGCTGTATACAAGCAGGAAAGTCATCCTTAAGTAGGTCACTGGCTTGTCTGGAATTTGGTCTTCTGTGAGGGTTAAAGGGAAGAAGTTAGTCTTATTCCTGAGACTACACCTCAAATTTGTTTGAATGTACAACAAATAAACTCCAGCTTTGGTTGGTTGCCTCAAAAGAAGAGCACAGACCTTTTCTTTTCCCTTCTAATGGTAAAAAAATTAGCAGCAGGAATATTTAAACATTAAAGAAATGCAGAACAACTTTGCCTTAATAATGTTAAGCCTCACCTAAATTACAGCTGTAAAGAAGGGGTTTGGGTAACAAGGAGATCCTTTCCTGGCAAAAAATCCAACCATCATTCATTTCTCCTCTGGGAGTAGCCAGGCAGGTACTCACAGGCCAAGTGTGCAAGCAATGCATCCTGCTAGCTATCACAGGCCTCTTCTCTGCTTAAAAGAGAAGGATGTCCTTATAGGATATTCAGTAAAATATAATTACTCAAAATTCTTTCAAAAAAGATTTTGCTATCCAAAAAACAGAATTATTCAAAAGTTTTTTTTAGATTTGACAAAATAATACATTGAATTTGAAAAAATAAATGTTCAATATTTCTGAGTTATTTTACTATGCAGAAAGTTTCCTTCCCCCAAAATGAAGGAAAAAGGAACAGAAAAAAACCCATCCCAAACCAGAAACATGCTCTTAGGTCCTAAAAAAGGAAGTGAGTGAAATAACTGATTGAACAAAGGATCATGGAAGGGCTAAGGTTGGAAGGCACCTTAAAGATCATCTCATTCCATCCCTGCTGCCATGGGCAGGGACCCCTTCCATTAGCCTAGATTGCTGCAAGCCCTGTCCAACCCGGCCTCATCCTATCACAAAGGTTTAACTGAAATCTCAAGTTGTGAACCATATATATAAATTATTATATCTTAAAAACAAACAAACAAACAACCTCAGTGGCTTGTATATATGAAACTGAATAAAGTTAAAAATGAGATGGAAATTATTCCATTACAGACAGCTGTATCAAAATCAGAAATGAGCTGTGCCCTCTGTGTGTGTTCATGAGTTGAAAAATACAAGAGAGGACTCTGAAAGGGAAAATTGAATTCTTGTAACAATTTACATGACAAATATGTGCTGATTAGTACATGGACTCATTAAACGGTTACATTTTTTCCCTCACATAAGATATTACTGGGACAAAAGACTTATCAGCATATACATGTAAGAACTAATGAAAGAAGCAGATGAAAATATTCTTGCTCTATGCTGAGAGGAATAGCAAATTTGTCTTTACAAACAAGCTGTGGGTCTGCTGGTAGGTAAAACTAGCACTGGTAGATAAAAGAAACAATGGGAAGGATTCCACTGATTGATGAATGGAAAAAGATATTTGCTTTAACAAATAAACTTTAGGTTTGCTGATAAATGAAATTAGACATTGAAAGATGAAAGAAACAATGGGAAAGAAAACCCCTAAATTCCATAAGAATTAAAAATTAAAAGGGAGGGTTATACATTAGAGGGAAATCTTCACTATCAGGTGTATCAGGAAGTCTGTACCTCTCAAGTACCTCAGCCAGTGGGGAAAGAGAGAAGGGAAATGTTCCCAGGAAATTGGGATAAAAAGGAGGCTGCATCCTTCAAAAATTTGAGAGATCCCAGAGAAATGCCCCATGGCCTCTCCCTTTATTCGAATAAAGCCAGAGAGCATTCCTCTGTCTCCTTTTTGGACATAAACCTCTGTTGTTTTTGGATTAATCTTCCTAGCAGTCACAATTAATGTGACTGACAGCATTCTGGCACCTGGCAGCCAAGGCCTGCAGTGCTGTGGGTTCAGAGTGCTGCAACCTTCCTGAAGAGGAGTCTTGGAAAAGATCACCTCGGGGGGCACAGATGTGTCTGTGCTCATGCTGGGTTAGCTCAGTTCTTCTGCGATCCAGGTGATGCAGAAGAAGAGATGGGGTCTTTGTGTGAGGTCCCAAGGAGAGCCTTTATTGAGCTTCTTCCTTTCAGGGATCCAGGGAGAAAAGAACTGCTCAGGTAGGGGAAGCAGGGCTTTATAGAGGGATCTTGAGGGGTGGGACAGAACACAGGAGTGAATGGGATGAGGGCACAGAGGCAGAGCAAAGGGGAAGGGCCAATGGGGTAGAGGAAATCAACACACACTTATACAAACGTAGAGAGCATTTTGAGCAGGCACCGGGTAGAAGCAAGCTGCGCAGCCCTGCATATGTGCCTGATAGCAGAGACATGCTGCCCTTGAGCAAACAATATAACGAAGTTTGCCAAGATGTACCCAAGGAAAAGGGATGTGAAGCAGCATGTTTTGAAGACATGAAGATATGGGGCAAGATGTTCTGTTGACACTTTTGCCAAGCTGTGCTACGTGGCTGTTAGCTTTTTGTCTTATACATAGTACTTTGTAGCCAATCAAATGTGTTCTCACGTCGCTGAACCCTGCATTGTATGCATAAATGTACCCTCAGATTTGCAATAAATTGAGCATTGATCATTACCTCCATGAGGATTGATCTCTGACTCCAGGGGCTCCTCTCTATCCCTCTGTTTCTCCCCCTCACTCCCTCTCCCTTATATTCTCTCTTTATACAAAGGACTCTGGAGGCAATTCTCTTGCTCTCCCTGAGTGCTTTAGGGTTATAGCTCAGGGATTGTCCCTCCAGGGGAGTGCCGCAGGCTTTCCCTTTGCCACTTCTCTGGCCCCCACATGTAGAGTCCAGGCCAGGGGGGAGTGCACTACACCTGCCCTGTCCCAGTCCTTGTCTTGATGTGCTGACCGTGGTCTGCAGCCTCATGCACTTGCACACCTGGAAGACCCCAGCTTGCAGAGCTGCCTCCAGCTCCAGGGCCCCCAGCACAAGAAGGACAGGGGGCTGCTGGAATGAATCCAGAGGCCAGAGGATGGTCAGAGGGCTGGAGTCCCTCTGCTCTGGAACCAGGCAAGAAGAGCTGGGGGTGTTCAGCCTGGAGAAGAGAAGGCTCCAGGGGGACCTTAGAGCCCCTGCCAGTGCCTAAAGGGGCTGCAAGCGAGCTGGAGAGAGACTTTGGACATGGGCATGGAGTGACAGGACAAGGGGGAATGGCTTCACACTGCCAGAGGGAAGGGTTAGATGGGATACTGGGCAGAAATTTTTCCCTGTGAGGGTGATGAAGCCCTGGCACAGGTTGCCCAAAGAAGCTGTGACTGCCCCATGCCTGGAAGTGTTCAAGGCCAGATTGGTCAGGGCTTGGAGCAGCCTGGTCTAGTGGGAGGTGTCCCTACCTGTGGCAGGGGGAATGGAACTAGATAAGCTTTGAGGTCCCTTCCAAACCAAACCCTTCTGTTATTCTATGATTTTATGAAGACAGTGAGAGCTGGCATCCCTGGCAGCCCTTGGGGTGTGCAGAGACCCTGGGCTCCATGCTTAGCCCTGCTTTGTTCATGCAAGAAACGGCTTCTTGCTTAAGCTGAAAGAGCTGGGCATGCCATTTATTTTCATGCTTTCCAGTAATTTGAGCTTTCTGTGTCAGTCATTTTTGAGTACTTTGTGGCTGATGCACCAGCACCTTATTGGTGCATTTACCCAGAAACAGCAGAAGATGGAAAGTCATGTGGTGCTTTGGAGGACTCAGGGCAAGAGGGAGGTGGAGACAAATCAGTCTCAATTAGCTACCAGGAAGCAATTAGGAACAATAATGTGTATTCCCAAGCAAGTGTTTTAGAGGTGTAGTGTCAAAATTACCTTTACGCTTACTTCAGTTATATTTGAAGCAATTGAACTGTTGAAGTGTGTGAAAAATGCATATTTTATGATTGGCTTTTCACAAACATTAAAATGAGTATTATATATGTTATGTTAGAAAGTTATGTTGTATTAATTCTTTTTAGTAGTGTGTTAAATATAGTTTGAAGTTATAACATAATGTCAAATTGAAACTATGCCATGTGAGATACTTTTTTTAAAGAGGGGATTTGCACTGAGATGGCATCCACAGGACACCTAAATCTTTCAGAGAAAGAGAATTTATTGCTCCATTCTCAGAAGAAACGAACTTCTTCCCGCCTCGCTCAGCCATGAAGAAGGCGTCAGGATTCAGAGGAAGAAGCTGACACTGACCAGACAGAATCCTGAGTTTGAATGGAATTTATGCATCATGTATGAGGTGTATGAATATGCAACAGGCTATTGTTTTTAAGGGTTAATCCTCTGTTAATGGGTGTCCTTTTTTGGGCTTATTTTGCTCAGAAAAAGGTACTCGGACTGTCCGTAACTCTTTGTTTTTATTGTCTCATGCTGTCCTAAATCCTAATTGTCAGAATCTTTATTGCTCTATTTATATTGCTATTTTTATAGCCATTTCATTACTATTAAACTTTTACAATTTAAAAAAAAAGTGATTGGCGTGTTTCACAAGTGGATGCTATAGCATTGAGGAACACATTGGTTCCTGGTGAAGTGACTTCAATCAGGCACAGACCATTCCTCCTTTTCCCATGGCAATGGTTTGGACAACCAGCCAGTGGTACAGAATGGTGATTTTTATTACCACATCATTAAAACTCTGTGTTCAGGAGTTTTTTTATGGACATGAACTGATGTAGCATCATGGTTTTGTTGCAGGTATTAGCTTTAAAATGAAAGGGGATAGGGCTACATTAGGATAGTGTCCGGTGGGCACAGGCAGGATCTGGAGATCAGAAACCTCCTGGAAGTGAACAAATGACTCTGCAGCTATTGACGTAGGTTCAGGAGCTTTAAAGCTTACACCACATTGCAAAAGCCCAAAGTAGCGTTACTCAAACTAATCCAGGATTTCCCTTAAGTACAAGAACACAGAGCAATTATGCATTAGAGAAGGATTAATGAGTATAATGGGTAATCAGCATGGAAACAGAGACAGAGCACAGTTGTAGATGGAGTTTTCTTGGCAGCTGGGGGATTACCTGGCACTTCCCATGCTAAATCAGCTCACTGCTGCAGGCTCTTGCATGTGCTTAGACCATTTTTTAGTCATTACATTTGACACCACAAAAACTTTGTCAAAGGGAGAATTGAGTGGAGCCAGGTATTTCTTGTTTGTGTCCTTTGCAGATTTATCTGCCCATGGGCAGCTCCAGGGTTAAAATTTGCTCTTAAGTGTGACAGGCCTGGGCTGAGTAGAGCTGATTGACTTCTACAGTTTGTACATCCAGCATGTTAATTGCTGGTAGCAATTGGATAATGGGTAATCTGAGGAGTGTATTCCTGAAGTCACAGGATCACTGAAGAGTTTGGGCTGGAAGGAACCTTTAAAAGGTCATCCAGTCCAACATCCCTGCCATGGTGTCTCAGGTTAGAGACAAATTTTAGGAGAAAAACACCCTGGAATGAGCATTCCATCCAAAGAGAAGGGCTTCAATAATCCCTATTTGCTGATGAGAGGACTGAATACCTGTGGGTGAAAGTGAAAAATAAAGTAAACTGTTTATTAACAAAGAAAAATACCCACAAAGCACAGGGGGAAAAACGCACCTCACTGCATGGCCAGGATGCAAAGATGGCAGCTCCCCTCCTTTGTCTCAGGGAAAGGAGGAGGAAAAAGAGTTTGTGCAGCAGCTGGGAACCTGCTGGATTTCTGGTGTGGGTCTTCTCCTCACAACAGGCAAAGCTGGTGAAGTTGAATGTCCCTTCTTTCACTGTCTCAGTCTTTCCCAGGATTTGGACTGTCTGTGGCTGCCCCCTGAGGCTCCTCGGATCGAAGAAAAACAACAAACTGAGACAGTTCAAGGAAATAAAAACTGAAAGGATTTGTGAGAGCCTGAATGAGAGATGTGGGACTCCAGGCGACTCTTCAAAATGCAGTTTATTACATCCAATACATTACAGCAGTCCAGGGTCGTGGGTGACAGAGCCTGTGCATGCAGCTGTCAGCTCCAGCTGCAGGCAGGCCTGGACACCCTTTGGTTTTGGTTACAATGCATTAGATACTTTTCTTTGCTGAGCATCTTAATACAGAAGAACCAATCTATACCTTAACTTTTACCTATAGCCTATCATAACTACTGTAATTACCATATTCATGTTACTATTCTCCAGTCACTAAAAGTTAGTACATTACAGTTTAAGCTAGAAGTTGTGTTTCAGTTTTCTTGCAGTGGAGAATTCTGAGACCTTTTTTCTACTTGCAGCATTGGCATGCTTGTTTGCCTGTGCTTTCTGCTTGGTAAAAACATCTTGTTTGAGGTGGGTTTATCCTTTGCTCTACGTCAGAAAACCCCCTTCTAACTAACATACCCTTGGCCTTCTTGGTTATCCACTAAGACTGGCTCAGCAATTCTCTTCTTCTATATCAAAACTTGCTTCCATCTCTATTCTTTCATCAGACTCTACATTTAAAAATCTTTCTGCCATGCATACATATCTGTGAGACTTTCTTGTCAAACTTTCATCCTTCCCAACAAGGATTTGCCAGTGAAAAGCCTCCAGGACAGGGGAAGGAAAAAGCCAAAATACCAGAACTTTCTTGCCTAAATTGGTGAAATTGATCTAGCAAAGGCAGCAAAGTAACAATCCATGTAGACACCGACCATGCCAGAGAGAGTGATTGAACAGAGCCTGTGCCTGCGGTTCCTGGGCTCCAGCCCTGCCCCCTGGTTCATCTAAAATATACAGCAGCCATTTCTGGGCATAAAGCAGGTGATTAGGGAATAAAGTATCATCATAAAATCACCCCAAGACACATGGGCAGAGACACCCTCCACTAGACCAGGTTGCTCCAAGAGATATCCAGCCTTGAACACTTCCAGGGATGGGACAGCCACAGCTGCTATGGACAACCTGTTCCAGTGCCTCTCCACCATCAAAGGGAAGAAATACTGCCCAGTATCCCAATATCTAACCCTGCCCTCTGGCAGTGTGAAGCCATTCCCCCTTGTCCTGTCACTCCAGGCCCTTGCCCAAAGTCCCTCTCCCTTATTCATGAATCCTTCTCTTAGCCCACTTAGGGCCCTGGCAGGGGCTCTGAGGTCTCCCAGGAGCCTTCTCTTCTCCAGGCTGAATGCCCCCAGCTCTTCTTGCCTGGTTCCAGAGCAGAGGGATTCCAGCCCTCAGACCATCTCTCTGGACTCACTCCAGCAGCTCCATGTCCATCTTGTGTTGGGGGCCCGGGAGCTGGAGGCATTCTTTTCCTCCCAGCGTGGTGCTAGTCAGTGGCAGCATTGTCCCCTCTCTGACGAGGTGAGTGTGCACGAACACTGTCCAGGTGGCATTCCTGAACTGCAGATTTGGCACAAGCTGGGAGATGGAAATGAGGAAGACATGTTAGCATTCCCCTTGAATAATTCCTAGGTGCTTTGGTGGTAGAAAAGAGGAGGAGGGTTTGCTCTCTCTCAGAAAGACAACTTTCTAAATGCTTTGGTTTTTGCATGGCTAAAAAGATGCTATTGATAAAAGTCATTTTAAGCATGGGGACCCAGCTATCTCTTGAAAAAATAGCTTATTATTATTATTATTATTATTATTATTATTATTATTATTATTATTATTATTATTATTATTATTATTATTATTATTGTTATAAATTGTCCTCTTGCCCTGGTAGGTTCTCAGTAAATTCCATGAAACTGCAGCAATTTATAAAACTGTGTGAGTGCTGATAAGTAATTTTTTTTCATCTGAATGCTTCATACTGTTATCAGGAGGCAGCATCTCTGAATGTCACTCCTTATTTTGTTCACCTAATGCAATCACAGTGCACTGGCATAGGCCAGGCTGTTGCTATAAATATTCCACACTGAAAGGTACAAAAATAACATTTTATCTCAGCTCTGTTGAAAGCAGGAACAGCAATGACAAAATCCTCACTAACTTCAAAAGCATTCATATAAATCAAAGCAAATATACTATTTTTTTAACTAAGGTGTTTCTTAAATCAACCTTTTCAGTCATATCCAATATCAAATGATATCAGAGCAAACTCATTTCCTTTGAAAACATGGAAACTGAGTTTCTCAACAGAAAAGAAGCAGCAGAGATATGCATTTTGGCATTGCTAAAGCATTTTTCTTTTTGGTATGTTATTTAAGCAAACTGTGGTAGTAGAATTTAGATTTGCCATAGAATTTAGATTCACTATAAGGTGAATACTAAAAAGAGACAGAGAGAGCAGTTGTTGATCTTTATTGCAAGATGCAAAGATGCATTAAATGAAGTGCTTTGTTTGCTTCCCAGAGCTGGTGGTAGCCCTGCTCCATTTCAGGAGCAGTTAATAGTGGTGGGCAGATGTTTTCAGAGAGCTCCCATGCCTTTTCCCAAGCATTAACACCAAATTTCCAACTCGGTAGTGCATGCCCTGTGT
Organism: Molothrus aeneus; assembly: GCF_037042795.1. Taxonomy (NCBI): domain Eukaryota; kingdom Metazoa; phylum Chordata; class Aves; order Passeriformes; family Icteridae; genus Molothrus; species Molothrus aeneus. The sequence continues at coordinate 15,597,457 of NC_089647.1, read as the reverse complement.
AAATAAAAGACAGCACCCAACTGCTCTACAGTACAGGATCACAGCAGCTCTTCCCACATCAATTTTGTTACCCTTCATATTTGTGTCATGGGAAATTTCCCCCCTTTTCCCTTTTCCTTCTTTGCCAGAAGCATGACAAACTGCATGGATTCAAAACAGACCCCAGCTGTCTTCCATTTACCTTCTATCCTTGTGAACAATGTCTCTATTAACCAGGTGCAGAGAGGAGACCTTTTTTTAACCCGAGGTAGTTTTGTTCCTTTTTGGTTATTTTTTTGTGTTGCTAAGAGTCAGAAAGTGAGGATTATTCATGGAGGAATTGCATACAGAGATGTCTGAAGTGGATGGAGTAAAGTTGACAGGCTTCTGTATACTCTCTGTCTTGGTTTAAAAGACAGGCGTCTGCCAAGGAAGGTGGGAACCTTCTTGGGATGGAAAATACAACCCCTTATCTCCAAATTATTATAACTTTGAAATTATGGGGCTTTTGGGCAAAGATATGGGAAAAGGAATAACAGTTCTTTACTAGAATGTATACATACATATGCATATATATATATATATATATATATATATATATATATATATATATGAGAGAAGGCAAGCAAACGACAAACTTGGGCAATGCTGGGAGGAGAGTGAAGGTGGAGCAGGGAGAGGGATGTGTTTTGGTTTTTTTTTTTAAATTTTCTCTGTCTTTCTTGTGTCCCTTGTGACATCCTGGTGATGGCATCAGAAACTGGGCTCCTGCAAGCACCCTGGAATGCTTCCTCTGGAGAGAGGGAGGAGCTAGGTGGTCCTGGGTTTCCCATGAGGCACCCAAGCAGATGGTAAGGGTCCCTCCCAAGACCCTTGAAATGTTCAAAGTCCCAGTTCAAGGGCCACTCTGGTGAGCAGAGGCTCACCCACAGTGAGGAGAAGCAGTGAAGGACAAAAGCCTCCACAGCAGCAGTGAATCCTCTCTGCAGCAGCAGTCCAAAACCACAACTGTCTCACCTCCAGTCCCAGAGAGAGAGCTGAGCCCAGTCCCTTTACCCCCAGCCAAGTCTTGGTTAATGCCCCTCCCCAACCTCTTGTGGTATCTCTGCAGTTTCCAAGAGAAAAGCCCCCAGCCAGTGAGCTCACTCCCCAGCTAAGAGACTGCAGCAACTGCTCCCCTTCCCAGCTCCCCCCCATCCTTTCTACATATTTTTTCTTTTCAGTACTGTCATTCACAATCTCTTAGGCAACAAATGGGAGAAAAATTCCCCAAGAGAAAGAAAAAAAAAAAAAAGAAAGAAATTAACTCTCAACACCCTCCTAATAGAAACTCTATATAATTTGAAAAGCATAACAGCCCAATGTAGATAGGAGCTAGCCTGGGGAGATGGACCAAGGTGAATGGTCTCAGCAGCAAGAGGGAGGAAGGAAGTGCTCTGTTGATCAGGTCAGGTTGAAGAGGAGCTGTCTCATCTCAGACACAGCATCATCCCTGCCCTAGAAAGTCAGGTCACCCTCCCCAAATATGGGAGAGGTGACATTTCAAATCAGAGGTATGCAGGGAAGAGCAATGATTTCATGACCTGGAAGGTCTGAACTGAAGGGCTGACACTGAGACACCCTGTGAGATGCCCAGCTCTCCCAAGGCATTGCACAGATCTCTGAGGAAGAAGTGGGGAAGAAAGCCACTAAGGCAGGAAGCTGCAGTAAAGCCTGGTTTGGGAATGGCTTCCCAGTTGTTCATGGGCTCTCTGGGGTTCAAATAATAATGCTTTTCTTCTCTGTAAAAGAAAAAAGCCTTGCCCTCACTTCTCAGCTGTTTTCAGGCTCTCATGGTGTGGTAAATGCACAGCAAAGGTCACAGAGCTCCCTGGGAGTGGAGGGAGGCAGACAACAGCAGAAGAATATATGCTGATAGCACAGGGTTAAAGACAGATCTCTGTGTCACCAAGTGCTGCACTGTTGATGTAAATGGATGAAAAATGGTGTTAAACCACCAAGAGAATGATGAATTCCTTCTCCATACTCTGGAAGCTCTGCTATGGCACATCCCAGTGCAGAAGCTGTGTAACGAGGGCTCTGCTTGCAGGTATGCTCATTTCACAACCTGCAGTTTTACTTTTTTATATTTAAAACCTCAATAAATCAAAATGTGTATCCCTCTACTGCAGATGTTATGACATTTCCAGCCCAGATTTCCATTGCTCCTAAATTTAGAAACATCCCTGGAAACCTTTCTGTTTCCCTGCTGTGATGATTCAGCATCACTGTATGAACTTAAGAGGACTGATCTGCCTTAAGGAGGGAGGTCTCCAGCCCACTCATCCTGGTGACTCCAAACATTTCCAGGTGCAGACCCTCCTGCATGGAGAAATACAAGATGACTTAGCCTTGTGGATGGCTCTTTTTTCTCTTGTTGACTATGGAGGAGCTCAGCTGGAGAGGTTGGCTCTGAGGGATGAGAAAGGGAGACATCAAATGAGGGAGATGTTGCTTCTGGCACTTTTCACAGACTTTTGAATGACCCCAGTGAGAATTTTGTCTTTTTTGGAGGGAAGGAGGTACCCTTGGGTGCATTCGCCATGGCATGTGGTGGTAGGTGAGGGAAGCTTTTAACTCTTGCCTAGCAAAACCAAACAAAACCAGCAAAATAAAAGTGTTTTGAAGTTCTTGTGTTCAGTTGTGAGCCTGAAGGAGTCATGGAAAAAAGATTATCTGCTTTTACAAGAAATTAATGCAGAAAAATTCTGATTGCAAAGTAGATTACATTAATATTATCATTTTAAGCTATTATTATGTCTTGGCTTGAAAGACCGGTGTCTGCCAAGGGAGGTGGGAACCTCCCATGGAATGGAAAATATGACCCCCTTCCCTCTGAATTATCACAACAGTGGCAGCAAATCCTCAGGGCAGCAATGGTCCAGCACCAAACCCCACCTGTGTCTGCCCCAATCCTGAGAGAGAGAGAGAGAGAGAGGGAGGGAGGGACTGGAGGCAAGCCCAGTCTTTCACCCTCCAACCAAAATCTCCAGGTGTGAAAAACGCTAATTACTTGTTTTTAAAGTTTTTAAAGTTTAATAGTAATAAAATGGCTATAAAAATAGCAATATAATTAGAGTAATAAAAATTTGAACAATTGAGATTGAGGACAATATGAGACAATAGAAACAAAGAGTTACAGACAGTCCAGGTACCATTTTCTGGGCAGCATAAGCCCAAAAAAGGACACCCATTAACAGACCCTTAAAAACCCTTGAATATGCCTGTTGCATATTCATACACCTCATACATGATGCATAAATTCCATTCAAACAAAAGATTCTGTATGGTCAGTGTCAAATTCTTCCTCTGAATCCTGACAGTGTCTTCGGGGCTCAGGAGGTGGGAAGAAGTTCGTTTCTCCTCATAATGGAGCAATAAATTCTCTTTCTCTGAAAGATTTAGGTGCTTGTGGCTGCTATCTCAGTGCAAGTCTATTCTTTAGAAAAAAAGCGTCCTACATAGCATATTTTCTATTTTAACATTTTGTTATAACCTAAAACTATATTTAACATGCTACTTAAGAAAATTAATACAGCAGAACTTTCTAACACAACACATATAATATCCATTTTAATATTTGCGAAAAGCCAATCATAAAATACACATTTATCACAGTCCATCCCCCTGCCATGGGCAGGAACACCTTCTACCACCCCACGCTGCTCCAAGAGCTGTCCAGCCTGGCCTTAAACACTTCCAGGGGAGGGGCTGACTCGCTCCAATGCTGAGCTAAAAGTCACCTCAGAGACTGATTCAGTGAGGTGGTGTGCTGGTGTTCACAGGGGTCCCAGGACGAGGGAAGAGATGAGAATCTTGACTCCATGTTTCAGAAGGCTGATTTATTATTCTATGATATATATTATCTTAAAAGAAAATGATATACTAAAACTATACTAAAAGAATAGAAGAAAGGATTTCATCAGAAGGCTAGCAAGGAATAGAAAAAAATGGAATGATAATAAAATCTTGTGACTGACCAGAGGGTCCAAGACAGCTGGACTGTGGTTGGCCATTATTTAAAAACAACCACATGAGACCAATCAAAGATGCACCTGTTGCATTCCACAGCAGCAGATAATTATTGTTTACATTTCGTTTCTGAGGCCTCTCAGCTTCTCAGGAGAAAAAATCCTAGCAAAAGGATTTTTCATAAAATATGTCCGTGACAAGGTGGATATTTGCTTTATTCAGTGCCGGGTACATGGGGATCACTCCTGCTAACATGCACACCCAGCACTTTTACACTGTACAATATATGGTTAAATTTCATGCATATGCATGACATTCCTTGGGATAGGCGTGGTTATACAAATTACTTCTGGGAAATCATTAATATAATTAGCATATGTGACGAACTGGTGCAGTGTTCTTTGGTGGTCCCACTGAGGAAGGCTCCGAGTCTTCCTCAGCGGTTGTTCCACTGAAGGCCAGCAGTCTTCCTCACTTTGCACTTTTCACCTTTATTTCTGAGGCATGTGCAGTCCTTCACTGGCTGGTTTAATGTTTTCTGCTGACAATAGGTTTTGTTCCTCTTACCTTGGCAGGGTGCATTCTGTTTCTCTTACCTTGACAAAGCTAAGGTGCTTCTTAGACTTGTGATTAGTATTTGCTGACTCTTAATAATTAACTCATGCTTACATGAGTTAACTATTGATCAACTCCTTTCAGGGCAGCCACACCTTCTTTGGGCAACTTGTGCCAGGTCTTTGCCACCATCAAAGGGAAGAATTCCCTCCCAATATCACAGCTAACCCCACCCTCTGGCAGTGTGAAGCCATTCTCCCTTGTTCTGTCACGCCAATGCCCTGTGAATTGTCTCTCTTCATCTTTTTGTAGGCTCCATTGAAGAAGCCTGAGCTTCTGGAATGGGGAGGGGCTGCAGAACGGTAGAGTAAAACAGGGCAACCCCGATGATGGGGAGAAATGACACATCTGACTCCACTGATATCAGAAGGCCAATTAATTACTTTCTTATACTATATTATTCTATACTATATTACACTATATTACATTACATCTAAACTGAATCTGCCCAAGCACTCAACTCAACAGAATCTTGTGACTGTCAGCTGACAGTCCTGACACACACACTTGGATTCAACTGGTCAATGAATCAAAACACAGAATCCAATTACCAATTCCCTTCAGGTAAACAATCTTGTACAATGCATTCTACTTGTTTTAAAACATAAGAGCAGTAAATGAGATAAGAATAGTTTTTTCTTTTTCTGAGGTTCGGAGCTGCGATTCCCAGAAATATCCTTGGAAAGCTGTGCCTTGCTTTTCTCTGTGGAGAGAAGTGCGGCTACAGAAGTGGGGCTGACATCCCCAATGATGAGGTAGAGTAATTTAAGTGCAAAAAGGAGTAATAGGTAAGAAAATTTGCTGCTTGGATAGAGAATAAGGTATTTTGCAGTGCTGTTCTGGCTAACACAATATTAGGGTATTGTAAGTATTTGGAGGTTTGTATTCATCAGCAGAGTGCCTCTCGTGGTTCAGTTATGTCTGGAAAAACCGACACTCAAAGCCTGCAGCTTCTTCTGCTTGTTGTAATTCTTATTTTTTGTTTCATGAGTAACTGAGATGAAGGTGTGGAACAGAAAATGCATTATGGGAATGCAATGTTTTGTACAAGGCAGCTGAGTGACCCTGTGGATATTAAGACAATGCTATTGCTGCAGATAACAAATTATATTAGTTGGAAATGATTTCTACCTGCTAGGCAAAGTTATTATATTGTCAGATGTAATGATGCTAAAAGTATTTAGCATCCCATCTTGGGAGTTGTATTCTGTGATGGTATTCTTCATTGGCTGTGGGCTTCTCAGCCCTCCCTGCTCTGACCTTCCCCCTTGACACAGGTGTTTAGGAGCCAGCTGAGGTATTTGCTTCCCTTTGAAGAGCCAACAGCACTTCCAGGTGAAAAAGTCCAGTTCCTCAATGTGGAACCTCAGTTCCCTCAATGAGGGAACAACTCAAACTGCAAAAGGGGAAAACTGTTTCAAAACTATGTAAAATCCTCTGGGTGGATTTTCTTCTTTTACAAAATGTGGTGGTTTAAAACCAGCTGGGCATTAAACTCCAAATAAGCTGTTCCTCCTCTCCCCTGCCCCCCTCCAGTTAGAGAGGGGCAAAGGCAGAGACTATGGGTTGAGATAACAATTTACTGGAAGCAAACAGCAATAGGATGAACAGTGTGAACAATAACAGTAATATTAATAACATGAGTATGTATACAAGAGAGAAGCTGCTTTACATACGAAGATGTTCATTGCCTTGGCTCAGTTCATGTGGTGGCCAGGACAAAGAAAAGGTAGTGGGTGGGTGTTTCCACAGGCTGGCAGGGACACGCGGGTTTTCCTGAGACAAAGGCAAGAATATTGTGTGCAGTTTTGGGCACTACAATACAAGGAAGGCATTACTGATTAGAGAGAGTCCAAAGGAAGGTAACAAGATGGTGAAGGGCCTTGAGGGGAAGCTGTATGAGGAGTGGCTGAGGTCACTTGGTCTGTTCGGCCTGGAGCAGAGGAGACTGAGGGGAGAGACCTCATTGCCTTACAACTTCCTTGTGAGGGGAACAGGAGGGGCAGCTCTCTGATTTCTGCTCTCTGGTGACCAGTGACACGCCCGAGGGAATGGTCTGACGTTGTTTCAGGGGAAGATTAGATTCAATATTAGAAAAGATTCTTCACCTGGAGGTGGCTGGTCACTGGAACAGGTTCCCCAGGGCAGTGGTCACAGCCCCAAGGCTGCCAGGGCTCAAGAAGTGTTTGGACAATGCTCTCAGGCACAGGGTGTCACTCTTGGGGGTGATGCTTTGCAGGGCCAGGAGTCAGATTCGATAATCCTTATGGAATTCCTTCCAACTCAGAATCTGTTTTGTGATTCTATGAAGATGGCAGCTGTTTCTGCAGGCAGCGTTCCCCTTCCCCAAGGACAAACCCCCCAAACCATCTTGTCCAGGCTGTGCTGCTCTGACTGCTCCCCTGGGCTTGGCTGTGTCTGGCAGCATTCAGCTGAGCCTGGCTCACCTTGGCTCAGCTCCCTGTGGCTGCTTCCAGAACTGGTGCCCGTGGCGTAGGCACTCTGCTGGACCTGGCTGTGTTTGCTGCTTGGACGTGTATTCTCCTGAGGGATGAGAAGCGACAGGCAGCAGTGGGAGAAGGGCAGAGTCCCCAATGGCAACTGTGGCAACTTCTTGAAGAAGAAAATGGCACCACTTCTGGTGTGTGTTCACCTTTGCCTTCCCCGCAAAGCTGCACCCCGGTGATGATTTGAGTGATATAGAATAGCAACCTTGCTATTTTATAGCAACCATGCCCACACGGCTCTAGGTTTTGCCCATTCTCCATACCTGTGAGAAAAACTAGGACATTATCTCCCCCTGATTCTGTACCATCTACCCATGCCCAGATCCTACACCTTTCAAGACATATAACTATACACAAGTACAGATATAATTTCTGTAGTCATGGCCATCCCTCCCAGATATCTGCTGAGTTCATTTGGTCCATGACTGTGGGTTCTGTCCCTCCTTGATGTCTTCCCGGGCATGAGGGCTGGTGTGCTGTTGGCTGGTTGCTGCATCAGGAGCTCCTGGCTGGTGTATCTGGAGCAATCCATCACTGGACATGGTAGTTGTGACATACAGTATCATTCAACAACCAATATTATAGAATTCAACATTACAGAATGTTCTGAAAAACCAGATTCCCATCTAGGTACACATTGTGTTTCCCCATCCCCCTGCATTACCCACCAAGTACACCCAGGCCCTTGAGCAAAAACAATCCCAAGAATGTGTTTGCCTTTACCTGAGGCAGGATTGATCCAAACTGTCTTCCCCAACACATTTCTCAGATGTACCAATAGGACTTTATCCCTTTCTGTGGTTCGTGGAGGTTTTGATTGGCCAGGACCAGCTCAATTGGTGGAGCCTCAGTTGTTAGCTAACCACATGGCCTTCTCTAAATATAGATCCCAGTGTTTGAAGGTCCAACTACCCATTGCTTTCAATGTGCTTTTTAACAGTCCATTGTTCCACTCAATTTTCCCAGAGACGAGTGCATGGCAGGGAATGTGATACACCCACTCAGTTCCTTGGTCTCTGGCTCAGGTCTCTACAAGGCTGTTTTTGGAATGAGTCCTGTTGCCTGACTCAGTTCCTTCTGGGGTGCCACGTCTTGCTTTCCAAGGCCCAGGATGGTGTTCTGGGCAGTGCTGTCATGTTAGAACCCAGGACATTCCTCTGACTGTCCTGGAGGACTCGAGACCCTGGCAGGGGGCTCAGAGACCTTGGCACAAAGTCAAAAACACCTGTGCCTTCGATTTTAACCCATGGAAACAATTACCAACTTTGTGCAAAGAGTTACAAGCCACAAGGGTTTGAATAGAATGATAGGGAATTTATCACAGGGTGAAAAGGTAGAATTTTGGGGATTTAGAATGGGGGTTCAAGAGGCAAGATGGAGGAATCTGGGCGTGTCCTATCCTTCTTCTTGTCCTCCATCTTCTGCTGTGATGGTGGCACTTTTGGATTGGTTTAGGGTAGAGACAGACTGTCTAACATAGATGATAGGTATTGGGAAATTATTGTAAATAAAGTACATGTAGTTTTTAGTACAGTTCTGAGCCTTCCCCCAAGACCACCATCTTTTTAGTATAAAAAGCTAACACCACCCCAAGGGCGGTCAGAGTGCCACAAACCGACCTGCCAGACAGACCTCTAATACATTCTCAAAAGAGAATGTATTAGATAAGAGAAAATAACCTTGAAAACCAGAGCTGAGAAATCCCAACTTCTTCCTTGATCATGGGGCTGGGAAAAAAGACTCTGTAATACCTCGGGAGCCATTTCAGCAACAACAAACCTGATAGCATCAGGCACAGGGTATGTCTGCAGCCATCCATCCAGTGGTTGCTTCTAAAACTCTAAGCACCAGAAGCCCCTTCCTTGGTGGATTTGTGTGAGTGTGATGTAACCAATCTACCACATAGTCATGCTGGCAATGAGGGACTGCACCTGGGCCCTCCCCTTCACTTTAGGGTCCTCTCCTTCTCAGGAAGTACCAGAAAGGTCTCCTCCTTCTCGAGGCTAAGTCCCAGTGACACTGCAATGTGCAAGGGGGGACAGAAGTTCAAGCCATGGCTTTCTGTTAATAATTTCAAGAGACAGACTGGAATGATGCCTTCCAGTGTGGCTGCTGCAGACAGCTCCTGTGAGGCACACAGAGGGGATGCCTGGGGTTTGGGGGAGGTTTATTCTCTTATAATAATAGAATCACAGAATCCTTAAGGTTGGAAAAGCTCTCTGAGAGACCATTGAATCTGACTGTTCCCTCAATACTGCCAAGCCACCCACTTATCCCATGTCCCCAAGTGCCACATCCACATGGCTTTTAAAATCCTCTGGGGATGGGGACTCCACCACTGCCCTAGGCAGCCTTCTAAGATGTGCTGTGTCAATGTTCTTTTTCTTTCTCCTCCCATCCTATTTTGCCCATGGGTGTTGGAAGGAGAGGAGTGGTTCTGTTAAGGTGTCTTAGCATTTCACTCCTGTGGCTTCAGTGGCTGATTCCCCATTTTGCTTCGTGGTTCTGAGCCTTCCCCCAAGACCACTATGGGATTTTTATGGCAGCTGGTATCATCCTCCCTGCTGGCACTGGAGAAACCCAAATGTGTCCTTCCTCCTTGATTTGGTTTTACTTTCCTGGTGATTGGCTGTGGGAAGAGCACAGAACTCCCCATTTACTCACAGGCCATGTTCTCTCTCCCTCTGGATTACAATAAGTTTTTAATCCTTTTCCATCATCCCATCCTAGAGTTTTGGGAGGAGTTTGCTAGCTGTGGGTGAAAAATGCATGCAAGCAAGATTGGGTACTAGGGAAAATTCCTTTCCTTGAAAGGGTTGTTGGGTCCCAGGACAGGCTGCCTGGGGCAGTGGTGAAGTTCCTATCCCTGAAGGGATTTAATGGATGTGTGGATGTGACACTTGGGAATAAGGTTTAGAGGTGGCTTGGCAGTGCTGGGGGAATGGTTGGACTCAGTGGTCTCAGGGGGTTTTTCAACCTGAGTGCTAAGAACCTATGCCCTTATGGCTTGGGAGACACCCCTCTGGGATAAGCACCTCCACAGTGCCGGACTTTGCACAGCTCCCTGTTTGATCTGCTGTCTGTTTCCCATCCTTGGGGCACTTATAAACAACCATGCAATAAAAGAGTAGCTGAAATGCATATATATAGGGCTTTTTCCTCAGGAACATTTCTCTCTGAGAAATGACTTGTTGAGAAGAGTCAAACTATCCTGTATGTATCAGGAGGGAAATGCTGGAACCTTACTCACCGTGCTGGGGAAGGATAATCTCTGTTTTATGATGCTGCAGCAAATACAGGATTATTATACTGAGTTTTTATGGATATTCTTTAACAAGGATGTTAAAACATAAAGAGGGTTGGAAGAAAAATCCAGAGAACTGTTAAAAGTTTGGAAAGTGTGTCTTACAGTCTGGGCCTCTGGGCACTCATTTCATATGGAAGAGTTGGATCATCATGTGTGAGTTTACATGGGCCACAGGGATCTGGTGTCAGACAAAAAATAAAAGAAGGGTCTTGTGATGGGAAATTATTTACAAAGGGGGAATAAGGCTTAAGTTTTTAACAGTGAGAGTAAAACAAAAAGAACATTTTGCTAGTCATTATGAACCGTTCTTCACTGTTAAACACTTTGTTGGGGGAAGGATTTCAACTGAAAACTGAAAAGAATTGAAGCAGATCAAACTATATTGTTGTGCTGCAAGGAGATGTCAGCTCTTCTGGACACAAAGGTCATAGTATGCAAAAGCTGGGACCAAGGGTGAATTTATGATACATGGCACCTCTAACTCAGGCTAATCCTGCAAATCCTCAAAGCTCATTGGAGACCTCCTTGTCCCATGAAAGCCCTTCAGGCACCTCAATGTGGTGTGCTGCTAGTGTGCCAGCAAGGGCCCTGGTGGTTGTCTCTCCTTTGACATTTCTGTAGGTCTCCTCTCTTGCAAATGGGGGATCGGTGCTGATTTTTATGTGCTAACTGATACATGGGCGTCTGATGTTCCCTGGCTGGATCCCATGGTGCCTCTTCATGTGGAAGAAGGGCATGGTTGCCACTTTTAGACAACCAAGATGATGCCATGCCATGGCCTGTGGTGGCTCTTACACAGCTCCTGCTCACATGCTTGCAGTAGAGAGGATGCTCTCTACACTGGGGACTCAACAGGAAACAGTGAAAGTCTGTGGAGATTTAAAACCAACGTCTTCCACCCAAATCAACCACTCTGTTCAGATTAATTATTTCCCATCACTTTTTTCAATGAATTCCCATCTATGTCTACATTTTTGGTAGTGGACAGTGCAGGAAAGTCCATGTCATAGCACATCTGGCTGTTCTCTCTGGATGTGCAGGATGTCATAGCACATCTGGCTGTCCTCTTCTCCAGTACCCTTGGCTGCAGGCCCATTGCTTGGAGGCAGGCAAGAGATTGATCACAGGAGGGTGATATCACTGCATGGGGGAACAGAGACCCTTCTAAGCTTACAGGGACTGGTGAAGCAATGGGTTGAATCTGGACTGAATCATCATCTCAAGTTAAAAATATCAATGAATGAGCAAGGAGATAGCACAAGGCTACTCCCATATCTCTGTTGCACACCCCAACACCTTTCAGGAGCCTTGAAAGGTTCTGTTAAACAGATACCGTGGGAAAGACATAAATTTCAGTCTGCTAATCTCAGAAAAATCCAGGTATGCCTCAAAAGGGCAGAGATTTGCACTAGACTAATGGCCTGCTCTGGAGAAAAAGGAACTGAATAAACTCTAGATGAACAATCCCACTTTCTGATGCTTGATAGCGTTGACAATTGGTGGTTCATGGTGGTTTATTGTCTGTTGCTTCATGTTGGCTTCCCTAGTGCAGGAGCCTGTGAGTCAGGCTATTGGATGTAAGGAGTGGTTGATAGCACTGTATTGCACACAGACATGGTTTCATCCAGCTGTGCCTGCTCTCTTTTTTATCATCTTTTACTTTCTCCACAGCTCTGCAGTCCTGTGAAGTGATTTTTAAAGTTTCCTTACCTGGGAAGAATGAAGTCCAGGGTCACCTCTGTCACTTGTAGGGAAAATAACTTCTGTCACCCTGGAAAGTATTAAAAAGTATTAAATAGAGGAATTGAAAGAATGCATCCTTCATGGTGGAGAAAAATGTAAAGAAACATGGTAATGCTCTAGTTCAGCTTTATTTAGTGCATTAATGGCTTTATTTAGTGCATTGGTGATTTAGTCACTGAAGGATAGAGAACAAACTAGAAAATTATAAATATTATAGCAGGTTGATTAAAAGAATCATGGAAATAGGCTGAAATATATTTATATTACCAGCATGTGCCCTCGTCTGGGCAAACCACACAGAACGCCTAAGGCAATGATGTCTTAACTAACCAGAGGATTGAAGTAATAAATAAAATAAAGGTTTCATTCCTCCTTTGGAGTTGATCTGTAGTATTGAGGGCATGACATGGATAAATGACAGTGTGATGAGGCCAAAGGGATGACCAACACTGTCACAGCAACAGGGAACTCCAGTGTCTGGAAATGGGCACTGAAGTCCGAGCATGTGGATTGTCCAGCTGCCAGGTGGTCACAAAGGCAGTGGTGATCCATGTTTTTGTGTCTGTGAGCTAGTGAAGGGGTCAGTGTGATGATGGGCCCAGGTGTTGGCAGTGCAGGTATCCAGGTGCTCACTGCTAGCTGGATGCTCACTCTTCTTGTCACCTTGGCTGGGTAGCAGGGGTGGTTGCAGGTGGCAGGTATTGGACATAAGCCTTCCAGCGCTCTGAGAGTGCTGGAAAGGGACTTTGGACAAGGGCCTGGAGTGTCAGGACAAGGGGAATGGCTTCATGCTGGCAAAGGGCAGGTTTAGATTGAATACTGCAAAGAAATTGTTTCCTGTGGGGTGGTGAGGCCCTGGCACATCTTGCCCAGAGCAGCTGTGGCTGTCCTATCCCTGGAAGTGTTCAAGGACAGGTTGGATGGGTCTTGGAGCAACTTAGTCGAGTGGACAGTGTTCCTGTCCATGGCAGTGGTGTGGAATTGGATGATCTTAAACCTCCCTCACAAACCAAATCATTCTGTGATTCAGTGATGATTCCATAAAACAGGCTGATGTTCAAGATATTTCCCTAAGGAAATTTGCAAAGCTTCTGTGAAGAAAACTCTTATTGGACCAAGGCTTGTAGAGCTGAGCACTTTGCAAGATACAGCTTAGCCCCTCTTGTCTCTATCTCATAATTAAGATGAGTTGGATTTTCTGTTGGAGATGTGGAGTTTGTCTATAGATAGAATGTTCTTCAGCCTTGGGCACAAAAGAAAGTCACAAAAGAAAGTCAAGGTCAAACACACCTTGCTTTGGGTGTTCTCCATTCAGAGGCTCCCCATATGGACTGGTCATTTGGGATCCTTTTCTGGTCTGTGGGGAAAAGGCACATTTGGGGCCATGCAGGTCCTTTGCCCCATTCTGCACTGAGGAGGAGTTGAGCCATGTTATGGAAATGCACATTTCTCTAAGGGAATTCAGGGAATTGGCTCAGGAGCAGTCCATCAGCCTCCTTTTTTTGCTAGATTACAATCTTTGCTACCCAAAGTCCTCCTCACTGTTTTTCATACTCCAGCTGCCGCTGGTTGGATACTTGCAGCATTTTCCATGACCATTGCAGTTGTGTTCTGCTGTTGTTGCTGAACTTCAGAGGAAAATCTAGAATTTCTTTTGACTTCCATGTTGTTTCCTGGTACATAAAATACTAACGATAATAATTTGCACTGTAATTCTTTTAGCTGATGGAGGCCATCATCATGTTCTTTACCACAGTAAGAAATGTTTCATGGCATTCAAAGACAGAGTAACAAAAAAGTCAGAATGAGCTAGTGACTTCAGCTGACATGAGGGGGACGCACCCTGGCAGTTAACAGCCCTTACACATCTTTATTTTACATCATGTAACTCTACAGTTGTATTATTCATATAAACTTATGATGCTTTTTGGACTTGTCCAGGAAGTTAAGACAGTGTATGCAACTCTTTCCCATTTATTTAAAAATTAAAATTCTCGAGGTACAAAGATTTTCTTCCTTCTCAACAGAAATACTTTGTTGTTCATAAAGATTTAATGCAGAAAAAGGACTATTCTCCCAAAACCTATGGTATATGATCTTATTTGCTGCAGAAAAATAGCATTTTGGAAACTTCCAACAACTTTGATTCAAGCCACAAATGAGCTGCTGAAATAGCACAAATGTGCTATTTCATAGGCACAAATTCCTTGTGAATTTATCTCTTTTCTCTAACAGTGTGTAAATCATAACCAAGACAATGCTTGCAAGAAAAAAAAATACCCTTGTATTTGTTAAGTTTAAGTTAAAGAAAAGGAGAAATCAGGCTTAATTAAGTTTTTATGCCATTCCTTGGTTTCCTTATCCCAGTTTAAGAGAGGGGAAATAAAGCTCACTTGGAAATGTTTTGTGCATGGCCATGAGTAGTTTAGAGTAATGGTTGATCTCATACAATTTCCGAACTTTATTAAATCTCTGGTAATTTTTAGATAGTTTTACCTTTCAACTAGAGACTCATCTCCATAACCATATAGGAGGGATCAATTTAATATTACAAATAATTAGATTTTCTGCCACTCCAAGATTTAAATACAATTGATATTTTGTTTACTGTCTACCTCTCACCTAATCTGACCTTCTCCACTTCTCATCCTTTTTTTTTTTCCAAACTGGTAAACTTTGAGGATGTAATTTATACAAAAAATTCTGTGCTATTAAAGAACCCAAGATAGCTTATTGTACCTAAATAAAATTCCCAGCATGTGAAGTCCTTAAAATTAGCATTGATTTGAAGTCATTTTCAGACATATTAGATCAAATTCTCATCCCTTGGAGCCTCTTGACAAGGATTACAATCATATTTTTCCATCCTGGTCCCCAACAGAAAAAAGTAAATCAAAATGAAACACTTAATTAGTCTGAAACATATTTTCCTATTAACTGAATAGTTGCAGCAATAACTCACTGGTACTTTGGAGTTAACATGGTTTTCCCCTTCCTTAGTGTTATCCTTAGTGGGAAGTGCATAACTCCTGCAATAAATCAACGAGCACAGCTACTGCTGATGCTGATCTCGTTTGAGCATGCTGCCTTGCCCTCCAGAGATGCCCTCCAGGAGGTTTCCTTGGCTTGAGCCCACACATTTATTTAACCCACATGTTGTTTTCCCAAAGGAGCATCTCAACAGCTTTGAGCCCCCCTCCCAGCAGATGGAGACGGTACAACCATAAACTCCAGAGCAGCAAAAGAGGAATTTCCACTACCCAGCATTTGTCATGCGGTGGAAGTGGGCCGTTGTGTCAAGGCCAATGGGAATCTCTGAAGGAAGATTGGTTGTTTCTTCCCAGGTGGTATCTTTGATGTAAACCTGCCCTCTCACAGTGGGAAGCCTTTACCCCTTGTCCTGTAACTCCAGGCCCTTGTCCAAAATCCTTCTCCAGCTCTTTTGGAGCTCCTTTAGGCACTGGCAGGGGCTCTAAGGTCTCTCTGAAACCTTCTCTTCTCCAGGCTTAACACCTCCAGCTCTCCCAACCTGTCTCAGGAGTAGAGGAAAGAATATCAGCCCTCAGAATATCTTTGTGACATCCTCTAGCCCTGATCCAATAGGTCCATGATGTTGTAGCCAGGTGGGGATCAGTCTTTTCTCCCAAGTAACAAGCAACAGGACAAGAGGAAAGAGCGTCAAGGCTCTTTGTGCCAAGGCTTGAGTTGGATATTGGGGAAAATTTCTTCTTGGAAAGGGCTTTTCAGCCCTAGCACAGTCTGCCCAGAGTCCTGGTTGAGTCCCCACCCCCAGATGGATTTAAAAGCCACATAGATGAGGCATTTGGGGACATGGGTTTCTGGTGGGTTTAGCAGTGCTGGGGGAACAGTTGGATTTGATGATCTCAGAGGGCTTTTCCAACCCAAATAATTCTGTGATTTTATATCCTGTGATTGTCAGAGCAATTTCCCACTTGGATTTCTGATTGCATAAAAGCAGAGATGGTGTTCCTCATGGTGGAGTCCCTGGACACTCATATTAAAAGTCTTTCCTGTAAACATTTGGGAGAAGTTGTACTTGCAAACGGGGTTGGTTTGAAATACTAATTCTTACACTTGGGGGGCAATGCCAGTAAAACCAGTGCAAATTGGTCTCTCAGTGACTAGGAGATCTTTGGAGTTTTAGAAATGCTTTTCACAATAATTAATATCCAGGGACAAACACAATCAAGGCTTGCACAGATAGGGCTGGAGCATGCTGAAGCCTCAGGCAGCCTGAGCATCAGATGGCCTGGGTCCTAGAGAGCCTGCAGTGGGACTTCTAATGAGATTAAATCCTTTCAACTCTATTTTATTTTGCAACTCTGCCCCATGAAGGGTCTCTGGGGGACTTGGGCTGTAGAGGAAGGTTGCACTTCAGGCTGCTTTGCAGATGTAGGGCATCATCCTAGAGCCATTTTTTTTGTCCAGCTGTAAGTAAACTCATGAACACCACTGTGTTCTGTGGATGTCCCAGGGTACATCAAGGGTTTTAATTCTCCTAATTATGACTTGCTGGGAAATACTTCATTTTCACATAGATCCTGGAGTTAAAGAGAAAAGATTCAGTGAAGCATTAATTTATGTTTAAAATTTCTTACATTGAGGCTATCTGAGTTAACTTTTACTCTCTTTATTTAGTTTTTTCTTAAAATTAAATTAACATGTCTGCATGTCTTTTTTTAATTATTCATAGAATCACAGAATCACAAAAACATAGTATCACAGACTGGTCTGGGTTAGAAGGGGCTGTTAAATGTCATCTAGTCCAACCGGCTGCCATAAGCAGGGACATCTTCCACTAGACCAGTTGCTCAGAGCCCTGTTTTCTCCTTCAGTAGATTCCTTTACTGGTTTTGTAAAGCATCCCCTTCTCCAACCTTGGGGGGAGGGGGTGGGGGGTTCAAATTCCCCAATTTGAACATTTATGGAGTTCAAATGTCAGCTCTGCATTCACCTTATCTTCTTCCCCTTCACCCTGCTCCCTGCTAGAGCTGAGCATGATCCCATACAGGACCAAACAAATACCTCAGGAATAATGATCCCAGCTTGCTCCAGTTTAAAAAATGTACTTACCCTACCATTGATTTGGAATTTCAAAAGTTCTGGGTAGGAAAGTGCTGATTTCTTTTTATGGAGATAAAGCACTTGGTGTTACTCTTTAGCTCCCCAAGCTCCCCACTCTTCAGTTTTACCAAGTGTGCGCAATCAGTTCTTAATAAAATAGTGGAGTAAGGGCAGATTAATAAATGGATATGCTGTGAATATGGTGAGTGACATGGCTGGATCTAATCTGTATTTGGATGCCATAAAAATGCATTTCCCTGCAGCATGTGAATTTTATACAAATCACCCACAGAGCCCAAATTGGAAGAACAAGAACTGAGAGAGGCACAGGGTCAGGGGGACAATGACACCCTCCTTCCCCCATTGTCTTTGTGTTTTTCCTGAGCACCAAGCATGTGCCATCCTGTTACAAAGGGGTGAAGAACTTGGTGTGATTCCCAAAAGCACAGTCAGTCTTGTGCAGCTCATGCCACACAGCCTCCAGGGTGCTGGTCAGATGTGAGTTTTCTGGGGAATGGGTTGAGAGGGGGTTTGATTTATGGGGTAACATGAACAACTCAGACTGGACAGATGGGGAAACTGAGGCTAGTGAAAAGCCACAGGACCCTCTCAAGGTGCAGATGTGGGCAATCCCAGCTCATACAAACCCGTGAGCAGTGGGAGCCCAGAGCTGGCTGTTTCGTTTTTCATTTTGCTTAGCAAAAAAAATTCAGTTAAAGTAATTATTTTTAATTTTCTCGCTTTGCCCAGAGATATGCATAGAAATGAAACTAATCTGGAGGCCCAGGACTCTCTGGTGAGCTGCTGGGCTGCAGGATACAGGATGTTCACCTCTTCAGGCATTCCAGCTCTGGGACTTCACAGGCTCCCGACTGGCATGGAGGAGTCTCCTCGTTCTGTGCTCTAACACTGCCACCCCCTGGCACATCACACTTCCAGGGATGGGGAAGCCACAGCTTCGCTGGGCAACTGTGCTGGTGCTTCACCACCCTCACAGGGGAGAATTTCTTCCCAATATTTAATGTAAATCAGAGAATTACAGCATGGTTAGGGTTGGGAAGGGCTTTTAAAGCTCATCTCATTCCAAGACCCCTGCCATGAGCATGAACACTTTCAATAGACAGGGACACCTTCCACTAGACCAAGGTGCTCCAAGTCTTGTGCAAACTGGCCTTGAATATTTCCAGGGATGGGGTATCTACTGCCTCTCTGGGCAACCTAAATTCCTGAATTTTGCACTGTGACTCCAGGTGCATCCAATGAAGCCACCAGTGCATGCATCAAAACATGTGTTTTTAAGGGCTTGTTTTACTTCTCATTATCCTGCTCTGATTTTGTTAGCAATAAATTCATGTTATATCTCAAAGCTGAGCCTGTTTTGCCCTTGATGGTATTTAGTGAGCAATCTCTCCTAGTCCTCATCTCAATTTACAGACCCTTCATTAAATTCTCTCTCCACTGTTCAGCTGCAGCAGGGAAGTGAGTGAGTGAGTGAGTGGCTTTTTTTGAGCTCCTGGCATCTGGCCAGTGTCAACCCATGACATGTGGAATATCACTCTGGCCAGTTTGGGTCAGCTGTCCCAGCCATGCTCCCTCCCTCCCTCCTTGTGTAGCCCCTCATTGGCACAGCATGGGACAAGGAGAAGTCCTTGATTTAGAGTAAGCACTACTGAGCAAAAATGTCAATGTGTTCTCAACCTCATTCTTGTACTAAATCCAAACCCCAGCACGTTGCCAGGTACTGGGAAGAAAATTAACTCTATCCCAGCTGAATCCAGGACAATGGAAAATGCTGGCAGCACAGGAAAGCATGGGGGCTGCCAGGAGAGGAGTGGAGGGGCTGCACAAATCCTTGACCACCTGAGCATCAGAGAGAAGAGAATATGAGGAGGCTGAACTGGGAGGGATAACATGATGTTGATGGAAAAACAAAGGCTGCTGTGTGTAGGGGAACCACAGGCAGATTGAAGGGTGGTAGATAAAGAAGAGCTTCATTCACTGCTCAGCAGGAAAGAAGAACAGACAGAGGAGGATGCAGGGAATGCAGAGGAGTTTAGTAATTTCTTTTTTTTGGCTTTAATCTTCATAAAAATGCAGATAATGAAAGAGGAGGTGAGAAAACAGGTCACAACAGGAGAGGTAGGATAAAGGAGAATGTAGATGTGTACCATGTATTCAGTGTAGGGTGTCTGGGAGAGATTGTGAATATGCTGGAGACAACAGGAAGAGGAACAAGCCCAACCAGAAAAAGAGAGTTTACCAACCCATCTTCAGGGGATACTGAATAACTGTTCACTGGATACTTTTGTGTTTGAGACCATTTGTGCCACAGGAGATGATCTCAGGAGGTTTTTGGCTTATGGCATGTCTGGGTGTCCCTGTCAGATGAAAATCCAGAACCCCAACAGAACTATTGCTAAAACCCAGACAGAAAAGAGATCCTAGAGGAGTGCATGTACAGCAACCACTGCATTACTGTGATTGGTGCATGGACTCTGGCTACTTGGGCTTGTGCCACGTCCCCAGCCCTAGGGCCTCAACACTCCCTCCAAGGACCAAATCTCCAGTGGCTCCTGAAGAGGATGATCAACTGGAGGCCAGGTTTTGGGGCATCTTGCAGGAGTTTGCTGAACCAGGGGGCTGGGTTAAATCACAGTGCTGAAACTGTGGACAGTTACCTTCAGGAGCCAGCTCCATGCATGCAGGATTTCAGATGGCTTCATGGAAGGGGTAATTTTTCAAGGCTAAGGAAGTGCAACTACAGAATGAAAATCTACAGTTATTCCCTTAGTGGAGCCAAAATAGGGTATCATTCCCCACTGCAGCCCACAGCATCAGCCAGGAAGACTTTCTCTCCTCATCTTTAGACTTATTTTCAAGTCAGTCCCAGAGAGAAGTTGGGAGATTGGGCTCAGTCCAGTGATTAGGCAGGTTCCATGAAAATGAGGGGCTGCAGGGCCTAGCAAGAGTGCTCAAGGTGGCCAGACTGGACGTGTGAACTGATGTGAGTTGGTCATGGCAGGCACCTTGAATGGTCCATGGGGAGAAGCAGGAGCTTCCCTGAGCTCATTCAGTCAAAGCAGATACAGGGCCAGGGACTAATTCTGACATATTATATCCACATAGGCCTGATGGCCAAATGAAGGCCACAATACAATGCTTGAAATTCCAGTTGGTCTTCAATATTTATTAAGGATTAAAGCTTTTTTTGGCTATTGTTCAAATTTGCTAAAACTGTGGATGTTCTGCAGTTTTCAAGTGGAAAATGATCTGGTCTTCACAGTTTGTTTGCCAGACACCTCAGCTGCCTGCCCTCTGGGCTATCACAGTCACTGATTCCAAAGCAACCCTGGAGACAGTTTGCTGAGATCCAACCTCCACATCTGATTTCCTCCTTTATTTGTTTTTTTGTTCAAAAAGCTTGAACTGAAATAACATTTCAAAATCTCGAAATGCTTCAGGAAACCAACTAAATTTTCTCCACTCCAGTCAGAAAACTGTGGGCAGGAAGAGAATGCAGCAAACTGACTCTGCAGGGCTGAAGCTCCAGCCTTGAGGCCTTCACTCACCAGGAGCAATGTCTGAGCATTGCAGAATAATACCTGATTGCAGATGTAGTGAAATTAACATCTTTAATAACCATGGTTCATTGAATATTTCTTCTGCTGTAGTACCAGATGACTTAAACCATGGACTATGAGTCTGTGCTGTAAATCATAGAATCACAGAATATCCTCAGTTGGAAGGGACCTACTCAAGTCCAATTCCCAGCCCTGCACAGGACACCCCAAAAATCCCACCATGTGCCTGAGAGTGTTGTCCAAACATCCTTGAGCTCTGTCAGTGTTGGGGCCATGACCATTCCCTAGGGAGCCTGTTCATTGTCTGACCACCCTGAGTGAAAAAACTTTTTCCTGATACCCAAACTAAACCTCCCATGACTCAGCTTCAGGCCATTGCCCTGAGTCCTGTCACTGGTTACGAGAGGGAGGAGATTGACACCTGTCCCTCTGCTCCCCTGCATGACGATGCTGAAGATTGTAATGAGGTTTCTCCTCAATCTCCTCCAGGCTGAACAGAAGAACAGACCTCAGCCATTCCTCATATGGAGCCTTAAGGCCCTTCACCATCCTTGTTGTTCTTCAGATTCTCTCTAATGACAATGTCTTTTTTAATTCATTGTGCCCAGAGCTGCCCCAGCACTCGAGGTGAGGCTGCCCCAGTGCAGAGCAGAGCAGGACAATGTCCCCTCCTGCCTGGCTGGCCATGCTGTCCCTGATGCCCCCAGGTCATGGATGTCCCTCCTGGCTGCCAGGGCACTGCTGACTCCTGTTCACCTGGCCAAGGACCCGGAGCCCCAGGTCCCTTTCTACAGCTGCTCTCCAGCCTCCTGTTCCCCAGCCCATGCACACAGCCCTGTCCCAGCTGCAGAATTTACTTGTACACAGAATCACAGAATGGGCTAGGTTGAAAGGCACCACAGTGGGTCATCTGGTCCAGCCTTTCTCCTCAAGCAGGGTCATCTCAGAGCACGTGGCGTTGGGTTGTGTCCAGACAATTCTGGATCTCAAGTAAGGGAGACTCCACACCCTTTCTGGATGATCTGTTCCAGTGCCTGGTCACTGCACAGGGAAGAAGTTCTTCATGTTCAGGTGGAACTTCCTGTGCATCTGTTTCTGCCTGTGGCCTCTTGTCCCATTGCTGGGCAGCACTGAGCAGAGCCTGGTCCCTGCTCTGACCCCTCCCTGCAGGCACTGACAGACACTGATGAGGTCCCCTGCCTGTCATCTCCTCTTGAGGCTGAACAGCCCCAGATCCCTCAGCCTTTCCCATAAGAGATGCTCTGGTCCCCTCATCATCTCTGCAGCCACTGCTGGACCTGCTCTGGGACCTCTATGTCTCTGTTGTCCAGAGGAGCCCAAAACTGGACACAGCACTCCAGTGGTGCCTCACCAGAGCTGAGCAGAGGGGCAGGATCAGCTCTCTTGACCTGCTGCCAAGGCTTTCTCTTCCTAAAGCCCACAGGGATTGCCCCATTGGCCAGTGCACCCAGGCTGGGAAGCACCTGGGGGGAAGGAACCAGCATCAGCTTTCATGCTGTCATCTCCATTGCACAGTCACAGAATCACAGAATGAACTAGGTTGGAAAAGACCTTTGAGATCAGCAAGTCCAACCTGTGACCTGTGCACCCCTTGGTGCACAGGTGGCCTCCTTGGTCCCCAGGGCACTGCTGGCTCAGAACACCATGTTGTCCACCAGGACCTTGAGGTCCTTCTCCACAGAGCTATACTCCCTTGCATGTGAACTCTGCTTTGGTACATTATTGCTTTAAAGAAAAAACCTGAAAACTGTTAATGTAAAGAGTTCTGATTTTAAAGGAAGCTCAGGCTTGGCTCTGAACATGCATTTTGTGACTTATGGCTGTTTGCAAAAAGAAGCATCACAGGAGCACAGGACTCCTTGCCAATCCTTGTTTTGAGCTCTTTGTGAAATCTTGCACCATGTCCCAAGAGCACTGTATGGAAATAAAGCTTTTGTTTAACCTACTTATGTGGGCTCACCTCCCATGGAAGAGATTGTCTGCCTGGTGAAATCTGTAACTCTGGCTGCCTGAACACCATCATCACAGAAAGAAAGTGCTGGGGGGAATAACTGCAGATTATTATCCAAATAAGGTGCCAGAGTTTATTCATGGAGAGATGCCATTGAAGATGCTCTGATTGACTGCAACACAGCCAGGAGAAGAGGGAAATATGACTCCCTACTCATGGTAGGTTCAAGCCTCGGGTCCTGTTCGTAGGCTGACCCCAGGAACTCCATTTCTCACACAAGGGAGGGGAGGAATCAGCCTGAAAACCTTCTCCTCTTTACTGCTGCTGCTGTAGCTTTGTCCTTGTGGCTGATTATTATGAAGACTGCAGATTGTGCACACTGATGTTTGTGGGTGTGGAGAGGAACAGGAAACATGAGAATAATGTCCTGACCAGGTGAGGTTAGAAGACAAAAACATTTTCATTTCATTAGGATGAACCTGCCTTGGTTGCCCACCCAGGCACTGTTGTCCACATGTGCCCAGCCAGCAGAGAATGGGCAGGTGGAAAGAAAATGGGTGAAGAATCTCTCCAGACAGGAAATCCTCCAGCTGTAATGAGACAGGAGGTTTCACGTCCTGAGAGGTCTCTAGCAGATCATTCCCCGTATCTGGAACAACAGGAGGCCCTAAGCAATGAGAGGAACAAGCCTTGCATGTTGCTTCTGGGGACTCAGAAAAGGTAAGGCACAAATGGATGCTCCTCAGAAAGCACTGGAGATGCCTTTGTGATTAAATGGCATCTGCTTGGTACCTTTCCCTGGCCAGCTAATAAACTGCCTTCCCCTTCCAAACACCCAAACTCCATGTTTGGAATATCCATGGCCCCAGATGTGCCCCAAGGTTGTTTAGGGTGGTGCTTGTTGGGCTAGGGACCAACTGCTCATATTTTATGGACAGTTTTATGAAAAATCCTTTTGCTAGGATTTTTTCTCCTGAGAAGCTGAGAGGCCTCAGAAACAAAATGTAAACAATGATTATCTGCTGCTGTGGAATGCAACAGGTGCATCTTTGGTCTGATGTGGTTGTTTTTGATTAGTGGCCAATCACAGTCTGGCTGTCTTGGACTCTCTGGTCAGTCACAAGATTTTATTATCATTCCATTCCTTTCTATTCCTTTCAAGCCTTCTGATGAAATCCTTTCTTCTATTCTTTTAGTATATCTTTAATATATAATTTTCTTTTAATATAATATATATCATAAAATACTAAATCACCCTTCTGAAACATGGAGTCAAGATTCTCATCTCTTCTTTCATCCTGGCACCCCTGTGAACACCCACACAGTTACCACAGAAAAGGCAAAAAGTACTGCCCAGTCACTGGACAATGTGCAATAAATGGTGGGTTTGGACAATATGGAATCATAGATTAGAATCACAGAATATCCTGAGTTGGAAGGGACCCACATGGATCATCAAGTCCTTCACCTAGCCCTGCACCAGGACCAACCCAAGCACTCCACCATGTGCCTGAGAGTGCCATCCAAACACTTCTCCAACTCTGGCAGGCTTTGTGTTGTTACTGTGTCCCTGGGGAGCTTGGGACTTTGGACATAATCTCCATGTTGCCTAAGGCTATGAAAGTCCAGAGACATAGTGTGTTGCTCCCTGTACATGGCTTTGAAACAAAATCTCAAGTAAATACGTAGTCAGAATGATAATCAATTCACTGAGTGGTGAATCAAGGCGTCGTTGAGAAGTTACTCTTGTTCACTTTCCTCTGGATATAGACAAGGTCCATCAATATGAACTGTAATCACTGTAATAGTTATCTGAAGAGAAAAGGCTGAACACCACGTTTAGGCAATACCTCTGATATTTATGTAAGTGACAGGAGATGCAGTGTTGAACACATTTACCCTCAGTACCTGACACCCAGTGCTGGACACATTTCTAGGAGGTGTGACAAGCTACATGGCTGCTCTTTGCAGCTACAAGGGAAAATGAGTTTAAAATGACTTGGAAATAAACTGCACCAAAGGTGGAAGAATATATCTTCTCCAAACTTTCCCCTTCTGAGCCCCTCTGCTATCCCACACTGGCATTATGTAGGAAAGGGCATGTCCATGCTGTGGCAGTTGTTATTATGCTGCCCTGTATTTGCCATAAGAACTGCTCCTAGAAAAACATTTTGCTCTCGATTTTGTACATCTCACCCAGTTTTAGCAGAGTTTATAGAGAAGAAAGGAACACATGGAGGCCTCCCTGGTCTCTCCAAGCTGGAAAAAAATTCCATTATAGTCCTATTATTTTCATGCTGAAATATTTTATCTGAACTAAATTGTAACCAATCACAGGAAAATCTTCATCATTAAAAAGACCAGCTATTGCCAATGGAACAATCAACTACTGCTCACTTCTGTAACATCAAACACAAGGTACAAATCTGAATAAAGTGTCTTCTGCTGTACATGTCACTGCACACATATATATGTACATATACATTCACATGTGTATATAGAAATAGATATGCATGCATACACTTAATCAGCACCCATTCACCACGAGAGGGCAGGCAAAGAATATGAAAATCAGTTGTCCTGTGTGTTCTCTGCAAATGCCAATGAGCAAATAATTCAGTGGCCAGAACATATCACCACTGTTTTCTTTAATCATCTCAAATGACTTTCTTATTATAGAATCATAGTATAGTTTGGTTTGAAAGGCACTAAAGTCATCTAGTTCACTCCCCCTGAAATAAGCAGGGACATCTTCAACTAGACCAGGTTGCTCAGAGCCTTGTCCAGCCTGGCCTTGAACACTTCCAGGGATGTGACAACCACAGCTTCTGAGGGCAACCTGTGCCAGTGTTTCACCACCTTTATCAAAAATGTTTTCTTAACATCTAAACGAAATCATCCATCTTTTAACTTAAAACCATTACCCCTTGTTCTAGTGCAACAGGCCCCTCTAAAAAGTCTTTATCCTGAATCTCAAACCTTACAACAACCTCATAGAGCACAGTTTGATGGCTATTTTTTGTTTTGTTTACTTGTTTTGAAAGTCTCTGCATTTTTCAAGGATGAAATGGTCTGAGCTAAGAGTAGCTCATCATGGGTTAATCCCAAGAAATGTCACAAGTGAAAGATGAGAAACTTCCTCAGTGCTGTGGCTAAAACCTCTTTCCTGGTTTGCATGGGTGTTGGCGTGTGTGTGTGTGTGTGTGTGTGTGTGTGTGGAGAAAGGGAGAGGTCAGGAGGAGCTGTATCTCTACTCACTTTTCATTGGGCATAAGTGGATTTTCACTTATGCGTGGTAAAAGGACTGGAATGTCTTACCTGAGAGCTGAAATGACTGAGATCCAAACCTAGCATGGATAGGTTTGTCCATCCTCATAGTCCTGAGTCCTGAGAACAGCTGATTTCATCCATTAAGTTGTGAAGTGTTCTATCAGCAAGAGGAACATTTTGAAAATGTCCAGTGAGAAAAGAAGAGCTTATCTTCTTTTCACTCATGATATGGAGAGAATAAAAATACAGTAATCTTGATGCCAGAGATCAAATCCAAAGAAGCACACCCCTTCATCCAGGAGATGCTTATAATATGGCATGGACAGACCTTCCAGATGGGCCATGAGATCTGTAAGGATCACTGTCTAAAACACAGTGCCTTTGACCTGAGGAGGAAAAGGGGTGTACAATCCAACCCCAGAAGCTGCATCCCAATTTCTTAACAAAGATCTTTACATTTTTATATGACGACATGCTTTATAGGGGTACTGAGGCTCTTCATGGAGGAATTCTGTTCAGGGCTTTGCTCGGTGGGATGATGGATGTCAGACCTTCAAAGCAACAACAGAATGCCAGAATCACTTATAACATTTGTAACACATCCAGAGATACCATCATCAACTGGCTTCTCTCAAGGAAACCTGGGAATTATCTTAAGGAATTGATATATACAACCTGGGCTGAAAAACTGGGATTTACACCAGCAAGAGGTACATCCACAACCAGCAAAAAAAAAAAAAAAAAATCTCCAAATTCTCTGTTTCCTGACTACAAGAGGGACTAATTTCCCTTAATTTTGAATCTATGTCTGTGTTAGTCATTCACCACTCCCTTGTTCACAGGAGAAAGTTGGAGCTCCTTGCGGGTGATTAATCTGCTGGAGAATGAGATGAATCACAAGCAAGAAGAGCTTCTATTTCCGTCCATAAGCTGTGGAGGTTATCAGAACCAGTGTCCTTTGATACTAACCTTGTACATGTCTATATTTGATCAGAGATATCACATCTTTTTCACCTATGACATCATTCTGGGGTTACAATTTTTTATGAGAAAAAGGAGACCAGGAGTTTACTCAGCTCTTCAAACTTGCTGCCATCACTTCTAACTGTCAGGGAGCTGGTGATACACATGTGAGCATAATTATCTATGCTTCTGTGTTGCCCATATTTCACCATTCCAGTGCACTAAACTTCCTAGTGGTAAAAGTTGCCTGTGCCCCGGCTCTGAAGTTTTTGCTGAGGGCATCCCATCTCTGAAATCAAGATGTTCAGCAGCAAATTACGTTTCAATGTTTGGAAAAATCAAATAGATAAGCAAGATTGTTTCCTTCAGTTTGTTGCCCTATGTCTGCTTTCCCAGTCCACTGAACTAACTCCAACATTCCCCTATATCTCCCAGTGCATCTTCAGCTTCTTTCTTTGGTCCAAATGGGTTGTTATGATGCCTTAGGATTTTGGCCTTTATATTTTTCAAATCCTGTACTGCATTAGTGCATAGCTCTGAACTCCATATAAAGTGTTAGTTAACTGTCTTCACATTTTAGTCAGACAAAACCATCCCTCTAGGCCTGAAATTCAAGGAACAGCCTACAGCCTCAGGCCTCGAAAAGTACAAACAAAATTGAGTTAGGGACGGAAGCAAACTCAGGGAATATGACTTCTTTACCTGAAGCTGTAACTGGAGGATTAACCCCTGATATGTAAATGGACCAAACTTATAATTGTGTGAAAAACTTGTGACCCTGGTCCATCTGGGTGTGGCCTCTCTCAGAGGCTTTCCACTACCAAAGATGTACCTGTTTACACCCAGAGGTGTGCCTTTAATAAACACCTACTTTTCATTCTCCTAATCTTGTCTAGCCTCTGTTCTAGGTAGTTGTTTTCTGTTCTTTCCCTGTTATCTATGGAATTTTGTTCCCATGGAGTTGCCAATAAGCACTGATGGGGGGAGGGGGAACTCCTTTGGTTTTTTTGGGAGTTTCTCTGGGGGTGGAGAGGGAGGAGATACTGTGAGAATGGGGGCAGGTAAAAAAGGAGACAGGGTTGGGGGTGTTATATATGGATAATGGGATGATTGGCTCTCGCAATTTAGGGATGAATATTGTGTGTATATTAAGAGAAGCTTTATTGATGTATAGTTATGTTATTGTAGTTTGTTGTTTAGATGTCCTCTGTTCTCCCCACAGTTCCCTTTCCCCCCCCCTCTGTGTTGTTGCCATCAGACAGCCTCGGTTATCCAGGACAGGTAGAAAGAAGAGGTGTACAAAAGCTTGTTGCTGGGGGGGTGTGGCATGACAACACCTGACCTCCAATCAAGTTACAAGAAAGCAGTCTCCACTGATAAATGGCAAAGAAGATCTGAGTGACAGACTGCAGGAGAAGCCAGGGCTGGCTGATGCACACCCCCAACGCCCGGTGAAGCATCCATCTTGAAGATGCACCACGTGGTAGTCAGCCATGAGGGAGGCTCCCAGGCCTGTTTCTCCTTATTTAGTCCTTTTGATGTAATTTTTATTAAGGTTTTAATAAACCTTTTAAAGCTTTGAGAAGTGAGCGGTTGTTTCTGTGAAAAATGTGTATTTTATGATTGGCTTTTTGCAAATATTAAAACGAATATTATATGTGTTGTGTTAGAAAGTTATGCTGTATTAATTCTCTTAAGTAATGTGTTAAATATAGTTTTAGGTTATAACATAAGGTTAAAATAGAAACTATGCTATGTAAGATACTTTTTTAAAGAAAGGATTTGCACTGAGATAGCAGCCACAGCACACCTAAATCTTTCAGAGAAAGAGAATTTATTGCTCAATTATCAGAATAAACGAACTTCTTTCCGCCTTGCTCAGTCCTGAAGATGTCGTTAGGATTAAGAAGAAGAAGTTGACACTGACCAGACAGAATCCTGTGTCTGAATGGAATTTATGCATCATATATGGGGTGTATGAATATGCAACAGGCTGTTGCTTTTAAGGGTTAATCCTCTGTTAACAGGTGTCCTTTTTCGGGCTTATTTTGCCCAGAAAGACAAAGTACCTGGACTGTCCATAACTCTTTGTTTCCATTGTCTTGTATTGTCCTAAATCCTAATTGTCCAAATTATTATTACCCTAATTATATTACTATTTTTATAACCATTTTATTACTGTTAAGCTTTTAAAATTTTAAAAACAAGTGATTGGTGTTTTTCACATTTCTCACAGGGGCAGGGCTCACTCACTTTCCGGCATCAGAGAAGGACAGCCAGGCTGTCGCTTACTGCGGGGAGAATTCACCAGCACTGCTGGAGCTCAGCCCTGAGACACCTACCTCTATCTGCTCGTGTGCCTAGCAGACACCTGTCTGGTAAACCAAGACAGACAGTAGCCCCTCCAAGACATCAGCTAGATGGTGCAGATATTTTTCTCCTCCTGCAGTATGTTCTACCCGAAGCAGTACACACAGGGACTGGCATGACAGACTGTCTGCACAGCAAGGACCATGTTCAGAGTTCAAGTCAGGATTTCAATCATCTTCCGTCACGGAAAAAAAACCCCCTCCAAAATATGTCATTGGGGATGGAAGTTATATTATTCAAGTGAAGCTAACACACTGTGCAGGAAGCAGAGGCGTTTTGGAAATAACACACCTGTAAGCTATTTTTAAAAAAAATGACATAGTGATGGAACAAGGGCTTGTTATGGGGAGGATCAAAGGGTTTAAGGAACATGACAAAAATAGAGCATTTCTAAGCAATTTCTTCTCTCCCTAGGATTATGACTGCAAATTTCTTTTCTCTTCAGTTCTTGCCTAAAAAAACTGACATAAAAGGAGCAAAATCACACTCTCAGCTAACTGTGGTGAAATCCTTTTCTGCATGATCTGTGTCATCATCAGCTTCAAGGCCTTGCACACAGAATGACAGTAATCCTTTTACTAGCTTCCCTACAGTAAGACATCAAATAGTCAAAATAAAGAGGTGGAAAGGAGGGGCAACAAAAAGGGAAATTTGATTATTTCAATGGTGTTTGATAGTTTAAACTGATTTTCATAAGGTATTAATCAATAGCAGGGACTGAAAATGCCAGACATGAATGACATTCATTCCCCCATCCAAAAGGAAACCAAGAGAAGGAAGAATGGGTGACATTTCACACTTTAAATGGAGCAGGAGGTTTAGAGTGAAACATGATCTTTAACCCCATTAGCACAGACAACAGAGGACACTGTTCTGCTGCTTGTTTGGCACCACCTGATTCATAGATCCTCCTGCTATTGCAGTGGTAGAGTTATGATAAATATTTGCAATAGAAACCACATCAGTCTCAGTAGTGGGCTATTCAAGATAAACCAGATTTGTCCCATGGAGCGCAGTTTCTCAAACCTGCTGATTAAGCTTTGGGATGTTCGAACACAGGCAAGAAGATGTCCTTGGAGATAACAGTGGGTGGAAAAAGTGGTGGATATACAGTAGTGGACAGAAACACCTGAAATCTGGGTTGGATGCAAGATGCTTCCAACCATCTGAGTTGGCAGGCAAGTGCAAGAAAGGCAGGAGCTCTCTGTCCTTATTGCCATCTTGAGACATTCACCTGGCAACTCTGCTTGCAAGCTGTACATCAAAGTCTTGCTGGGCAGTGGTGTATGTCAGAGGTCCACAGAGGATGGAAAATAAAACCAGAGGGCCCTGGAGACCCCGGAGTTTTGTCCCCTCATGCAAATTCCATTTGCCCCATTTCAACCCTCCAAAAATTATGAGACTGAAACTCCCGTGATGTGGGTTTACTTGTCTGGAAGTTTTGCCCGTGTCTTTTTCCTCTCCCTTTTCCCTTACTGCCTCACTGCTGCATGCCCCAGCAACCCTCACATCTGGGAAGATGTTTCCATCACAACTTACTTGTATTATCTTCTGTGGTCTCTCAGTCTGCAGAAGACCTTTATCACCAAAGCCATGTCATCTTTATCCTGCAGTAGTACCTTCTTACACCAGGAGTTTCCACAATATCTGCCACTCCAAGTGATGTACAACATTCCAAAGCACTCCACAAATGTCTTGAGCACTGTGAACTTTTCATTCATTCTTGCTCAATTTTTTTGTCATTGGCTGCCAGGGCATCAAGCAGTGCCTGGGGACCCTGTCACCCAAGAGTGACAAGGTGAGCCAGGACTATGCCCAGGCCTGTGCTCATCCTTCCAATCACTGATCCATAATATGGGTGCAACTGACTGCTTCACAGCTGGTCATATCTGGCTGGGAGGCTGGCCCCAGGAGAACTGGACATGTGTCTTTTACCCTGCTTTTGGGATGAATTTCACAGCTATTTGGGTCACTGGTAGCTGATTTGGAGCTAGTTAAGGTGTGTTTCTTTTGCAGCTGTTTCTGAAGCTGTCTGCATCTTGCAACACCAATGTCTTCAAGGCCCAAGGTGAGGTGGGCCTGAGGAAGATTTTGGCTGGGACCACAGGGGACTGAGCCAAGCCTAGTCTAGGGAGATGCCAAGAGCAGCTTCTTCTTCTTTGAGTTCAGCTGAAGACACAGTACCTGAGAGCTGTGGGCAAAATATGATGAGAATGATATGGGACAGGAATCACACCTGACCCATACAACTTCCCTTTTCTGCTCACCACCAGCATCAGCACCAAGACAAGCCAAAATCCCAGCATGTGAAACATCATCATATTCCCAGCATCAAACTTCCCTCAATACCGAAGGAATAGAAAATGGGGCCAGAGCAAACCTCTTGGACCTCTTGTTCCTCATGTTTGTTTTTTTTTAAAGAACAAGCTATAATCGGAGCAGGAGGAAATCGAGCATAAATATTAAACTTTGTTTAGTCTTGGGAAATATAATTTATACTTAGAGTTGGGCATCCTGTTGACATGATAGGACCTATTTTAAGTGTGAGGTGAGCACATGGTCAACCTGTAATCTTTTGCAATTGTATAAAAACTGCCAGTTCTCAGTTCTTGTCTTCTTTATTTTGTCTTATTTTTCTTCCTTTTTTTTTTCCTTTTAAATGTAATTTCTAGAAAGCAACTGGGCTAACATCAGTTCAAGATTATGATACTTATAGAGGCAGTGATGTCTTGGAGCATCTCAGCATCTGGAAATTTTGCTTTATGTTCATGCATTTCTGCTTGTCTTCATGCCAGCCCCACCAACCAAGCCTGTTCACCTCTACTATGGAAGAATGGGAATCCCATGAGACTTGGAGGGGAGAGGATATGGTGAAGATTGACTTTGTGTGACCAGCACTGACCTGTGGGCTCTTTGTTTTGAAGTGCAATTTGCCAATTGCCACCTCCTGCAGCCCTAGTACAGAAGAATGTAGGATTTGTGCATGGCAGGTACCAGCAGAAATTATTGTAGGACTGAGGGTTCCAAGCATTTTTGGAGGCAAGATCCTACAAGTCTGCAGGGTGTGGTGTCTCTCCTAAAGTGCTCAGGTTCTTTTGTGGGGTGTACATCAATGCTGTCAGATAACCCAGCTCCTCACATCAATCCTATTGAGGGTTAGCTCTCTTCTGGTCACCCTTCCCCACCAAACCAGATTGTTCCTTCCAAGCTGGGTGTAGTCCTTGGGTTTTCTTCAGGGCCTGGATCAGGTTGGCTGCTTCTGTTCTGCACAGTCCTTCTGCACTGTTCTAGGACAGCTTTGCACGCTGTCCCCACCTTACTCAGGGCCCTCTAAAAGAGAGTGAAACAACTGTCTCAGGGTAGTGGGATCACCTTCCAGAGGTAGATAACTGAGTGTTATGCACCTGGACATGTCCAATCCACTAGAAAAGGGTGAGGTTTGTGTGGATTAGGCCAGGGATATCACTCCCTGGGAGAGATATCTTTAGTGGGAGAGATAACTGGAAAAGCCATCTGCACTTAGGTGTCACTGGGAATAAACCATTTGCTGACCCAAGTTTCTGCTGCCCACACACCAGAGATGGGGTCTAACAACAGCAAGATCTGTAGGAATTATTCCTGCTGCTTCCATGTAGTCTGAAATTTCATGTTGGGAGACTTCCTATTCTTTCTGTGATGGACTATTTTCCTATTAGCTAGCCATGCACCACCTGGGAAATACAATTGGCTCTCCACCCCTGAGCAGCAGGTCCACCGTGATCCTCCAGGCTTGGCTACTGTGACATCAAGTTGGCCATCAGGTTGTCCTGCTCTGGTGATAGGAGGGGATAAAATAGATGCCTGTTCCTTGGTGAATTCATAAGCATAACAGCTTCCAAATAAGCTACTGTGGGCTATGAGGTGAGTTTTGGTCCATAATAATAATTGTAACAACAACAACAATGCATATACAGCTACATCTGTACATAGGCAATAATGGAGACAGTAAAAAAAATTATTGTTTTCTTTGTTATCATTATGTACATGTTGCTATTTAATTGATTAGTCTTATTACAATCTTATTGCAACAACATGAGCAAAGTGTATTTACTGAGATATTTATCAAACCACATTTTTCACATCCGTAGTTGTTTTCATCTTGAATCTCCCAGTATGCTGCAGTTCTGAAGTAACTCTGACTCAGAGGAGCTGGTGTGTTACAGAGAGCAAACCTGTTGCAGAGAAGCAAAAGCTGGAGCCTGCAAATGTTTAGCAGAATTCATGAATTCTTTTATACCATGTTTCGCACATGGTATAAAAGGACGTTGCTTTCCGCTGATTTTAATAAGCAGATCCGGGAGAGAGGGACAGAATTGATGCTGTCTGGGAGAAGGGAGTCAGCACTTCATTTTTTTGGGGGTGAAAATTCTTGGCCATTGCTTCATATCTTAAAAAAAAACCAGTTGATAAAACACATGATGCAGAAGGAAAACCTCTCCTCTGAGGGAGATCAGATGTTAAAAGGTTTTTTAAACCTTAACAAAAAATACAACAAAGGACTGAATAAGGAAAAAATACAGCACTGGGAGCCCCTATGACTATCAGCCATGTGCTCCTCTACCAAATGGATGCTCTGCCTTTTATATCCTAAGCCCTTCCCAAAGTTTTGTCAGTCAGCCCCTTCTCTGCCATGCATTGGTGGAGATTACCTGCTTACATCTTGGTTGGAGGTCAGGTGTTGGTACACTGCACCTCTTGGTAATAAGCCAGCCTTCTCTAAATGTCCTGACTACTGAGGCTATTGCCAGGGGGAGGGGAAAGAGGAGGGGGGGGACATTACAATAACATCACTATACATTTTAACATCTACATAATATCTATCTCTTAATTGTGAGAGCCAACTATTACATTACATGTCCATAACAACACCCAAAGTAAAGAAAGCAAAATTCATCCCACAGCCCTTCTTAGAAGGTATTTACATTATTACCCATTCAAGCATTAAATTTAATTTATCCTTTCCCCCAAGGCTGTGTTTGGCCATCCCACTGCTGTGCCATGAAGACACAAATGACCTATTGGGACACCAAACATCATGTGCTCGCCCTACGCCCATATACCCTTTTCCTACACACCCCATCCTGCATGGACTTGAAATGTAAGGCTTGCAGCCAGCTCAGTGGCCCTGATTTACCCCAACCCCTGAGAATCTCCAGGCTGACAGCTGTGGAACAGGCATGGATGACTTCAGAGGCAAGCACGTGTCCCAAAGCCTGTGGAGGGGATTTTTTGTGGTATTCACAGACTGTTTCTGTGTCAATACAAGAGGAGCGTAATTACCAGCTGAGAAACTGCAGGAAATAAGCCAAGGCTGAATGAACAAAATGGAGAATAAAGAGAAGAGCAGAGGACACACATATCTTAAAAGCATGACGGATGTATGTATTTACGTAGTCTGGGGAGCCTGGAAATATATAAGAGCTTATGACTGCAAAGGAATGAATTCAAGGACTAGTCTATGGGGAGTATTTTTTTTTCCCTGTGACTTCAAACTTCTCTCAGCGCTTGCAGAGTTTTAGTCAGCTGGCATGCAACAGAGGTACGACTTCCCCAAGGAAACTCTTCCTTGGCTTGAGCTGGAAAGGCTGCTGGGAGAGCCGGGGGAAAAAAAGGCTGCAAGCAGAGACGAAACCTTCTCCTCCTCCAGCCACAGAGCAGGTATGTGGAGATGTGTGTGAGCCCGGGAGCCTGCTGGAAAGTTGCACTTTCAACTGTGGGAGAGATGAGGGCTCTGGTGACTTTGAGCTGCAGCCTTTGAAAGTAACACAGATGAGGAAGGTACTGTATAAATAAAATGTTCTGTGTTTATGAATAGGCTGAGGAACTGGCTAAGCATGCTGTGTAGATGGCTCTATCCACCCAGTTTTATATTTAATCCATCAGGGACTTGCACTGTGTGAGTTAGATCATTTATATTTAGGAGGCACCACTTTTTAGTTTATAACAGTACAGTTGTCATACATAGTATTTGTTATTTTACTTCATGTTTGCAGGAATAGATAACGGGGAGATGTTTGGTTTTTTTTTTTCTTCACAGGACTTCAGTCTATTTATGGTACTACTGCATTATAGCCTTCTGAACTAGGAGTGCTGCAGAGATCAGCACTGTACACTAATTAAATGCCACTCAACCAGCTCTCCAACACTGAATCCTAATATAGCCTTGGGCAAATCACACAGTCCCTGGGTGAAATAGGCAAAATGCTGTTTGGCTGGTCTGCTCTTCTTCCTGTCAGTGTTGTTATTGAGTTCTCCCAGTTGCAGCACGAGGTGTGAGATGGCAGGGTTATTTTGCTGCTTTTAAGTTCCGATTATCTTGATTGTCACCTTTGGGTGAACGATGATTTACTGAGACAGGTTTGCTGGATTTGGACTGTTATCATAAGAATGAATGTTTAGGCAATATTTGGAAGTAGTAAAGTTTTAGAAAATCATAGTTTACATAAAAATCACAGTATTTCTAAGGCTAAGCCCAGCTGTAATTTAGATAAAAGAATTTTTGATAAAAGACAAATATGCTTCCCTTAAATAGAAGCAATAATTTGGCTTTGTACAGCAGCGATAATTTGTTTTTTTTACTAAGATGTATTAATTGATACTCTAAAATAAACATATTACTCTAAAATGCTGAAATCCTCTAGTTTTCAAGAACAAAAATTTACAACCTGTCATCTCTTTTTTAAGCAGATGGTTACATCTTAGTGACTGTATCAGTGCTTGGCCTTTTACTAGTAAAATGATGGGCAGATTCAAGCATGGATATCAGTATTATGTAAATCAAATCTATAAGAAATATTTTTCTTCACCTCATTTTATTTCCTATTGGATTTTATAAAGTCAGTACACATTTTCCCAAATAGTGACTGTCTTTAAAAAATCATATTGCTGAATTAAAAGCGTACTTTATAGACTGGTAAGAAAATATTCTGGTTTGGCTCCTGAATCTGAATTTTGTTCTCCAGGGAGAGTATTTCATGCTTAGTTTAGTTTAATCTGCAAATGCCAGTACATGTCACTTTTTGCTGATGTAAGAGTTTTCATTTTCCCATCTCCCTCTGTCCCTTTGGCCATCACTCACAAATTCTCCAGGCTTGTGGGTTTCATTCAGTTCTTGTTCATTTACATTTTCTTTCTTGAAGAGAGTAGAAGGAAAAAGGGTGAATAAAATAGGGAACCTGGCTAAAACTTCAATAATTGGAAGTGTTAATTTTTGGTGGGGAAATGCTGTTGGCTGAACATCTGAAGAAGATGCACATGGAGAGAGGGCAGAAACAGAGGGAAGGAAGGCAGCAGCTTCAAAAGACAGGAGAAAAGGCTTGTTAGCTTTACAGGAGACAAAGAAGTCTCTATTTTGATCTGTGGACTCGACACCAGGAAGAATAGGGGTTGCATCTGCCTGTGAGATGCCAAGCACAGTGTAGCTTGCAGGAACAAAATAAACCAGGAGAATCAGCTTCTGGAGATTCTGGAGTTGTAGAGTGTCAGAAGCTGGAGCTGTGCCTCCTTCTCAAAGTCTGTGGCTCAGAATGGCATTGGGTATTCTTTTTAATAGGGTTAATATTGATGTTGTCTCCATCTCCCCTGTGGGACGAATTACCAGGGAGCTATTCCAGCCAAAAAGGAGCAAGACTTGTCCCACTCCTGTGTTTACAATTCAGACCTACTTTCTAAGGCAGGAACTTGTTTTATTTACTTCTCTAGAGAGTTTGATTCATAGCGCTTGACACAGGACTCAAACAAAAGTAGTGCCTTAGAAAGCAGCAGCATTATGAATGGACAGACTCCAAAAAGTCTGGAGACTCAAGACACAAAATCGTCAAGGCATTTTCTTGTTCCTCTGAAACCCTTGGGAACCTGCAGCAGTTCACAGACTGACTGGTAAGAGCCAGCAGCTAGGATTGGCTTTTCCTTCTTGCTCTGAGCCATGGTGGGGAAAGGGTTTGGAGGAGAGGTCTGATAAGGTGTCCCTCACTGTGGGTGGCAGAGGATGAAATTCAACTGACATTGACAGAAACTGAGTAGGAAGTGACTGCTGAGACACCACTGGAAAATAAGGATTTCACAGAGTTTGCAGGTGCAAACCGTTTGTGGTGGGTTTCAGTGCTGGCCAAATGCCAGTGCACTCACTAGAATATACTTACTCATTTCCTGCTGTGAGATAGGATTAGGAGGAAGGCAAAGTAGGCTCAAAAGTTAAAAGGATATAAATAAAACTTTATTAACAGTAACTAAGAAAAAAAAGCATAATAAGAATCAGAATAAAACTTTTAGAACACATCTCCTGCCCCTACAATCTTTTATTTCTCACTCACAACACACAGAAATAATTCAGTCAGTTTATCACTTCTAGAATAGTTTTTCTTCAGTTTACTTAGGGAGAGGAGTCCCTCTAGTAAATTTATGGAGACTTTTCTACAAGAAAACAGTTCTCTCATAGCTTCTAATTTTCATGAGTAGCAGCTGCCCAGAAAAAATAAATCTGCAATTGTCAAGTCCCTCCCATTTTTCACAGCTTTCCCCACAGCTGTGTTTATGGGCCATGTTAAGTTATGGGATACTATTTTAAGGATGAGCTGTTCAAAAGCAAAGGTTCTCTTTATTTATTTCTGAGATCATCTTTATCTCTGAGAATGGAGGTCTTTTTCTTCTCTCCCTGGGGGCATAGGGTCTTTATCACTCTCCTCTCTCTCTGTTCAAGCTTTTTATTAAATTCACAGCTATTTCAACATTTGCCTGCTTTAACACAGGTTTGAACAATCCATCCCCCCATAATTCTTCAATGTGTTATAAGGAAAAAAAACTTGGACGGATCAATTAAATTTTTCTCTATAGCTTTTCAAGAGGATTTCAGTCCTAAGATGAAGGCATCTCCTTCTCCCTCCCATCTGGGACTTGACTTCTTTTTCACTGACCTTGGTCTCTTTATGTTGCTTCTCTACATGCCTGCACTTTGTCCTTTTCTCTCACTCGAGGGAGGATTGAAGCACTGAAAGAGTTGATATCTTGCCCAGGGCTTGTAGACGCTCAGGTGGCCCCCGCCATGCTCAGCAGCTTGCGGTGGGAGCTGTGCGGGCTGGGCTGGGGCGGTGCCTGGGATCTCAGCGGCCAGGCCAGAGCTCAGCAGCCAGAGGTCAGCAGCCGGACCAGGGCTCAGCAGCCAGAGCTCAGCAGCCGGACCAGGGCTCAGCAGCCAGAGCTCAGCAGCCGGGCCAGAGCTCAGCAGCCAGGCCAGAGCTCAGCAGCCAGACCAGGCCTCAGCAGCCAGGCCAGGGCTCAGCAGCCAGAGCTCAGCAGCCAGAGCTCAGCAGCCAGGGCTCACCACCAGGCCAGGGCTCAGCAGCCAGACCAGGGCTCAGCAGCCAGCCCCTGGGTAGGGGGACTGATGGCTTCTCCTCCCCTGCCTGGTGGCTGTGGGCGAACCCCAATGGCAGCAGAATCTTGGCCGAGCTGGCCGGGTCCTGTCTGCTCCTGGGGCCCGTTGGAGCCCGGCTCAGCGGCGGGCAGGGCTCAGCAGCAGCAGCAGCCCGGGGTCAGCAGCCACGGCACAGCCCGGCCTTGGTCCTGCGGCCTCCCCTGCCCTGCCCACCAGCCCATGGGCACAGCCTGCCCGGGCCGAGCCGGCCCAGCCGAGACAGCAGGGCCGGGCGGCTGAGTTATGTTCTAGGTGGATAATGAGATGATTTGGTCCCACAATTAAAAGATAACTATTGTGTGAATATTAAGAAAAGCTTTAGTGATGTATAGTTATGTTATTGCAGTTTAGATGTCCTCTGTTCTCCCCACAGTTCCCTTTCCCCCCTGTGTTGCTGCCATCAGACAGCCTGGGCTGTCTAGGACAGGTACAAAGAAGGCTGCACATGTGTCCCTGGCATGGGGCAGTGGGGAATGGAAAAGCTCAGGGGGTTGCTCAGGGGGTGCAGCACGGCAACACCTGACCCCCAATCAAGTCACAAGAAAGCAATCTCCACTGATAAATGGCAAAGAAGAGCTGACTGACAGACTCTGGGAGGGCTGGGCTGGCTGATGCAACCCCCAGGGGTATGAAAGACTGAGAATCCATCCTGAAGATGAACTGGCCATGTGGTATCCACAAGGGGCAGTTCCCAGCACTGCAGCTTTTTCCTTTTATAGTCCTTTGTTGTATTTTTATTAAGGTTTAATAAGCCTTTTTAAATTTTCAAAGTGAGCAGTTGTTTCTCACAGTTACCTGCTCTCAGGCAGGAAAAGGCAAGGCTGAATTCCTGGGATTTTTCATTTTTAACATAGGAGTTCACAGAGGTGTATCAGCTTTCTCAGTGGTTTAACAGATTGTCAATTCTCAAAGGTAATCACTGATTGGTTTTTTTGTCAGACATGGAGGAAACTGCTAGCAGCTTCTCTTAGAACATCACTTCTGTGATGCAAAACCAGCACACCCTTTGGCATTGTTGGGATGGGACAGCCCTTGCTATTTTGTGGGCAAAAAAGGCTTGATTCTCCAATCTGTGTGATGGAGATGATAATGACTGGGGCATTGAGCATCGTGGTCTAATGGAATGAGTCCCTGCTGATGGCAGGGGGGTTGGATTATCTACGAGGTCCCTTTCAAATTGGGCCATTCTCTGATTCTCTGACCCAGTCTCTGACTGATGCAGGTGACACTTGCCCTGCAGACGTATCTTTCCAAGCCCATACCATGCTAAAGTTTCAACACTACTTTATAGTGTAAACTGCTGGGTAGCCCAAAGCCAAAAATATTGAAAATTTGGGAAATCAGCCAAATGCTTCGGAGTCTTTGAAGCTGTTTGCTGCCAGATCCCCTTTGGGAAGGACAAAGATGGCAAGGACAGCACTGATCTTTCCCACTGCAGCTGGTGTCCTCTGAAAGTGTGGTTTTATTGAAACAAAGCCCTGAGCAGTAGAATCAGTGCATGCCCTTCCCTCCTGCTTTGGCATTTGTTTCTGTCCAGGCTCTTCTTTACAGTTCAGCTGGCACAGCTACCTGGTTACTCAATAAAACAGCTTGAGGAGCAGAGCTGGCTTTTTGAAAAGCACAAAATCTTTGCTATTTTTATCCCTGTAAATCCAAACTTCCTAAAGTGCTCTGAACATCCAGGTGTAGAAGCTGCCACCATCCTGGCCACCTGCTGCTCTTAATTAGAGGCATGATATTTGTAGTTACAATCAGATCAAAATATTCTACTAAAAAAAAAAGGATTTATTTTCCTTGGAGGCCTCAAATAAATATTTGAGGTTTGCCTTACAAGGTGTCTGTGCTTTTCAAGTGCTATTGCACACTGCTGACAAGGCAAGCTCTAAACCCTGAGCATCCAAAAGGCATTTAAATCTCTGAATAGCACAGTGATCCCCAGTTTCAACATGAGTTTCCTGCTTACCCTATGGAGATTGCAGATGGAGAGCTTGACTCCAGGGAGTGTGCCAAAGGGATGAAGTGAAAAACAGCACTGCAAAGTGAAGCTCAAGGCATGACATGCTTGGGGAAGGTGATCAAAATTAACCTGATAAGAGCCCAGTCAAGGGAAACTTTTCTGAGATTGTGATAATCTCACTGGTGGACAGTTCTCCTGAGAGCTTAACAAGTATTTTTCTCTCCATTGCACCCAATCATGCCCTCCCCTGTCACCTTGTCATAGTATTTTTATTGCTAGACATGCAACCTGGTCCTGTGAAAGGTGTCCCTGCCCGTGGCAGGGGGGCTGGAACTAGATGAACTTTAAGGTCCTTTCCAGTCCAAGCCATTCTGAGATTCCATAAATCTGTGATTTATACCTCTCATTTCAGGGTGCATTACCAAGCAAACTAAGAGCCCAGCTCTTTGGTGTAGTATTTCAGCCATGGGAAAACTGTGTTGTGGCAGTTCAGACTTGTGTCTCTGGGAGAAAACAGCAGGGAAATCTGTGTAGAAGTAGGTTTTCCTGAAGCAGGACTTAATTAGCAAAAGGAAATGAGGAAACCAGCTGCTCCAGCTCTAGAGGGCAGCACAAAATAATAAATAAAAAGCTGAACTTGGGCAATTTGAAATAATCTTCTGCATGACAAAAGCACCCCTTTGCAGTGGGAATTCTTCCCACTGGATCCAGTATATTCAGCACTGTCTACTTACAGCCAAAAATTCAGCAGCTCATCTGAAAATGCCTTTATGGAGGCTTTTAGCCCTAATTCCTGCCTCATGCCATGAAAATCCATCAAGGGTGTTGTAGCCAACAATGGACCCCCTCCTGCCGGCAGACTGCAATCACACTCTCATTAGTGGGATGACTGCAAAAAGAAAAGTTATTTCTTCCAGAACAGGTTTCCAGATTGTGGGGTTTATAGTTATCAGCCACGAATTTTAAATATTTAATCTGCAAGCACTGTTTCCTTAAAGATGCAGAGAGGGATTTTGGTGCAGGAGCCTACA
The DNA here is from genome assembly GCF_037042795.1 of Molothrus aeneus. NCBI lineage: Eukaryota > Metazoa > Chordata > Aves > Passeriformes > Icteridae > Molothrus > Molothrus aeneus. The sequence continues at coordinate 15,555,615 of NC_089647.1, read as the reverse complement.
ACCCTCCAGGAATGTAACTTGCAGACACACCCAAAATAAACACACTGTCATGCCCCACGCACAACAGCCAAACAATGGCATTGCCAATAAGTTACTTTTTCTCTGGAGAAAACCCACAGCCTGATCCTGACAGTTCCTCTGGCAAAAATCCCCCTGTCTCTCAATGCCTGCCCCAAGGAAGGGCTGCAGGATGTCACACAGTAGCTGACTCCGTCCCGAGCACAGCGGTGGCTAGGATCCAGCACAAGCCCGGGGAGGAGAGGAAGACAAGCAACATAATTTAAAGCAGACACTGTCCCAAATAAGGTTATTTCCCTGAAAAGGCCTTCATTCTGAAGTTATGAGTGAACCTCTAGGTGTTCTGAATGGGTGAACATGAACCCGAAGAATGATTGCATCGATACCGGGATTGAAGCGATTTTGAAGAGCTGGACATGCTTTTTAAAGAGATGATAAGCAGTGTTTGGGGATGCAAGAAACCCTTGAAACAAGGTAAATGTGAAATAGCCACTCTTTTTACCCCTGAAGGCTCTAACTTAACAGGAAAGAGTTGTGTGGAAAAGGATCAGACCCTGGGGAGTGTGGTTTTTGTTCTGTGTGTTCTCTTGTATTTAACTTTCCTTGGCACAGGAGAGCATCTCCGTTAATTGTCTAAGCAATAACAAAAATTACGTTTGGGGAAATCTGGAAAGTGTTGCTTTTATTAAGCAAACAACATCTGTGAAGTAGTTTCAGGATTAATATTTTGATAGAGATGGAGGCAAACATTGTTCTGAAGTGGAAACTGGGAATGAATTGTTATTATTCCATAGTTTGAAATGTGTATTGGGGCAAATTACTGGTCTTTGCCTTCTCTGCCTTTCCTACTTTTAAAGTGGGTATGCTGACATGGTTAGGGTATGCTTTTTCTAGAATTATTTGACTGACTTATTAATACTCCTTGGGGATGATATTGACTTAAACCACCTTTATTTTTCAGCTGGGGTTGACACTGCATGATTTTGAAGTGCTGTGATGGAAAGCTGTGGATTTAAATAGGGTTCAGAGCTCAGTCCTCTGAGTTATGCTGGGGTTTCTATCACAGCTTCCAGTGGGAGCAAACTGGCACTGATCATGAAGCTACTTCAGCTCTGGGAAAGCCTCAAAGCAATTAAAGCTCCTTTAAGTTGACTTGTTGCTGCTGCTGCTCCCAAACTGTTTTTGTAAGCTGTGGGTGGAGAGATCAATGCCAACAGGAAAGGTTTAGCATCAGTAGACGTCCTCTTGCACACCAAGGGAATGGGGGTCCTGTAACCCTGAGCTTGGCACTGGGAGAGCGTGGGGGGATGCTGAGACCTGCCCAGAGGGTAGAAAAGAGGGAGATGCACTGATGTGTCACACTAGAGGTTGCTGAGAAGGATCTAAAGGTTGTTCAGAGAAAAGCTACACAGGAAAAGCTCCTCCCCTGGACAGCTGAACTGAAAACTACCCTAGGAAGGGAATCTCCTTGAGCAAGGAGGTTGGGCTGTACCATGACAGGTCAAGAGGAAGTAGCTTCAGGTTGTGCCAGGGGAGGTTCAGTTTGGATATTAGGAAAAATTTCTTCACCACAATGGTTGTTAAGCACTGGCACAGGCTGCCAGAGACCCCATCCCTGTAGGGATTTAACAGATGTGTGGATGTGGCACTTGGGAACATGGGGTAGTGATGGCCTTGGCACTGCTGGGAGAGCAGTTGGAGTTGGTGGTCTTAGAGGGCTTTTCCAAACTAAATGGTTCTGTGAAGACAGAGTCTATGTTGCTTTATGCTGGAAGAGGCCACCACATCCTTGATGAGCTTCAGTATGTGACAGCCACCTTAGAAACACCTTGAGGGACAACTTCTTTGCTTATTACAGATTTGCCTTACACAGCAAACCATTACATCATTTTTTTGTGTGTTCAAATACATAAATTTCCCAGCTGCTTTATAAACCTAAAATTTAAGAGGTTACAAAGTGTGTTAAGACTCTGGATTGTGTCAGGTTTATTATTTAAGAGGCAAAGAGACCTTTTTTTGCACTGACAGTGTGATAAGGGAAAATATTACAGAGCACATGGGCCACATACTCAGGGCGGTGCCCTGTTGTGGCTAATATCCTCAACTTAATTCATTTTGTCTGAACAGAAAGGATTTCCTTTTGAGGGCTTGGAGAAAAGCCATGTAATCATTGGTGTGTTCATCTTCTATCACCACCTCAGCAAACCAATACTCAAATGTTATAAATAGATTTCTCCTCCTTAAAGGAGGTTCCAGCTGCTCTAAGCATGGGGAAGGAAGAACAGAGGGGGAAAACAGAAACATTCTAGATGGTGATATTGGCAATTCCTCCTTCCCATCAGATGATTTCAGTATATTTTGCAAACATGGATTCAGTGGTAGAGAATTAACATCCTTGATTTGCTTTTAACAGGGAGGAACACACTTCTGATCCTATTGCTGAGACCCGTTCTTTCACCTTGGGGTCACAGGTCACCACCCATCACTGGGGTTTTCTTGTGAAATGGAAGGAACACACAAACTGTACAGAGAGTAGCTGTGGTCTAATACTTCCCAGTTTCTCTATTCCTAGTACACAGCTCTGTTCTCTGGTTCAGGAGGGTAGAAATGGGGAGATTCCCATCAGGAACTTGTTGGCATTGCTGTTCAGTGACTGTCAGTGCTGTAAGGGGCCATCAGCTGCATCCATCAAAGTGACCTGAGAATGATCCAATCTTTTTTGTTTCCAGCTATTCAATGCTCTGTGGGTGGAAGCCACTGAGCAACAATACATTGATGGCAGTGGCTTGTGCATGGGATTGGGGTTGCATTTGGAGCTGTTTGAAGCAGGAATGCTTGCCTTTGGCTTTGGTTCTGTTTTTCCCATTGTTCAGTGACAGGCCTCCCAGAGGTGTTTGCTTCTTTTGCAGTTCTGTGCTCTTTTGCTGGAGTGCTTTCCAAACAGTTAAACTCTGATGAGTTCTCTGTTTCACACAAATCCATTATATCTGTCTCTTTGTAAGGCTGATGATCTGTCCTTGTCCATGGCAGGGGGATTGCACCAGATAGCATTTAAAGGTCCCTTCCAACCCAAGCCTGAGAGAGTTCAAGAAGCATTTGGACAACACTCTTGGACACAGGGTTTGACTCTTGGGGATGGTGCTGTACAGGACCAGGGATTGGACCCAATTATTTTTGTAGGTTCATACCAGTTTTACGTATTTTGTGATTCTGTGGAACATACGGTTCTATGATCTCCTGTCAAATGTATTTATAACCCTGTCCATGCCTGCAGTGTGTAAAATGAAAAATCTCAGTCCACTCCTGTTCTGGTTTGAAAGCAAAACCAGTAAGAGACTCCAATTCAGAAATACAATTTATTAAGAAAAGGAAAAAAACCCAAAATAAATGCAACAATACAAAAGAAAAACCACTGACAGAGCCAGAATACAACGTGACACCCTGCTAGTTAGGGTGGTGGTAGCAGTCCAGATGAAATGGTCTTACTGAAGTGGTGATGGTGTAGACAAGGTCTGGTAGCTCTTGTCCTCTGGGAACCAGTGGGTAGGGGCAGCTTGTTCTGTCCCAAACCCCAGATTATATCCAGGTGGGGATGCTTAGCTCCTTGCCCCAGGCGGAGCATCTCGCAATGGGCTGATATCGTTCTGTGAGTCATGTGATGGGTGGGTCCACTAAACGGAAATGGCTCCCAGAATGAGTTATATCTGAGCCATGGTCTCAGAGCTCTTTCAGCAGCTCTTGAGGATGGGAGTAGAATACATCTTTATTTTCTAACCTAGGACAACTCCTTAAGCTGTTGGCATTGACTCAGCAAGGATACACATGGAAAAGCTCTTTGATGCTCTGGGATAAGAGGAGTAGAAAGTGTTTGGATGGAAATGACAACTGTTCCCACTTCTGGTTGTTACTGAGTGGCATGTATTGGCTTTGATCAGGACATGGCACCCAAAATTTATGCCCAGTTGAAAGCACTGGTGCTGTGTCTATGGGGTATGTGAAGATAAGTCAGTCTTCAGTAGTTTTTTTTTCTCCATGATGCCAGACACCCTGCCCAGCTTGAACATCTGGACTTCATTGAGTGTCCTGGATATCATTTAGGCAGCAGCTAAAATCACAATGGGGAAAACCCATTAAATGCCTTGGACCTTCCTTTCAAGTCCTCAGAGATGGCTTAATTTATTGCACAGCTTGTGTCCTTCTCCATGTTAGGTGATGACCTGGTGCCAACTTTTGCATGTGTTGACCACTGTGTCCCATATGAGATCTAACTGTAATTATTTTTACCTACAGAGCCATGAAACTGTACATCATCTTCTTCCTGGCAGTGGTGAACAAAGAAACCTCTAACTACCAATTACCTGACAGGACATCCTGTGAAATGGTAAAGCTGTCTCTCTACTTAGGTCCCTTGAGATCCTGAGTGAGGTTGGGACTCCCTAGTTACAGGCACTGCACAAGCAGCTACAGTCTCTGAGAAGGGAAACCCCCCAGGACCAGGCTTCCTGAGATGGCAGAGGTGGGATTTGCAGGTTTAGGGGACCAGGCTTCCTGAGATGGCAGAGGTGGGATTTGCAGGTTTAGGGGACCAGGCTTCCTGAGATGGCAGAGGTGGGATTTGCAGGTTTAGGGGACCAGGCTTCCTGAGATGGCAGAGGTGGGATTTGCAGGTTTAAGGGATGCTTGGCAGTTTGTCCTCAGGCTGTGTCCTTGTTGTAGTGACAGCATACAAAGGGGAGGGGGGGCAAAGAAGAGTCACTGTCTCGGCTTTTTTCCTAAGAAGGAGCTGGTTTAAAGAAATTTGACTTGATTTCCCTAAGACTGTAGAGGGTTTCTGTGGCTAAGACGAGAAAGAACTTAGACTTAAAATCAACTTCTTTATATCAGTTGTTCTTTGTACTTTCATTAAAACATCTTCTGTGAAATACTTCTATTCCAGCTCTTTTGTAATAACAAGTAGACTGACCTCCTCTGCCCTGACATAGCATTTCTGCCAGGGAAGTTGTACCTGACTTCTGCTGGAGTGAAGAGAAATGATGAAGACTCTTGCTCCAGTACAAAATCTGCTCCTTGAATTTTTGCAAGTAGCTGGTACAATATTATAAATGTTATTTGCAACTGAGCTTTCTCCTTTCCCTCTCCGAGTGCTTCTGACTGTACCAGGATGTTTAAAAATACTTGTTTTTTCCCCCCCCTTGAACACTGAAGCTGTTCAGCACAAATCCTCAAGAATTTCCAAAATAGGGAAAAAATAATTTGCTAGCTGTACACATCTCCCTTGTGGGACTCATTCCATTCCTGCCCACCCTGCCATATTGCTGCACTTCCTGAATTCCAGAGAAATTAAGACCTAGAGTATATATAAAAAGATCTTGGGAAGGTGACTGGGTGGCTGAGCTCCTTGGCTGGAGAGGGAACACTGATGCAGCCACTGTAAACAGGACAGCCTGGGCCCCATGTCATAGTCACATGAAGGCTGGATGAGCCACGCAATAATCCAAGCAATTTCATCCCATTTCTTGATGGCTCACAGACCAGGCTGATTGCTGAGAAGTGAACACATGCTTCCATCAAGCCAACAACACAGCTATGCTGGGATAAAATGAGCCCTGACAGAAAACACACTGCTGTCAGGGGCCAGGATGCTCATATGATGTAAATCACCGGCTCAGCGTTGCTAATGTCCATGCTGATTGCCTTCCTTCACTGGCATTTGGTGTGGCTCTAAACACACTCAAAGAAAGAAGGAGCTGCTGGATTGGCTGGTCAGCTGTCATTGACAGTCCTGCATTGCATCACAGCCTCACTGTTTTATATGGTACTTTCCCTGTGGTGACACCTTTAGAATAGCAAAGGCTCAGAAATGGAAACTTTAATCTCAAATATCACGGAAGAGACATGAGTCAGAAACCTGTGCTACTTTCTGAGTCACCACTGGTGGTTCTGTTGCTGAACTAAACTCTCTTGCTAGAGGTTTTAGGAAGTAAACAGTCCCTACCAGACCCCTGACATGGGGGTGAACTGCACTGATTATACCAGTTACACCACATCTATCAGTTTGTGAGACAATAAGGAACAGATCAAATGTCAGGACATTCTTCCTAACTCACATTATTTTCCAAGGATAGGCAAAGCTTCAACTCTATCATATTTTACCTCCCAAAGAAAGATGATCTTGCTAATTCCTGTTAGTTGGCAAAGGAGGAAATTTCAAATAATTCATAGAAGGGAAGGGATTTTAGAAAATTTTATTTTATCTTGGTTTGAGGTGATGCAAGGACAGATGTGTAACCAGATGTCATAGATCATCTGATGTGTGGTACCTGGGCAAAATGCTAAGGTTTGATTGTTTAGCTGTGCCTCTACCTGAGCAGCTCTTCTAAGAATGGTCAGGGACACCATACAAGCACAGGTCAGTGCCAAGTGGTTCCAGCCCAGATTCTTGGCTCAAGTGTTCATGAATTGATAAAGGAGAACTCAAGGGCAGTCTTGAGTCCAACTCCTTTTTGTAGGGCTCTTACTGAGGTGGCTGACAACTTCCACCCAGTGCTGAGCAGTGAAGAACTGGAGTCAGAAACCAAATGATGCCCAGCTTTTGAACTGTTGGGTATTTTTTTTGTTTTTTGCCAGCATCTTGATGGGACCAAGTGATCCTCACCCTCCAGTACTTCTTAACAATGGACTTGAAACGAACTGAAGGCAGCACTGGCAGAGGTGATGAAGTCAGGACATGAGATTGACAAAAGTCTCTTTTCCAGTCTCAGGTTACCAGCCCATTGGACTAAGGGGTGAGAGGCAAGGAGACAAACCAAACAGATGCTGTTTGCTCCATCCCACAGAGAAATGCTTCATCTTTTTTTTCCTGCTACTGATGACAATAAAATTCATGCAGTTTGAGCCTTGGGGGAGAAAATATGGTGCAGAAGAGACAAGATAAGAAATTTAGTGAGGATCAAAATAGTCAGTGTAAAGGAAGGAGAGTTTAAAAAGAAAAATGAGAGGCGAAATGTTATAGGAACAAGTGGCAGACAGTGTGAGGTGTAGATTTTATTACTCCCTTTTATCACTGGGAGGGTTCCATAGATGCAGATTAAAAAACAAATCATGCAAGATACATGGTGAACAGTGGCTGACCTCTCCCCCATCAACTTCAATGAAAAGCAGATTTCTGGCATTGGCAGGAGTTGCATCAGGACTTTGGTAAGATTCTAGCTGCCCAGGGGAATGGAGGGTGCTCAGCACTTGCTGGGATCTGGCTGAAAGTGTGAGAAGAAACCTGGCATCTGCCTTAGGATGCAAAGCAGTTTCTGCTTTTTCACTCTGGATTTTTGTATCCTCCTGGCTTCTTCCTCCTCCATAAATGAGTAAGAAGAGGTTTCTTGCCCTGTTATTCGTGTCTAGGAAATAAGGCCAACTCTGGGCATAATTTAACTCAAAATGAGGAATTGCACAGTGACTTTCAGGAAAGAAATATTTTCAGGGAGAAGTCAGAAAATTTCCTTCTTTTTTTTTATTTCTAATTTTTTTAGCTGAGGGAGATTTGAGTGAGTTGGAGGGAAAAGACGAAGAGGTTTGAGTTTTAATAGTCAATTTACTTGGGATCATTGGGAAAAATGTGTCATGGGAGCAGCTTGTGTGCATCTAGAGTTTGAATGAGCACTTGCACTTCTCTGGGCCATTCTTGTATGGTCTCCAGAACTAAGATGATGCAAAAGAGATTCACAAAATGCTGACTAGTGCCCCACTTCTGCTAAACAGATCTGCCACTTCATTCACCTCCAAGTTCATATAAAACAGATGGGATTTAATATCTTTGACTTTTAATATTTGCTTGATTTCTGAAAAGCTTCATGTCATGGAATCTGGATCCTGCTTCTTCATAGAAGTTAAGATTCAACAGACCATTTTTTCTTTCTCTTTTCCCTTTCCTTTCCTTTCCTTTCCTTTCCTTTCCTTTCCTTTCCTTTCCTTTCCTTTCCTTTCCTTTCCTTTCCTTTCCTTTCCTTTCCTTTCCTTTCCTTTCCTTTCCTTTCCTTTCCTTTCCTTTCCTTTCCTTTCCTTTCCTTTCCTTTCCTTTCCTTTCCTTTCCTTTCCTTTCCTTTCCTTTCCTTTCCTTTCCTTTCCTTTCCTTCCCTTCCCTTCCCTTCCCTTCCCTTCCCTTCCCTTCCCTTCCCTTCCCTTCCCTTCCCTTCCCTTCCCTTCCCTTCCCTTCCCTTCCCTTCCCTTCCCTTCCCTTCCCTTCCCTTCCCTTCCCTTCCCTTCCCTTCCCTTCCCTTCCCTTCCCTTCCCTTCCCTTCCCTTCCCTTCCCTTCCCTTCCCTTCCCTTCCCTTCCCTTCCCTTCCCTTCCCTTCCCTTCCCTTCCCTTCCCTTCCCTTCCCTTCCCTTCCCCTTCCCCTTCCCCTTCCCCTTCCCCTTCCCCTTCCCCTTCCCCTTCCCCTTTCCCCTTCCCCTTCCCCTTCCCCTTCCCCTTCCCCTTCCCCTTCCCCTTCCCCTTTCCCCTTCCCCTTTCCCTTCCCAGAACTTCCCTTTCCCCAGATCCCCAAATACGTTAATAACAAAACTTTTTCTCCAGTAAATTAAATGCTGCTTAAGCCTTTCACATTCAATTTCCTCCTGCTGCTGTATGTTCTTCCTAACAGCAAAATAGAACTTGATGGTTATGTAAGGATGGTTGTGTTCATGTTTCCAATGTTCCCCATGAACACACACATAAATTTTGCTCTTCTGCTGAGAATTGGCCTGAAAAGGGCTGACCCTAACTGCACATCCCATCTTTTCCCCTCTCAAACACTGAATTTACATAATTTGTGTTTTCAGTGTTGTATCACAGTGTCTTGTGTGGGTGGCTTCATAAGGTGTGCTCCCCATGCAAATGGAAGGGAACTGTTGCCTTAGGAAAAGGATAAACATGGAAGATAAAAGTGGAATGAGTTTGGAGATTGGTGTCAGAAATGTCTCAGTTGTTGAATGACCCTATTTGATTAAAGCTGCCTTCCTTAACTGAGCCATGGCTAAGGGAAGGCATATTTGAACATATGACTGTGAAGGAGACACAGGGTTTGTGCTATAGGATCCTTATAGGGTTTTATACCTCCTTGCTCTGGAACCCATGTTGCCAACAGAGTGAAGCTCTTCCAAGTACTGCTTACTACTGCAAGTAGAGTCTGCAAAATCTAACACAGTGATGAAAGTGAGAAAATTAAACATCAGCACGAAAATGAGGAAAAGGTGCTTGTTTGCAGAGAAACTCTGTTTTTGGGACTGTTCAAATGAGTCCAGGAGAAAGGTACAAAGAGGAGACCTTTTAGTAGGTATCACCTGCAGATTAAACTCTACTATTCAAAGTCAGAAGTCTCTTTAAAATAAAATGTTAGCTGCAAAGGAGCTGATTGGGACTGTTGCTCTTGCTGTCTGAATGCTCAGAAAAAGTGGTCAGTGTTTCAGAAGCAGCATCTGCCTTGGATGCTGAATGTTATTTTTCTTATATTTAATGCAAAGACATTTTTCATTTGTCGTGTAACATGTCCTTTTCTCTTTTTCTGGCAGGCAAACTCTCAGGCATTTTGCCACAACAAAGACCTCCACCAAATCCCTCATGACCTCTATCCAAATGTAAACAAAATAGATCTGTCCGGAAATCGGATTCAAAGCATTCCTGAAATGTCACCATCATTTTACACTTCCCTTCAGTGCCTGGATTTAAGCTCTAACCAGATAAGTTTCATCACGCCTGGAGTCTTTGCACACATGAAGAGTTTGCTGGAAATAAATTTAGCCAACAATCACTTATATGAGCTTGCTCAAAATGGCACAGAGGGGATTGGACTCTTACCCAAGGTGGAAGTACTGGACTTGTCCCACAACAGTCTGTACAATGGGATGGCTGAGCATTTCATTAAAGAAGCTCCAGCACTGCGGTATCTTTCCTTGGCAGACAACAGTATTATAATGGTATCACAAAAGATGTTTCAGGGATCTCCCAATCTTGTGGAGATAGATCTTCAGAGCAACATCATCATGGAAATAGAAGAAGGTGCTTTTGAGACTCTAGTGAGCCTGTCCAAACTCAATCTCTCAAGGAATTCAATTACTTGCATCTCTGATTTTAACCTCAGGCAGCTGGAGATACTTGACCTTAGCAGGAACAGCATTGAGACCTTCCACACCACAAAATCAGATGATGAATATAGCTTAAGGTGTTTGGATCTGAGTGAAAACAAACTGTTTCATTTCCCAGTGTTCCCTCAGGTAAATAAGCTGGTAACTCTGAATTTATCAAAGAATTTAATCCAGCTCACTGCTGAATCCCCTCATAATAAAATGGACTATGTGAAAAATGAATGGCTAAATGCTTCTGTCCATTTTCTTGACCAGAAGCAAAGTAGAAACAAAAGTTCTCTTAATTTATCACAGCTTGTATATTTAGACTTAAGTTATAATGAAATCAAATCCATTCCAGATGGGTTCTTTGAGTCAATGTTGTCCCTTCACACCCTTAATCTCAGTAAAAACTGTCTTCAGGCATTTGCAGTAACTTATGACAGTGCACTGATCTCTTTAACTGTCCTTGACTTGAGCTACAATGCTTTGCAAAACCTTCTCCTTGATGCTGGTACCTTGTCAAATTTGAAGGATCTCTACATTCAAAACAACTACCTTCAAACATTGCAGTTTGACATCTTCTCAAATCTTCCTAGCCTTAGACTGCTTAATCTACAAAGCAATAATATCAGCCTTTGCAGCATGTACTCAGGATTGGCTAAGCAAAGACTTGCTGGAGAGGAAAGTGGTTGTGTGTCATTTGTGAATTCTCCCACTCTTCAGTACTTGTACCTAGCTGACAACATGCTGAATGTCCTGCCAGCATACAGCTTCTACAAGACTCCTCTGGTTGTCTTGGACCTCTCCATGAACCCTGGACTGAAAATAGAACTTAAAGCATTATCAGGTCTGGAAAAGTCTCTGGAATGTTTGTATTTATATGGTAATAGCCTGGTAGATTTAAATATTGACTTGCCTTGTTTTAGTCACCTTAAACATTTAAACCTCTCTGAAAATCAGCTGAACTGGCTGCCTAAGTGGGGTAGTGACTCTCCACTAGAAGTTCTGGACCTACGGAACAACAGGTTCAGTACATTGCAGAACAGCAATATTTTAGCATTAGAAAATTCACTTAAAAACTTGTATCTCACCGGGAACCCACTCAGCTGCTGTGGAAACATCTGGCTTTCATCCATGATCCAGAACAAAAATGTCCAGATCCCCAACGTGGAGCATTTAACGTGCCAGCACACTCAGAATTTTGGGTACCAGGATGAAATGCACATTAAGAACATTAGACCAGAAGACTGTGAAAAAGAGGATCTGAAGAAAATCAACTTCCTTACTATATTAACATTTGTGTTGGTTTTATCTGTGATCATCGTTGGTGTGGGTTCATTTTTTTGCTTCCGCAGGCAAAACTTTACCCATCAGTTTAAAGCATAGTATCACAAAATATCTTGAAAACTGAAGAAATCAGGTGCTACACTGACAGTGTGTAGAAATAAAGGGTCAAATTCTCATCTTTGAGTTTCAGCTGTGGATTTTAAATGCTTTTGAAGTGCCCCTGAATTACACCACTGGTATGGGTTGCTGGGTTTTGAAGGAGAATTTGCTATGTTTTGCAGATCCATGGTTTAACTCAAAGAGGAGAAAATTGGCCCTTGTGTGCAATATATATTTAACTGAGTTTAATGTGAAGAAAGTCATCTCTGGGATGAAGTGTTTTAAAAAAAATCCTGGAGCATGAATTTCAACCAGCTAACATTGAACTGAAATGTTTATATTTCTAAGAAAAACTGTTGTAAAATCACTGCATATGAATGCATTTCAAGGCAGAAAAATAGTATATCTACTTTTAAAGGCTATGGCAGGTTAGACGGCAAAAAAGTGTTTTGAAGATACCAGTGTGAAATAATGTATAGGGAACACAATCCTGGGCCATTATTCAGAACTGTCTTTCTGCTGACTTTCCCCAGAAATATATTATTGTCTAGAGGATGTGCTGCACGAAAAGCTCTGTAGGTCCTCATTCTGTGATGTGTTTAACATGGCCAGCCTGGTGCATTGCTAAAAGTTGAATACTGACAGATATTATATCCCAAACTCTCACAGAAAATTCACATGACAGTGAGTGGGAGCCTGACCTGCTAACAGGGTTCAGTGGCTTTGAAAAGGAACTACATCAGGTCTTCTGTTAATGCCAGGAACTGTCCATTCAGGCACATAGAAGTGGTGGTCAAACTGAAACCTGTCTAGGTAAATAACTCAGAGTCCAATTGCTGCTCCATTTCTGTTTCTTACAGCTAGTGAATGTCAAAACTAGCACACTACAAAATGGTGTATAATTATATTTTTTAAGCAATTGTGTATGAAACTGGCTGGTGGTTTTCATTGTGGAATTTTGTACAATAAAAACAACTTTGAATTTTGTAAAAAGCACAAGGCAGTGGATATATTAAAGCACTAGCTTGGAATACTCCACAGATGAAAAGAAATGTCTTCCTATTTTTCTTTGGTTTTTGGACTCCACCTTAGACCTCTACCTTCTGGTGCTGAAGCAGAGACAGCTGCTTCATATTATAGAGCACAACCAGTGGAGAATAAGGAGATGTACTGGAGATGTAGGCAAGAATTTGGGACAGGTTGCCCAGATGTCTGCCCCATCCCTGGATGTATTCAAGGCCACATTGGATGGGGTTTGGAGCAATCTGGCCTAGCAGAAGGTGTCCCTACTCTGGGCAGGGGATTGGAACAAGATGATGTTTAAGTTCCCTTCCAAACCAAACCATTTTGTGATTTCGGTGATCCTGTGATTTTGAACAAACCATCAGCAGCAATAGGGCCTGATCTAACATTTACGGAAGCCAATGGCTCAAGCACTTATCTTGTAGAAGGCTTGCACAAGCAGCAATCCCAGGGATTAGCTGGAAGCTCAAAGGCAAGCCAAGCTCCAAGCTGTGCGCTCAGATGCTGATTTGCCACAGGCTGAGTTCATGGCTTTTGTGTCAAGCATGGCAAGACTATTTCTCCTACTGTGAGAGCCACTGTTAGCTTGGCTGCTGTGACTAGAATCAGTTAATAACCTGGTGACAGAGCCAAACTCATTTAATTAACAGTTTTAACTCTGCTATTGTTTTGCTCTACAAAAAGGAAGTTCTTGTTATTACTATGGGACTAATTAGACTTCCATTGACTTCCTAGGGAGCAGAAATAATTTTTGGAGGAATAAGTCTCAGAAGTAAAGTGCAGCATGGCTCATTTGGATTTTTCTGTTAGCAGCATAAGCAAACAAGTAGTGACATGAGCATGCTTCAGCCAATTCTTTTAATCTGGGTGAGAGGAGAAGCATGAGGGGAAGAAAATATGAATAAATTTACAAAGAGAGGGAAAACAGGAAAAATGGGAGCTCTACACTACATTGTTCAAAATTATTCAAAATAGGAATACGTAGATGATAGCCCCACCATTTGCTTCTCCCGTGTGTTACTGTGTCTGCAAGAAGACCAAATGACAGAGTACCCCATCCTACATCAAAGGTAGCCATCACTAAGACATTACACATCTTTCCACCAATCAGCCCCATTGTCCTAGTAGGTTGGTGTCATGGTTTAACAAAGCAGAATATGAGCCCCATCCCAGTGGAATCAGGACAGTAGACATGAGACAGCCTGTAATTTTGCAACCAAAATTGGCACCCTCATTCATTAAGGGTTTTTCATAAAGTCCTTGCAAAAACCTCTGCTGATGCAAAGAGCTCCTTCTGCTAAGCCAAGGGATATCCTTCTGTGATTCTGGTATCTGTAATAGAGCATTTGGGATTAATGCAGTCAGTGCAAACTCTGTTTTCTTTAAGTTGCCACATGCAAAAAATGGCTTCCTTTCTGCAGCTGTTTGCATGGGACAGGACAATAGAAACACAGAATCCTAAACTGGTTTGGGCTGGAAAGGACCTTAAAGACCATCTCATTTCAACCCCCTACCATTAGCAGTGATGCCATTTACGAAACCAGGTTGCTCAGGGCCCCATCCAACCTGGCTTTGAACACTGCCAGGGGTAGGACAGCCACAGCTTCTCTGGGCAGCCTGTGCCAGGGCTTCACCACCCTCACAACCAAGAATTTCTTCCTGACACCTAATCTAGACCTCCCCTCTTTCAGTTTAAAACTATTGCTCCTTGTCCTGTTACTGTCTGCCCATATAAGAAGTCAGTCTCTCTCCTTTTAAAAACTCCTTTAGGTACAGGAAGGCAGCAATGAGGTCTCCTTGCAGTCTTCTCCATGCTGAACAACAATAGATCTCCCTAAAGCATTTCTTACCAGAGTTTGCTGTGTTTTCTTCCTGAAACAATCCTCTGTAGTGGGATCAATTAAGTACTGGAAGCACTAGAAACACTCCCAGAGAGGGTCCCTTTGAGCTCAGCAAGTCATGATTCTCATTGGTCATCCACGGAAAATCAAGTCTCAGTTTTCAGAAACTTGTTTTTTTTTCTGCAAAGCCAAGACAAAATAACATCCTCGCAGGGTACCAGTCTCTGGACACAGATTTCTGCTGGGACCCTGGTCAGCCCTAAATTAGCCACAGTGGGTTAGTATACAAAAGAATAATTACCTCCTAATATTTTGGAAACTCAAAGCATTTCTTCGCTCTATGTATTCCCCATGTAATTCAGTACTCTTTTATTTCTCTGTGGAGAAACAAACTGAACGAAAAGTATCAGTAACCAGGGAAATGGGTTGAAACTGAAATGGGAGGAAGAAGAAACTGAAAATGCATGGAAGAGCTTTCTGAGGAGGACCTGTCAGGCTGTACTACATTCTTTTACAAGCAAAGACGTTTGGAGGCTAATGCAACATGATATTAAGCAAAAATCTGGGTCAATATAAGGGAACAATCCTGCAACACTGAGTCTCTTTTCTCCCAAGCTATTGACCATGGCTGTTCTGCTGTTTTGCAGAGCCATTAGTTCCACAGATTCCCTCCTCCAGTCCATTTCTAGCAGTTGTCATGTCACATATCTGGGAGACAATGTGAGACTTGATTGCAGCCTTTCCATTCCTAAAGGAGGCTTGTAAGAAAGAGGAAGAACGGCTTTTTAAGCAGGGGCATAAGACAAGAAAAGGGGGAGCAGCTTTAAAATAAGAGCAGAGATTTAGATGAGGAAGAAGTTCTTTACTGTGAAGGTGGTAAAACACTGGCATGGGTTACAAAGAAGCTGTGGATGCCTCATCCATGTAAGTGTTCAAGGCCAGGCTGGATGGAGCATGGAGCAACCTGGTCTAGCGGAAGGTGTCCTTGCCCATGGCAGGGGACTGGAACTGGGTGTTCTTTAAGGTCCCATCCAACCCAAACCATTTGGTGACTTCATGATTTTCCAATTCACAAGCAGTATACTCTATGAAGAAATATTCTGGAAGGTGACTATGGAAGAGTATTTACTCTTTACTCTTCCTGAGTTTCCCAGAAAAGGAAGTGGAGAAGGGAGTCCCTGATCCTGAAGACCAGTGAAGGAAACAATTCCATTTTCAGGTAGAAAACCCACCAAAGGGAAGAAGGTTTGGAATGGGCAACTAGGCTGGAGGTATGGCACAAGGAGAAGAGAAGGGGAATAAGAATAGTTAGAACAGGAATCTGGAATCCAAGTTACAGAATCACTGAATAGTAACAGAATAGTTAGGGTTGCAAGGCACTTCTGGAGATCATCTAGTCCAACCCCACTGCTACAGCAGGTTCACCCAGAGCATATTGCACAGGATTGTGTCCATGTGGGTTTTAAAGATTTCCAGAGAGGAGACTCCACAATCTCTCTGAACAGCCTGATGTAGCACTTTGTCACCCTCTGAAGGGAAGGAATGGTCTGGATGAAATTAGAACCAGGAGCAGGAACTAAGCTTGTTCAGCCTGGAGAAGAGACGGTCTTGATGAGAAGTCTTTGCCATTAGTGGATGGACAGTTACAAGGAAAAACATCAGCTCCTCCTAGGAGTATTCACTGAAGGGACAAGATACAACTCCTGAGAGCTGCAGCTGGGGAACTTCACATTAAACATAAGGGAAAAATTCTTCATAATGAGAAAGGTCAAACTCTGGAAAGGCCTTGGAGACTTTCAAAACTCATCAGGGCAAGACCCTGAGCAACTACTTCTGACACTGAAGTTGGCCCAGCTTCAATCAGGGAGCTGGATTGGAGTTCTCCAGAGGCTCCTTCTGTTCCAAATTATTCTCCTAATCTCTGGAAAACAAGAATGGGTCATGCACTTTGGTAAAGAATAGAGTAGCAGAGAAACAGAGCCTCTAACTAACATCTGTTCCCTGAAGTAGTGGAAGGGATTTGGCAGAAGTGTCCAGAAAGATGGCAAAAGTGGCTGATGATGTCAGATGTTGACAGAGCTAGTCAGCTCATGGAAGTCTGAGGTCAAATAACCTTTCCTTTTTTTTTCCCTCCCAAGTTTTATAGCTCAAAATTAAAGTTAATATTTCCAACATTTTCCACGAAAATTCTGAAAAATATGAAGTTGGCAAATATCTCCTTTGTAAGGCCAGAATTTCAATTTTAATTCAGATATTCCTACTGCTGAAAGCATATACAATTAAAAAAAATCATTGCTACATCCAGTTTGCTTTTATTATATTTGTTCTAGAGAAGATAAGGAAATATTTCAATCAGCTAATGCTATAGAACATCCCTCCCAGTTGTCCCTAAGCAGAGAAAATAAATCAAAATAAAATAGGCATAAAATATTAGGCTGTTGAAATGATAGAAATCTTTTCATGTTTTAAAATATCAATTAGTGCTGGAACACAGGAAGAACATAAAATAAAATAATGGTAGTTACCTTTCAAAATTCCAGAAGAGACCCATGAGGTAAGGTTTTCATGAAAAAATGTTTTATGTTGTAGAAATTCCTTCCATCATGAGTACTTACATTGTAATTCATATTTTAAAAATAATATTTCCAAGCTTTATGTCTTCACCGCCTTTCACTTTAAAATGCTACAAAAAAATCCAACAAGAAGCATAGATTGAAGAGTTTCAAACCCTCATTTTGACTGATGGTTTCCTCTGGAAAACACTTTGTACCAGACTTTAGCATAAGTTACTTGCCTCACATATGTGATTCAAGACCCTGTGTTTTCTTTAATGTGTCCCCGTGTTACACCACAGGCATCAGGCAAGGAATTGAATTGTTAAAATGGACCCATCACCCCTAATTCAAGCTCCTTTCCTGTTTGGAAAGAATGAGGCCCACTGAGGTGAAGATCCAGAAAATTATTTGGGTGCTTTAATTGCCAGTCTAGATATTTAAACCCAAAATATAAATCTTTACCTTGTTTAGCTGCTGGTTCTTCTACCTGGTGCCTGAAGTCTCTAGAGAACTATGTTTGATGGGGAAATTTCCTGTGAATTTCTGCTTCTTGGAATATTCAGAAGTGCCACAAACAGCACAAAACCATTTTCATGTTTGTAAGCCCCAACAGAACTCTCATTTTGAACTTTCCTCTACCAAGTCTCCCAAGTAGATAGATATTGTGAAAGGAAGTGTAGCTGGAAATAAAGCAGCACCCCTATCGTCATGGGTGTTTTCTCTTCTTTAAGTGCTGTCCTCCTTTCCAGGCCAGATGGAGTGCTACATGGATCCTATCAATTCATCCTCAGTTTTGTCTCAATATGCAGAAGGTTGTGCTCCTTAAAGGAGATTAAGGTAACCTCTGGAGGACAGAACTATTCTCTCCACACAAAAATCTGACTGCTGGGACTGCAGAAGGCAGAGGGGAAGAGCTTGAACAAGAGACTTGGGAAGTACCACACTCCCATATTTAATGACATACTAATTAAAACAATGTCCTTTCCTGCAGAGGAGGACTTTAACTCATGATGTGTCATATGTGCTCTGAACACTATGTTATAGGAGAAAAGAGAAAGGAAAATCACCACAACCTCCATCTACTGTTTCATAAGGAAGGCTGAGGTGTGTGAACCACCAGTGATTAGTTCTGTCTCACTCTTTAGCCCAGATTGGCATTTAAGTCCCTGAAGGAGGCTAAAGAAAAGTACAATCATGAAGGATTAGGGCATCTGAGTCCCCTGACAGACATCTTAATTCCCATATGGTCTCTACATCCACGAGCCGGAGAGCCAGTTTGTCTGGGAGAGCCAGTTTGTCTGGGAGAGCCACAGCCCTGACACGGAATGAGCCAAGCCTCTCTTCAGCTTTGTTGACAAGACCTCCACAAAGAGGTGTGAAGAGTTGTGAGGGCTTGGGTGGTGAACAGATTGTAAGTTGACCACAAGCTCATATAGTGATGTTTGCATTTATGTGTATCTTAGAGTCATGGAATTGTTCAAGTTGGAAAAGACCCCTAAGGTCATAAAGACCAAGAGTTTCCCCAGCCACTAAGGCCACCCCTAACCCATGTCCTCAAATGCCACATCCACATGGCTTTTATCTCCCTCCACAGATGGTTGTCACCATTTCCCTGGGCAGCCCGTTCCAATGCCTTCAATTATTTTTCAATGTTCTTTCAGTGAAGAAATTTTCCTGGTAACCGATCTAAACCCTGGCACAACTTGAGACTATTTTCTTTTCCTATTCTTCCTGTTACTTGCTAGAGGAGCCCAAACCCCACGGGGTTACACCATCCTTTCAGGAAGCTGTAGAGAGTAAGAAGATCCCCACTGAGCCCCCTTTTCTTCAGGCCGAGCCCTCCAGCTCCCTCAGACACTCCCTCAGCAGATTTGTGCTCCAGACCCTTCCCCAGCTCCATTACCCGTCTTTGGACATGCTCCAGCACTTCTGTGTCCTTTTTGCCATGAATCAGTCCCAAAACTGACCCCAGGATTTGAGGTGTGACCTCAGCAGTGCCCAGCGCAGGGGATGTGGGCATCCCCTGCTGGCCTGCTGGCCCCATAGGCTGGAGCTTAGTCTTACCCCAGAGCTAAAGCCTTGAATTAATTGTCTAAACATAGACAGCTAGTTCAGTCTGTGGCAAGAAAATACTGCCATTGGGAATGTTCCTGGTGTTTGGGCTGTATCAATAGAGAATTTGCAGATATGATATGGGATGGAGAGGCAAATGAGCCATACTTGACACTCAGCTGGTGCTTAGGCAGCAAAGCCCAGGGTAGCTCAAAGGCAATTGAACAGCAATATGTGGGTATACAGTCAAACTCACAGTTGGACAAGAAACTCAGAATTAGTTTGAAAAACAAATGTTCCAACTTTGCTTTAACTGGATGATATGTTAGATCTGATTTCTGAAGCCTAATGTCAGCTTGCCCTCTTAAAATGAATCAAATCCAAAAATCAAGAGCAGCTTTCAAGGAAGAATGTTTTGCACTACTGTCTGCCTGTGCACATCCAATGTCATATTGTCATCTTTTCTCACCATGTCATTGCTTTTCCAACCTCCTGCTTCTTCTCAGGAGGGTTCTAAGTAGGTGCAATCAAGTGCAATGGCATTGCCTGTTTGTGCACTGCAGAATGTGTCACTTCACTTGATTTACATCACACCCTTCCACATCTGCTCTTCAGCAGACCTCTGGATTCACCCACACAAAGTATTCTCAGATGTCTCCTAGCAGAGTCCCTGAGTCATGCACAGTTAAACAGATCACTGAGGTCTGTGGAGCAATGTATTCCCCATCTCATTACCCACACTGTGTTGGTGGTTTTCCTTCACACTCCTTATTTCACAACTTGTACCATTTTGGTCTCGTGCAAGAGTTATTATAGGAATAAAGACCTACCTCAAAGAAAGATCTTACTTTATTTGGATGAAATAAGACTAGCAGATCTCCCTAAAATAATAATAATAATAATAATAATAATAATAATAATAATAATAATAATAATAATAATAATAATAATAATAATAATAATAATAATAATAATAAATACTTTCTTTAAATAATAAAGGCCCTAAAAGATTTATCTAAGTTTTCCATACAAACATTCAAAATTCTCTCGCTTTTCCACCGCACTATTTCAGATACTCCACAAATTTGAATATGCTATGCACACTGGGAAGTTATGGCAGTTATTGTTCTGCTTAAACCAGTGCAGTTTTTCAAGATGCCTCAGCTGTAAATGAACGAGGTGAATTTACAATCTTTTCACCAGCCAAGCCCTCACAACTCTCTGCACCTCTCCTTGCTTGTGAAGTAGAATAAAGCATCAGTTTAAATCATCTTCTTGTTTCACTTGACAAATGGACCAGGCAAAGACTATGTCCAGTAACATTTACATACTGACTAGGGATAATTTATTAGATCATGAGACACAGCTCCATGGCAGCTGCTCCTATTCTCCTTCAGCTGTCCTGCTTTGCAGAGCTCCCAGGTAGGGCTCCTTAAGATCTCTTTAGGGCTCTAGAATGAGATTATAAAACATAGCAAAATGTTCCAGCCAGACAGTGTGAGACAGTTCAAAGGGGATCCAGCAGCAACTGGGAAAGGTGTGAAAAATGGGACCTTTGCAGAAAGGTTATGAGAATTGTTTCACAGTGGAAGGGGGAGAATTAAAGCACATAAACAGAAATGGATACTTTAAACATTCTGAATCAGCAGGGAAGAAGGAAGAAACACATAGAAAATGTAAGTCAAATGTTGGGTAGATTTCTGTGGTGTCACTGGTGGCAGAAAAGTAAATACATTTGGGATCAATCCTGAATCTGAGGAATCCAGCAGAGTCTGTCTCCTGGAAGAGGATTTATGCATGAGGAAGGGAGCAGATGCTTTTCCATCAGTTTGGACTTACAGGTGTAGGAATGCAAATTATTCAGGCCTTCAGAGGCAACTCTCTTTATCCTGGAGGTCAACATAAGAGCCTGAATAAAAGTTGTCCCAGAATAATTACATCAGCATTTCCAAATTCTATCCCTGTGGTGGGATAGTTTGTGTCCCATCAGTAAAGGCACTATTGTTGCTGGTGCTCACTTTTTGCTCTGCAAAGGGCACCAACAACACCCAGGGGACTGATGGTGACTGATGCTCAGCAGGTTCAATGCATCAAGCAACTGTTTGGACTGTGCTCAGGGGACAATTTGAGTGAAAACTGGTGACATGATCGAAACTGAGGCTTTGTACAAAATATTCACTCTTTTAATGCATTTGTTTTTCCTCCAGCTGCTGTGTTTATTCCATCTTGACCACTGCCTGCCTCTCCCTCTGTTTTTCACTGGATTCCTCTTATCTGTTTCAAGCTGTCTGTCTCAAACAGGACATAAACTCAATAAAATTTGATCCCAAGCTGAACTTTTGAGCTGTATCATATTTGAGTAGACTGGAGATTAGGTCAAAGGAATTTATGCACGCATATTTCATCAAGATGTGAGGCCTCTCTTCCTTGTTTATTATTTCTAAAATATTTAAATCTCAAGAAATAATATTATTGACTAGGGAAAAAAAACCCCAAAGCCCTGCTATAATTGAAACAGTCAAATTATTATAGTATCAGCCAAATCTGTGTTCCAAAGGATGCAGGGAAACATGAATTATGGGCTGGCACTTGGTCAAAAATGCAGCCATTGTTCTCGAAAACAGGATGCAGACCAAGGGGAAATGGTGTCTAGTCTTGACTGTTCATAGCATAGGAATAAAACCCCCACCATAGTCCTATTGAAAAGGAGAAAGGTCAGCTCTTTATGGGAGATTTCTTTTATAGACACATTCTCCTGAATCAGTTGATTTCCACTCTGGATCATCAGGCATAGATGAAATGAAAGCATTTGCTTCATCCATCATGTCTTGAAGTGTGTTATGCCTAACATACAGCACACACAGAAGACTTGAAAGCAGCAACTGATAACTTATAAACTTGGAAAGTATTTTTAAAGCCATATTTTTCATCAGAATCTACTTAAAATTAATGTGAAAATCAATGCAGTCTTTGAACCTCGGTAGAGCAAGAAGAACTGCTGTTTTTACGTTCCTCTGGTGAGAACTTGTCCATGTTACAGTTGTACAAAGAGTCCTGCAGGGATCAGGTGTGTATCAAAACATGTCTGAAGATCTTCTTGTGAAACTCAATCAAAAATAGGTGAAAAGAAAAATAACCTGCCTTGTTCCACATATGGGGAGGTCCTGCATGAGTTCCTCCAAGTACACAGAGAGTACACTGTAAATGTGCCTCCATTTACAGCATCCTCATCCAGTAAATTATCTGCTTGCACACAGTTCTCACCCTGCAAAGTGTGTTGGTAGCTCACACACCACCTTTGCAGCAAAACACATTCTGCATTAGCCAGGGGTGAAACTGTGCACAAAACGTGGTCTCTGCACTAACCTCAAGACATATTTGCTGAATTTCTTTCAATAGCCATTTCCCAGATACCCCGGGACTGGAGCTAAACTTGGGGCTTCCAGTTTAATAACCAGAGCAATGATCTTCTCCTTGGTCAAAGTTCAGTTGAATGGGACTTCCCTGTATTGTTCTTCTGGCAGGATGGCTGCCCTCCACCCTCGCTTGGGTCAGGAAAACCCATGTGAGAGCACTTTTCTGTTGTTTAGCAATACTTAGATACATTCAAGAGCAGGTCCTCTTTGCAACAGAGGGAAGGAGGGAGGAATAGAGCAGGGAAAACAACCCAGGGGGCTCAGCAGTAGACTTGCTGCCCTTTTAGGATGCTTTTGGATCCAGTGGTAGGGAATAAATCATGCCAATCCCAGACTGGACCTGCTCACTGCTGCTGTTTTCCTTTCATTCAGTAACATGTGTCACAAATAATTTCTTTATAACCCAATCCCCTATCAGGCTGTGAGTATATTCCTCAGTTTAGAAAACAGACCCTTGAGGAGGGTTGCTCCAAACAAGTCCTGTAGCAGGGAAAATGCTTTTTGGGAAAGGTTTGGACTACCCTTGCCAGGAGCTTCATCTTTTTCTTTGACCTCCCCAGGGGTATGTCTACACAGACAAGTGCAAGCTGTGTGTTTGCTCCACTTGAGTGCTGAGCTGATTGGCCTCAAGACAGTTCTGGCTGGGATCTGCATGTCTTCATGTGCCAGAGCTCAGCTTCCACAAAGGAGCTTTCATGGGTACACAGCCCCAGTCAGGGGCAGCTCATGCCCTGCTGTGTCTCTTTACACTGATAAGCCCAAAGTAAGGTCAGGCTGAGGAGCCAGGAGGTGATGAACCTGTTCTACAGTATCCCTGGCTGGGGGTTGTGTACAAATCACAAACAGGACAGGACCGCTAGGAACATGCTTTCGGCTGTTTTGTTATCCAGCATCAGTCTCATTACATGGTTATGACAATGGGAAGATGCCAGCAGCTCACATCCCAGGCAGCAGACCAAGAACTTAATGTTACAACTCACTTTATAAGTTTTTTGCCCAATCACACAAAGCAAAAGCACATTGACAGTAGTTCCATCCAACCACTGTAAGCACACGTACCTTTGGTTAAAACAATGCTTGCTTATTTCAAATACAATACCTGCTTCTAAGCCTTAAAACACAATGCACAGAGCTCCATTATTAAGCTTAGAACTTTTTAATATCTGGCTAGATAAACTTTTCTGTAGCTTAGGGAGTTATTCTAGACAAGCGTTAATACACAGACCATTGTTCTATTTGTCCTTACTTTTCTACATTTTGCATAATTTTTCTGCTGACCAATCTCATGGCTACTGCCTAGCTCCAATCACAGTTCTGTGAGTCTGTCTCTGAGGCCTGCCTTTTGCAGCTTTCCCAAAACCCTCTGATTTTATGGATTCCCACAGTTCCCCCTCTTGGTTTACTGAGAAGGGGAATTATTCCCACACTACAGCACTGCCCTCTGTTAAATTAGGTGAAGTCCTCATTAGGCTGCAGCCATCTAGCCTCTTGGTCCTCTTGGGCTAGCAGTGATGGCTCAGTAGCCAGATAGACAGCTCAGACTGTCTATTCAGCTCTTTCAGTTCTGTTTTATCCAGTGCAAGGAGGCCATCCCAGACAGCAGCAGAGCATACTAACATGTCTCACCACACCCAACTTGGGGATGGTCCAGCCATTGTTGCTAACATCATAAAAATCCAAGAGAGCTGGAGTGGTTGGCAGCCAGCTTGGGAAAGACGAGTCCTTACTCTATATAATGAATTATTAGTTAATGCAAGCAGCCCCAATTCCTTTTGAGTTCTTGGAGAAAGCTGTGGTGCTTGCAGGATAGCAATGCTCCAGTGAAGAACTAGATTTGGTGCCTGTGGATGAAGGAATAAATAAGGATGGGGCCAGTTTTGCAGTCAACTCACATAAATCAGTGGATGTCCTGCCTAAGGACTGGATTAGGTGCAGTCCCTTCCCACCGAGGAAGAGTGACCCAAACCTTATTGCAAAGGCTCTTCATTGCCTCTGCAATGTTGTGGTTACACTCCAGTGAAGCAAAGAGGTCAGGGGGACAGGGCTGAGGCTTAAGCAGTCCCTGGGAACAAACCACAGCCCTTTGCTCACTGTGTGCTGGAGAGGGGAGGTGCAGGGAGGCTGTACAGCAGCCTAGGGGAGAGGTAGTTCGCTAATCCAGCAGTGCTGTTCATGCGGAATTTCTGGCTGCCTGCTCCTGACTGGAGATATTTAACAGATAACCAGTTGCCTGATCATCAGCTGTAGAATAAGAGAATCAATTTAACAAAAAAATTTACATTTTTCTCACAATGGAAGTATTGTCCCTTTTGGGGTGGCTTGGAAAATGCCCAAATGGGCATGAAAAATCAGGAGTGCAGGCAGAGGTCATGCAAGGTAGCAGATCCTCTTTGTCTGGCATACTTTTAATCTTCAGCCTCTACTTGCAAAGTGTCAGGGACAATCTGAGCAGCCTGGGGTGCATGTGGGGCACAGGGTGCAGGACAGTGATTTTCATGTTTTTTTCTGTTGTCACCTTTTTTCTCTACCCAATTAGCAGCCATGTTAACAAAGCAAACCAAACAGCTTTTCTTCTGGAATTGCTTTCCTTTGGTTGTGTCCTTGCTCTCTGTGCAGGTGGGTCTCACTTGTCACAGGGCTAGCAGGACCTCCTTGTTCATTTTTCAAATAAATTTTGGTTTGAATCACAGTGCACATGGATTGTATTGCTGGGAAGGCAGAGGTCTGGAGGAGAGCAAGTAGCAGCCATCACCGGGCAAGAATGGAAATTACAGCCAATTAATCACTATTATTTATTGATTTACAACATTTAAATTCATTAACAGCATTTGCATACTAAGCTCCTTTCTTCTAAGGCTGCCAAAATCACCACACTCCAGACACTAATTATTGGATTGCAAAATACTGCAAAATACTAAAACTGAACCTTGCAGGAGTTAATTAAGTGGAGCAGTGTAGGTGGAAGCTGAATTCAGAAGCTGTGAGTCACAGTCCCTTGCTTGTATCTCTGCATTGCTTGTACTGCTTGCAGACCTCTGACTTCTGAGACCTGGCAGCTTTAGCCAGCTCAGTAGAAATAAACAACAATCTAGAATTAACATCAGAGGAATAAATAACCTAAAGAGTAAACAATACATATAAAAGTGAGCTGACAACCCAGCTGTGAAAGGTTTTGCATGTTGGAGACGTAGCTCTTCACAATAATGTTAATTGATAACATAACCAAAGTAGGGCCACTTGGAGCCCCAAGAATTAGAGCTCCTAGGTGCTGTAAAATTAGATTTTAAATCACAGAAGGAATTAGTCTAAAACTTTTAAAGTGTTTCTCCCTATCACCCTGTATATAAAAATCAAATCTTTTGGTACAATTACACTTCTGGCTATTTTTCTAAATCCAACAATGTCCCCCTGCAGCTGCCAATAACTTCTTTAGTGGCTGGGGCTTGGCACCCTGGCTAAGAGATTTTTTTCTAGGATGAGTATGTATGTGATAATTTTGATAATATTTGTATTGATCATGATACCTTGCTTGCTTCAAGTGTGCAGAGATTAATTAATAAGGCCATTAAAGGAGTGTTTTTGATTGAAAAGAGAAGGGGGAGATGATGTACTTTGGACCTGATTAGCATAAGAGATTTGATAATCGGGATGCCTTGGCAAGAACAAACAGAGCTCTGAAGATTGCAAGAAGATTGGATCAAGAAAAGAAGATTGAGTCAACTTCTACAAGCAAGGGATGTTGCAAAATGTGTAAGTTTGTTTATGTGATGATTAACCCAACCATTGTAGTAAAAAATTACTAGACTTCCTAGAATAGTATACAAGTATATGTAGTCCACAATAAATTTGGATTCTGACCACCACAGCTCAGTCTCCCCTCCTCTCTCCATCACTGATAAGGCAGGAAATTTGAGAACCCATTAAGGAAACTAAAGGAGTATGAAGGGAACTGCAAATTGATACCTGATAAGGGACACTATTCATGCAGATGGGGGAAAAAAAGTGCTTGAACATACACAGTATTGTCTTAAGGACTCTTAATCCACTCATGCTGCTATGGAATGAAAATACAGAGACCTGTTAAACCTAGCTTTGAACATTCCCAGGGATGGTGCAGCCACAGCTTCTATGGACAATCTGTGCCAAGGCCTCACCACCCTCACAGGGAAGAATTTCTTCCCAATATCCCATCTAAACCTGTCCTCTGGCAATGGGAGGCTGCTCTCCCTTTTCCCGTGACTCCAGGCCCTTGTCCAAAGTCTCTCTTCAGCCCTCTTGGAGCCCCTTTAGGCACTGCCAGGGGCTCTCAGGTCTCTCCAGAGCCTTCTCTTCTCCAGGCTGAACACCCCCAGCTCTTCCAGCCTGTCTCCAGAGCAGAGGGGCTACAGCCCTCAGAGCATCTCCATGGCCTTCACTGGACTTGCTGCAGCAGCTCCATATCTTTCTGATGCTGGACCCCAGAGCTGGAAGCACCTCTGCAGGTGGGGTGTCACCTGAGGAGGACAGAGGGGCAGAATCCCCCCTCCCCTGTTGCCAACATGGTGGGATCAGCCTGGGGTTTAAGGGGTTTCTGGGTGCCACCACACATGGCCAGGGCATGTTGCACTTCTCATCCCTCAGCACCCTCACATCCTCCCCAGGGCTGTTCTCAATCCATTCTCCAGTTTTCCTTTGCTTGTGCTTGGGATTGCCACAACCCACGTGCAGGACCTTGCACTTGGCCTTGCTGCGCTTCCTGAGGTTCACACCATGCCACCTCTCCAGACTGTCCAGGTCCTTCTGGATGACATCTCTTCTCTCCAGCATGTTGACAAGCTGTGGGGATCAGGGAAAACAGCTATTTTTCCCACTCTGCTCTGCTTACCTTGAATACTGTCTATAGGTTTGGGTTCCATAATATAAGGAAGACATTAAGCCATTGAAGAGCATCCAAAGGAGGGCAGCAAAGAAGGGGAGAGGCCTTAAGGGGAAGCTGCATGAGGAGTGGCTGAGGGCACTTGGTCTGTTCAGCCTGGAGAAGCGATGACTGAGGGGACACCTCACTGCAGTTACAACTTCCTTGTGAGGTGAAGAAGAAGGGCAGACACTGATCTCCGCTCTTTGGTGACAGTCCTGAGGGAATGGCCAGAAACTGTGTCACAGGAGGATTAGACTGGATATTAGAAAAGGTTCTCCTCCCAGAGGGTGTTTGAGCACTGGAACAGGGTGTTCAAAGGCTCTCCGGGGCAGCAGTCTCAGCAACAGCCTGACAGAGCTCAAGAAGCATTTGGACAATGCTCTCAGGCATGTGGTGTGTCTTTCAGGGATGGTGCTGTGCAGGGCCAGGAGTCAGACTCGATGATCCTTGTGAGTCCCTTCTAACTTATATTCTGTGATATTTTTAGCTCATTTCACTTGAGATAGAAAAATTGAGTTTCAACAGATTTCTGAAGACTATCAGACTGAACTCCAACTGCAGAAGGTATTTTTCAGTGGGACAACCATGGTTACTGTAGAGAAGCTGACATCATATAAAATTGAGTTGCATATGGCCTTTGTTGAACGTTTGCATATGGATAAAATATCATTGCTTTGTGAGAGGTTACCACGGAAATGAGGAGAAATAGCAGCATCAGTCATCAGCTCTACAGACTTAATTCAACCCAATTAATAATGCCAACATTACCCCAGAACTACTTATAAGGCCTCACATATGTATCATTCAGCAAAAAGGAAGGCTCACTGTGCATTATCCTACTCATCTGGGACAAGAGGAAGTGGAATGGAGCTTTGATCACAAACCCTCCCACACTCAAGAAGCCTCACTGCACAGGTACATGGCTCCAACAAGGCTGAGATTATCTTATTCCTTTTTTTTTCCTAAAAAAAAATCACATGAAGTCGACCTGAAATCATGGCTGCACCTGTGCTGTATGTCCTGCTGAATTTCACCAGGAAAATTTTCATCAATAACCACATAAAACCAGCATGAGCCTGCTGATATAGTTGATTACTGTTGATGACACATAACAGCTTCCCTGATGCTACTACTGGATTTACTGTCAGGGGGCAGCCTCATCCAAGGGGGACAGGTTCCGTGACAAAGAAGGGCAGATATTGGCATCTCAATGCAAGCCTGTGTACCCAGACTACTGTGCTACCAGGCACTCTGGAAAGGAGGAGAAGGAGAAGGAGAAGGAGAAGGAGAAGGAGAAGGAGAAGGAGAAGGAGAAGGAGAAGGAGAAGGAGAAGGAGAAGGAGAAGGAGAAGGAGAAGGAGAAGGAGAAGGAGAAGGAGAAGGAGAAGGAGAAGGAGAAGGAGAAGGAGAAGGAGAAGGAGAAGGAGAAGGGAACCACCTCAACAGAAGATGGCTTGAGAATTTAATTTGAAGTTGATACAACTGATCTGTTTAGTTTATTCTGTGTAACTAAACCAGGAATATAATAGATGTGATTGATCTTCACCAACCAGCTCTAATCTGGACAGAGACAGTTACCATTCAGAGCAGCATCTGCAGCCTTAGCTGGGCCCAGGAACAGTTTGTTAGCTAGTAAGATGCCACTCATGTCTTTCATTTTGTGGAAAATACAAACAAAAAAACCCCAAACAAGCCAACCCAAAAAAATCCAACTAAAACACACACTGGAAATTTATAGCTGAAAGCAATTTTGCAGTAGTCTCAATGAAATACAAAGCAGATGTCTTCAAGAACAGAGCAGAGCTGACTAATTCCTCAGTGAAGCAGAAAACTTTAATCCTTATTTCAAAGACTGAACTGAGAGTAAATCTGTCTTTCCAAACTTGGTTTGTGCTTCTTTAATAAAGCAGTTATCCAAAACATTGCATTTAGCTTTGTTTTCTTATAAACAATGCAAAACCTCCTTACTCATTGTTTCTCATAATCTCTTTAGCCTGTTGTTTATGTTTGGAAATACTTGTTCCCAGTTTTGACTCCCAGCAGATATGTCTTTGGTATTTTTCTGAACGAATTATTATTTATTGCATTCTAGTTTTGGTATTCCAGTCTCAATTACTTCTATAGCATTACTTGAGATTAGCAGGAGATCTGGGATTCACATAAATCCAGATGAAGCTTAAGTACAACTGGATAAGGACTTGAAAAGCACTAAGAGTCAGTCTTTAAAGGACCAGCACAAATCAATGGATCATTGCTATTAGGAAATGTGCAGTTTCAGTCTCAGAGTTTCCACAATATGTAGACAGCATTCTGACACCAAGAGGCATTTACAAATGTGTTCTTGGGCTTTGACAGAAAAGAGGAAAACATCAGAAAACAGTTATTGGGAAAATTAGTTTAATTCTCAAAATTATATTTCCCAATACAGCAAACTGCTGCCTGTGTCATAATGGCTTGAGCTAGGAGAAACGTCAAAAAAGGGGAAAAAAAGTCATAGATCATTAATGAGTTCAATACCTGCAAAAAATGCACTGATCCTGGTAATTAGAAACATCACCAAGCACAATAAAATAGACTATCATCAAAGGAATCTTATATTTTAAAAAATATGCAAATTACAAAGGAATACTGTTAATGATATATAAAAGTCGCATAATAATTTAATGATTAACAAAGTGCCATATGAAATCTTGTCTTAGACACTTAAGTTATTCCCTTATTTATGTAATTGTTGTCTTCATTTCTTTCCACAATATTTACTTCCTTAGGCATTTTGCAAAGTTAGTAACAGAACTGTGAGGTTTTGGACTGTATGTGCTCCTCTGTTATTGAAAAATCCTGTATGAAAAAGAGGTGTTGGCTTGACCTAGGACCTCTGAAAGGATCAAGATGAGCCATTTACAGCACTGAAACTGAGAAAAAAAACCCAAACAATTCCTAGGAAGAGCCTTTTGCTTCACTCTGTAGATTCTTTTAAATATTTTTTCTCCCCCCAGACCTGGCATGATTTTGATCTGGAATCTTAGCACCTTCAGGGTGACCTCATGAAAATAGTTCTTCAGATCTGGCTCTGGGGTCGGATTCATTCCATCATACTTAATGCTGGGTAGATAATTTAAGATATTGGGTGTTTGTTTACAACCAACAGCAATACAGAGTTACCTCCAGAGGAGTTGCATACCAAGAAATGATTTTACTTATTTTGGGGTATGAAGAATGTTCATCTTTCATTTTCTCTTTCCATGGCCAACAGTAGAAGAACAATTTAAAGGAGGTACAGAACTTTTCAGAAGCTGGAATTAAGTGGCAGATCCAGACATTAACACTCAACCAATTAGTGTGGGACTAAGCCATCTTAATGTCTTTTCTACTTTTATTTTAAGTCTTTTCTACTGAACTCAACACTGTACCTGATGTTTCCCTTTTATTAGAAAGAACTCAGAGAAGTTTTTATTAGAGAGAACTCAGAGAAGACCACTAAGGGAGGTCCAGAAGTGCTTGATCCACCCTTGGAAACTGAGTGAGGATACTGGTGACCTTTTCAGGGCTTTCCCAATCTTAATTTCTGTAAGACTGTATGGGATCACTTGCTGGATCACATTCTTCTACAATCAGTCTCTAAAAGTACCTCTTTCTCTCCAGTGGCAAAACTGCTAAACTCAGACACAAATATTAACAACACATACATCTATATTTAATCTGGGAAATCCCACCAATTTGATTCAAATATAAAACACATATTGTGCAATTTAGTCTTGAATACTTGTAGTCCTGATAGTGTTCCTTCGTATCTCCTCTGTTCTAGCAAAGGAAGCCCTCCAAAGCCATTGCTATGCATATGATGTTTATTAGAAATAAAATGTCTGTGATATCTGCTATTGAGTGATTATGTGAGAGGTTGAAGATCAACCTCAGAGTTAATAATTCAATGCACTTTTTCTGATTGTCTAAAGGCCAGATGTTTAAGCAAGAAGATAATCAGCACTGAGTAAGTGGAAGGTTTGAGGAGAGAATGCTAATGTAGAACTGAAAATTGCACATTCTCCAGAATCTTATGTGACTATATGTCATGGTGGGCTTCTTCAGATTGCACCAGGAGACAAATTCCATGTATGTCCTCCAACAAAATGAAAAATTCTAACAGTGAGAATAGTTACAGTCTGGCTTTGAACAAGCAGCTGTTAATAAACTCATGGGATCAAAGAAATTTATTTGAATGTCAAGGTAACATGAATTAAAAAAAAACACTGAAGATCACGTTCTACTATATTGTTACAATGAGGCTGAATGGAGAGATGGGTGCAGCACATAATAATCAAAGCAATTCGAAGAATTAATCTTTGGAGAAGGAAAAGTTTCTTCATGTGTGTATGAAAAGGGTTTATTATACCCTTTACTCATAGTCTGGGGTCTTCCTGTTGAGTCCTCTGCTCCTGCTGTATCCCTGGTCTCCTGGCTTGTCCCACAGGTCCCTGTGGTGCCCTTTGTAATGCAAGGAGTTGGTGCCAGCCTGAGTCAGTCCCTTGGGTTCCTACCAGCCTGCAGAGCTCACCCTGCAGCTTGCACACCCAGCCAAGCAGCAGGAGGTCATTCCATGGGGGAGATTGCTCACTCATGGACCACTGACTCATGGACCACTGACTCCATCAGCCCACCAACTCAAAAGAAGAGAAAGACTGAGCATGCAGGTAAATTAGCATGAGAAGTAAGAGAATCATTCAACCAATAGAGGGTAGGATACTAATTAATGAGAGAACTAGGTGACTTGTAGCCAATGAACCAAGACTTCCTTGTTGGCTAAAATGTATATATGGTGCAAAGATTTGAGACTGCAAACTCTCTGTGGGTTTACTACCTAACACCTATCTTTGAAAATATAAAATAATCAAATACCTCAGCTCTGCATGTGAAATTGGCTGTCTGCACACCAGGTGACAAATCCCACTTTTGGGGACAGCAACAGTGTTATGGTAAATGGGCCATTAGAAAATGGGGGGCCACTTCTGCAGTTTCAGGTGGAGGACATGTCTTAGGTTACAAATCCCAGCCATTTATAGGAACAGCACCTTTTATTTCAACTTAATTCAAAAGCAATATAACTCCTATTTCACTTCATTGCTGAGCCTGATGACACATTAACTTTACACTACAGGTTGGCAACTTGACATATGTTTTTTCTAATGTGCTCAAAGCCAAATGTCAGTGGTAAAATTCTGGCATCAAGTAAGGGCGAGGGTTTTGATTTGAATGTGGCAAAATTTCCCCTCTATTTCTGACCTGTGGACACTTCTCCCTCACTCTGGACATTTTTGATCCAGTTTTAAAGGTTGTGGAAGGACCTTCACCTAGGACTGGCTGTCTCAAGCCCTCAGACAGTGTCCTCTTGCAGTGCTCATGTGTCACAGCAGCAGCAATATAGTTGTCCAACAGCAAAATGATGTGACAAAATGAGTTTTTCACAGAGGCTGGCTTTACAGATCACAGAGTATTTTCCTTTAGAGATATGAAAGTTATAAACAGGATCAGAGCTTTCTTCCTGCAAGGATTTATGTATGTGGTATGCTTCATTTATCAGAGAAGGCTAATTGACATCAGACACTTATGTACATAAAGCTAAATATATATATAAATACTATCAGCATGAGGGGGTTGAAAAGTGAAAGAAAGCCCTTAGGCTAGCAGTTAAATATAATCAAGTGGATGATTAAGAATTGTCATCTTAGCTCTGGTTCTTGGCTTGTGCACATTCCCAAGGTGCAGGAGCACGACTCTGCTCTGACACGCCGGCAGGGGAGAGATTCCAGCAGGAGCATTTCCCTGCAAAACTGAGCTGGGCTGAGAGCATCAGCATGCATGTGGAGGAGACCTTAACAACAAGCAGCACTTTGGAAAAGGTCAGGGGGGATGTGTTGCCAAACCTGAGCCATCCTGCTACAAACCCACTTTTCAAAGGTTGCTGCTGCAAGCGATTGGAGGGATTGTGCAGGGGATCAGGAGTGAGCTTCTATTTTAGCTCAGGGAGCTGCACAGATCTTGCTGGAGTTGTTTGGGAGGTTTGGGAAGGTTTTGTTTGGGAAGGGTTTGGGAAAGGTCTTGTCACCCCCTTGAAAAGTAAATAATGATTTTATCTCAACACTGCCTCCTTCCAGAAGGAGCAACATGCAAAAAATTTGCTCAGCTGAAGTGATTACTGACATTACTCAGAAGCATTTACCTTAACATCATTTATCTTGACTAGCAGGACAATCTAAAAGGGGCACTTTCAGAAGTTTTTCTTTCTTAATTTTTTTTGTTGCACCTCTGCACTCCTAAGTTTAAAAATGGCATGCAAGCTAACAAACTTGAGTGTAAAACATATTGCAAACATTTTCAGTTTGTCTGAGTCTCCCTCATCTATATGGGTAAAACCAGGTAGGTTCAGAAAAGAGAGTAAGACAGATAATTTTATGTGACAAGCTTTTTATATGGAATTTTATATGGAGGGGAGGGAGGACTGTGTTACTCAGTGGTTTGTTGATACCAAAATGTACATGCTGAAATAGAGGCTTTCTGTGATTTTCCATAAAAGGCCTGGAAGGATATAATCCCAATAAACAAATCTGACAGCACACTGGGTCTGGCAGCATGCTGAATAAAACTGAGTCATGTGAGTTACAACAGTTCCTTCACCAGAAATACAGGAGTGCACTGGGAGAAAGGAAACAAGAAACACAGGTCTTGGCACCATCAGGGACTGCACACCAGACTGTGTCAGGATGACTCTCACAGCATATCTGTTAAAAAAAAAAAGTTTTGCAAAAGAGAGAGGATTAAAAAGAAATATTGCTCAGAACCACTTCTGATAGACATTGGGAATATCTACAAATATATCAATGCATATGTATTGAAATAGACCTTCCCAAGGTCTATTATGACTGGTTTTGATCTATTAATATATTAATGTATTTATTGTAGTAGATCTTTACAAGATCTCTGAGGAGTAGTTTTGAGCAATACTTCTTTTTAAATTTCCTCTCCTTTGAAAATGTTTTTTTTATTTTTTTTTTTTTTTATTTTTAATAAGCTTAAATATTGGTCTAAACTGCACAACAGGAGCTGAAGCTCTAAAAATCACATCTGATTGAACTGTTTAGCTCTGGGGCCCCCCAAGAAGAACCTGGACCTGCTGGAGCAAGTCCAGAGGAGGCCATGGAGCTGCTCCAAGGGCTGGAGCCCCTCTGCTCTGGAGACAGGCTGGGAGAGCTGAGGGTGTTCAGCCTGGAGAAGAGAAGGCTCTGGAGAGACCTGAGAGCCCCTGGCAGTGCCTAAAGGGGCTGCAAGAGAACTGGAGAGGGACTCTGGGCAATGGGCTGGAGTGACAGGACAAGGGGGAACGGCTTCCCATTTAGGTTTAGATGGGATATTGGGAAGAAATTATTTTCTGTGAAGGTGGTGAGGCCTTGGCACAGATTGTCCAGAGCAGCTGTGGCTGTCCCATCCCTGGAAGTGCTCAAGGCCAGGTTGGATGGGGCTTGGAGCAACCTGGTCCAGTGGAAAATGCCCATGACAGGGGCGTGGAACTTGATGACCTCAAAGTTCCCTTCCAACCCAAATCATTCAGGGATTCTTTGATTCTGTGACTGTATGAACAAAAGGATGTGATGCTCTGAGCTTCAATGTGATCTTTTGGTTGAGGTTTCCACTCAGACTTGCCAGGATCACTTCTGTGACCAGACCTCCTTCCTCAAAGATGCAAAGTCATGAATGGCTGAGCACTTTCAAGACCCCAGAAAACAGAGGTCAGCACCCCAACTGTAGCTGGCTACAGCTGATACCAGATATCCCACAGTGTTCAGGCCCAAATAACTTTGTCGAAAATTGCAGATATAAGTGGAAACCTGCACTTTCTCATTGAGCTTAGAAAAAAACCTTGTTCTTGAAAGGTTCTGGAGAGGAGGATAAAAGTACCTTAAGTACAAGTTGATCAAAGTGTGCACCCTCCAGAAAGAGGTTGGGACTTTGCTAATGAATTGAAGGGAGCAGGATTTCCCCTTCCTTGAGCAGTCTCACAATGATAAAGGTCAAAAGATCTTGGTTCTAATCCTGATTTTTACTCCTTTTATTGAACAACTAATTTAATTCTGTGTTCTCAGCCTCTGTATTTCTCACTAACACAGGGTGTCAGATTTTCAGGGAAAGTTTTACTCTATGTATGAATAGTTCCTGGAGGCAAATGATGATTTGTTATAGAAATAGTGAATCAGTTCTTTCCTGGTGCATAACCTCCGCCTGTTTTGTGGGTTGGATTTTTCACCAAAAATTGGCAAATTAAACTCTATTCCTTGAAGTGCAAATGCTGCCAATAATGCTCTATTCCTATCTCTTTTTTATGCTGGCCACAAAAATAATAGGCTCAAATCTGAAATTAGAAGCCAAACTTATTCAAATTCAGGCTTTTTAGCTCTTGTGCTCTGGTTTGGATAAATTACAAAGCCTCCATAACAGAAAGCTGGGGTCTTATTAACCAAAATAATCCAACAGTTATTGATTACAGGCTGTGATGAATGAACAGGGATTAAATCCCTTTGTTTGTGACTTTGGACCAGTTAGTTCTGGTCAGACCTAAAGAGGTTCTAAAAACCCAAGTCCATTTTGCTTCAGATGACTTCTAATCCTGACTCCTTTTTGTGCATATGGTACATAGTCCCACCTCTCTTTACATAAAGTAACAACTGTCTCCTTAATCCATTGCTCTGTTGTACTGTCCTAGGGAGTGATGACAATCATAAAATTACAGAATCATAGAATGGTTTGGGTTGGAAGGGACCTTAAAGCTCATCTCATCGTAACCCCCATTCTCTGTCTTTCTGCACCACTGGAGGAGAGGGAGAGTTAAGGAAGGAGGGAGGGGTGGAGGGAAGGTGTTTTTAAGGTTTATTTTACTTCTCATTTTCTTGCTCTGATTCTGTTGGTAATAAAATCAATTAATATCCCCAAGTTCAGTCTGTTTTGCTCGTGATGGTGTTCAGTGAGTGATCTCTCCCTTACCTCAACTCATTTCCTATATTTTCTCTCCCCTCTCCAGTTGTAGAGGGGAGTAATAGAGCAGGTTTTGTGGGTACCTGGTATCCATCCAGAGTCAACCCAGCACCCATGCACACTTCCACTAGACCAGGTTGCTTCAAGCACCATCCAACCTGGCCTTGAACACTTACAAGGATGGGATGTTTTGTTCAACACAATAGTAAAAATTGTCTGCATATTTACAAAACTTTGCCCTCTTCTTTTTTGGTGTTTTCTGGTATAGTATTTAGTGTATGTATATATATATATATATATATATATATATATGTATATATATTTTCTTGTCACAGAAGAAACTAACAGCGAGGATGATCTTTCATGCTTCATTAGGCACTGCAAAGCAATGACATTTTAAAAAAATAATTTTAATTAGTCACAGCTTCGATATTTCTGAGTTAGCCATAGTTATCTTTGGCTGATTGCAAGTGTTAGTATGAGCTATCTTAATATTTGAAAAGTGACTAAGAAGCCCTGCTGGTCATCTTTGAACTTTGACAGAGTTCAGAGGGCCAGTACTGTCTCCTCAGAAAGCATTGGTGGGCTTTACATTGCTCATTTTCTAGGAAAGAAAAGTTGTGGATGAGCAGAGGAGCAACACAGGTCTTCAGAATCAGCAGTGGGTTATCTTTCCATGGGACCCAAAGCACCACATCAAGTGGGATCAGATATGAAATCAGATAATGGCTTTTCTGTACATAGTAGTTTCCTGCAACTCCAAGCCATAAATGCATTCTTTAAGGGTTCAATGCAAAAGATCACCCACAGCTCCCCAACTTGGAATATCTCAATCCTCTGGCACCTCAAAACTTTCTAATAGGAGAGGAACAAAATACAAAGCACTCTCAGTGGCCAGGATGGAAGAAGCTCCCCATAAAAAACCCTCCCAAACAGTCCAACTTTAACACATTTCTGACCTCCCGCCTCTAAAATAAGTACAGAACACTAAAACCTCCCAATAATACTTCCAAAACAGCCCACTCTATCTCCTTATTCTCTAGAGGGAGTGAGAGAACAAACACATGATACATTAGTCATAGGCTCCAAGATCAGAGGGGACCAAGATCATCTTGTCTGACTTATTGTGTAAGAGGTCATTAGGTTTTGGCAGTTAATTCAGGCTCAAAATGGAGAAAAATATCCTGTAGTGATTTGGAGAGTTGTTAGCAATGAAAATTCAGTCACATTCTCTGTTCTAAGCTGCTCCAATGACTTGTTACACATCTAGATCCAATCTCCATCCTCTAGGTCTCATTCCACTATTTTCTCCTAATTCTCCTGTCATCTTCCATACCACTCCAAGAATCTGATCAAGACACTTTTTTCTCCTAGCTATGACAGCTACACAGTCTCAGTGCTTCGTGACTTTTGCTACAGGCAAATTTTTAACACCTTAATTATCCTTGGTTCTTTTGCCTGATTGTTTCCAAACTTGGTTGTTGTGTTTAGTTTCCTACTAATGCATTCTGAGATATCATGGGATGGTTATGTTCATCTAAGCAGAAACTTCACAAGTCTCTTCCAGCCTTGGTACTTTCCATGATCTTCTTCATCATGTAAGTGTGCCTTTGAGTTTTGATACTGTATGATTTTATGTTCTCTTATGGTATTAATTTCCCCCTTTATCCTTTGCCTTTTTTGCAGTGTTTTTGTCATCTGTGAATAACTGATCATGGGCTTCAGGGACATCAAGGCTCTGCTAGGATTATCAAACTGCAAATGGTCAAGATATCTCTCCCAAGACCTGGTATTCCCTAAAAAAATTAGTAGGGAATGATAACTGAAATAGCAGGATATGGAAAGCCTTGCTTTGACTAAGCTTAGTAATTTATGAATATTGTCTCTGGAAACTGAAGCTGTTCTTCATATGCAGATGGAAGTTCTTTGCTTCACTTTGTGTTACATGGAACATCAGTGTTGTCTGTGGTGGTGTTCACAGGGGTCCCAGGATGAGGGAAGAGATGAGAATCTTGACTCCATGTTTCAGAAGGCTGATTTATTATTTTATGATATATATTATATTAAAAGAAATTGATATATTAAAACTATACTAAAAGAATAGAAGAAAGGATTTCATCAGAAGGCTTGAAAAGAAAGGAAAAGAATCGAAAAGAATGATAATAAAATCCTGTGACTGACCAGAGTCCGAGTCAGCTGGACTGTGATTGCCCATTAATCAGAAACAACCACATGAGACCAATCAAAGATGCACCTGTTTCATTCCACAGCAGCACATAATTATTGTTTACATTCCATTTCTGAGGCCTCTCAGCTTCTCAGGAGAAAAAGTCCTAGCAAAAGGATTTTTCATAAAATATTCTGTGACAGTTGTCCACTGTCATTACCTTTTCACATCAAGTTGCATCAAGAGTGCCTCATTTCAGTCCTGGATAGATCAACACTTGAAACATGACAGGTTTCATTCTCTGGGGAAAAGAAGTTTGTTCACAGTGCCCTCTTTGCACAAGGGTTGTCCTTGGGTCTGTAGTTTCCCTTTCCCACAGGGAAGACACTTTGGCTCTTCTGCTGGCTATGCAGAGATGTTTGGGACAGTACAGTGCTGCTCCTTCATGCCCTGCTCATGCTGGATCCTTCCTCATTTGCACAGATGTTTCCATCAGATGAGCTGATCTGATGTTTGGCATGAACCTGAGGTTGTCTAAATGGAATTTGTCTTCCATGAGAGGATGTTCCCTAAGGATGTGTGTTCCCAGGGGCACAGGTTTCATGGGATGCTACTGCAGGCTCATGAGCAATCTCCTTGGACCTCTGGGCCCCAGTTGTAACCTTTGTCCACCCTACCCCATTTGAGCACAGAAATCTAGCACCAGCAGTGGGAGGAGCAGCATTTTGTGAGTAACTCTCTCCTCCAGGCCCTTGGCTGCTTGGCAGCAGAAGCCAGGTCTTCTCCAGCATTACTGAGGTCCCAGATCAACCTCCCTCCTTTTTCAAGTATCAACCACTCCACCCAAAGCAAAACAGAGACCTTTTCTTCTGCTGTGGGACCTAGCTCAGCTGCTCCAAACACATGGTTTATCATCCTTCAGCCTCCTTCATGGAGTTTATCAAGTTCAGCTGGCACAAAGCAAGCCATTAACATTTACATTTATTAAAAGCAAGCAGAAAAAAAAAAAGTATGACAAATGCAGGAGTCTCATATTCCCCACAAGCTCATTTCCAGCAAATGCTGTCCACAGATTTTTCTCCAAGTTATTACAAGCAACACTATTTTCTTTGATCCCAAGTCATTAGAGATTTCTACGTGAGTTGGCTTACCACAAAGCCCTCTTGCACACACATAGCTTTTACCTCAAAACCAACCCACTGATTGGGTCTTTGGAGAGAAAACTAACACAGCCCTTTCATGTGAGAATGTCCCAGAACAAAGACTTTCATACTCTGAGTGTGGGGTCTGATCCAGCAAGGAAACAGAACAGACCCCAAATTACCAACCTCCCTGAAACAAATTTTTTTAAAAAAAGGAAAAAACACCCCAAGGCAAAAAAGTACTTAATTTACTTAATTTGAGAACTATGTCATAGCTTTCGGAAAAGGATGTACTTTGTTGAAAATTAAAAGTCAGCTCTTGGCATCCTTCAGTGGCTATAAATTAGTTAACTGAAGATCTTATACACATGTGTATAAATAATGTAAATAATGCAGGCAGATAGCAGAGTTGTGATAAAAAATTAAAGGCTGTTCCCAGCTGAAAAAAGATATGTATGCAGGGAGGTTGAATCACAGCTCCAAGGGTGCACTGTGTGAATTGCTACTCTGAGCCAAAGTGGAAGCAGTGTTTTTGTATTTGGAAACCAGACTTTGTAGAACTTGATGCAGGATATTTAATTCTTTTTGGCTTTATTTCATGATTTTTCTCATTACAAGGAAAGAAGAAATATTCAGGTCAAATTTTACTTTCATTTATATCACTTCAACCCCAAGGAGTCTGCAGAAGCCTCCAGAAGCTCCTCCATAGGCTTGTCAGGAATGGGAATGTTGAGCATAAGTGACTCATCTGCCTCTTCAATTCCTTGAAATCCCAGAGGTGTGCCTGATGCAAGAGGAAGCCCTTTGTGTCGTGCTCCTTCTTGGAACTGCTTGTCTTTGCTATCACAGCTCCCATACTTATGGGGCAGTGAGTTCTGTGGAGCTTATGCTCGTAAAACACCCTCTGTTAGACCATGGATTTCTTTGGCAATGCTGGGAATTGAGGCTTCTTCAGGATTTCACCTTTGCCCAATTTTTTTGGTTAATATTTTATTAGTTATGTTAAGCAACTGTTGAAAGCTACTGGGTGACATCTGCTTTGCTTGAAATACCTTGTCTCTACCTACCCATCCAAGAAGACTGGACTAGCTGGATTCAGGAAAGGACAGATACCTGCTCAGGGTCTGGTGATGCCATCCATGCATGATTTTGTGCCCAGTCACACTATTAAAATGCAGTTTGATTCATAGATTATAAAACCAGAGTGGACCAATTTGATTTTTCTACCTGATTACCTGCATCATGCAGGGAACAGGCTCCTCTGGGCTAGCTTCTATTTGCATAAAAGAGTACTTATAAGAAAAACATTCAATTTTGATTTAAATATGGCCTTGATTAAATGTTACAACAGATAGATTTTTTCCTGTTTTTTTCCCCTGCATGCTGCTACTAATGTGTATTTAATTAGTTCTACACTGATTAGGAAAAAAAGGTTTAATAAGGAACCTAAGGAATGTTTAAGTCTAAGATTATAATTTGCAGTTTTTTACTTCTGGGGAAAAAAACATGCAGCTAATTCATGATCTAGGCTGAAGAGTGTTCATCCCTTTTGAAACACTAGAGAATTCAAACATTCAGAAGTAAGGACCCACTGGTCTGTACTATCCTTGAGTTTTTGGTGACCTTCCTCCAGGACTGGTAGTGAAGATCAGGATGAGTTCACAATTCTTTCCTGATGAACATGATCCTAACATAAGATGCTTGGCTTGCATCTTAGCAGATATTCCCAGAAATATTTCATATCCCATACATTTGTCTGTCCTAGCAGCCACTTTTTGTTCAGCTGGTGTATTTTGAAGTCAGGAGGATGGGGGAACTGGGGAGGGGTTCATGCTGTTTTTATTAGCTTCAAACATTTCCGTAGTACCTTATATCATGTGTGTCATCTGGAGGCAAACAGACTATAATTCTAACTACCATGAAAGAGTAAAAATAACGAATAAATCTGCTGCAATGAAGTTCAAAAATCAGTGGGAGGTTCTCCCTTTGAAAGGATGGAGCTCTCAGGGATGGTGATGGAAAAATAAGCTGCTCAGAAGAGCTTGAGGGGGTGTGATGTCCTTGGTCAAAGCAGATATTGAGTCTCCATTTTTACAAGACTAAATGACTGAATGGTTCCAGGCAGGACTCTTGTGATACTGTCTCTTCATCATTACCTTCATCTCCTGCTCTACAGCTTCCTGTTGAAACTGTCTGGCAAATTCTGCCAAAATTTGGGATTAGTTTGAAGATTAGCAAAATAATTTTGCCTGGTGCTTAAAATTATCAATAATATCAGTTTTCCCACTTCAGTTCTTGCAATGTATAATTATAGAATCATAGAATACCAGACTGGTTTGGTTTGGAAGGGACCTTAAACCTCATCCAGTTCCACCCTCTGCCATGAGCAGGGACACCTTCCACTAGCCCAGATTGCTCCAAGCCCCATCCAGCCTGGCCTTGGACACTTCCAGGGATGGGGCAGCCACAGCTTCTCTGGCAGCCTGTGCCAGGGCCTCACCACCCTCACAGTGCTTAGTGCCCAACCCATGGCTTGCCAGTAGGACCTGAGCTCAGGACTCCAGCTCTTGTTTCCAGCACTAGGTCTGAGGGATAGCTCTTACACTCTCCTACAGCTCACCAAGAGCCCTATTTAACACTGAACATTTCAGCAAATGATATAACATACCCTGTTATATTTGCTGACTAAGTAGTCTCTTCTCACTCCAAAATATGCTTATTTATCTGTCTCATTTGTAAGCTTTTTGAGAGAAATGTTGTCACTCCTCACATCTTTCCACGGCTCCTTGTGTAGCAGGATCCCATTTCTGTGCATCTCTGTACCAGGCCACAGCCATTGCAGCTCTGCCAGCAGGTCACACACACACATCAAAGGGAACACGACCCTCTGTCCTGTATGCCACCTAAAGACTGTAAAAAACCAGGAAAAACAGGTGCCAGTGAGAAATTTAGAGCAAGGAGACTGCATGTGAAGAGTTTACAATAAAGCCTACAAATATGGTTTTGAAAGTAAAACCTTGCTTTGGAGACTTTTTATCTGTTCTTTGAACTGTTGAGCCAAGTCAAGTGTATTTTCCTTTCACATTCCATGCTCTCTGGGGATTATTGGGATTTTCTGTCAGACTCAATACTACTTCATCTTCATTTTCCGAAGAACAAATATTTTTATGTGAATTGTGGTTATCCAACAATGATACTCTAAAAGCTCCTTTGAAAGAAAAAAGAAAGAAATCATGTCTTCCCCAGACTAGTCTCTGCATTTATCTATCAGAGCTCATTAGCCTGGAAACCCTTCACCTGCACAGCCTTGCCAGGGATGCTCTCAGCAGGCATTTTTGGGGCAAACTTCTCAGCAGAGGACTATTGCTGTGAGAGAAAAAGAAAGTACTCTTGTATTTATTGCTACTATCACATCCTTCTCTAGTTTCAGTTTTAAGTTGTTTTAAAATTTCTCAGTTCCCTGGGAATTTTTTTTACATGGTGAAAAGTGGTTACACCATTAGGTTTTGAGAAATTAGAAAAGAAAGCTTTCAAAATTTAGATGCTAAATTCCACCAAAGGACTGAGCATCTAGTTGTTACTTCTGGCACTAGAGCAATGCCCAACCCCTTCAATTAGCTGCTTGTTAACCCTAAAGATCCCTAAAATCCCAGTTGTCTGTGTGCCCGGTAGTGGCAATCCATAGCAGCCTATGATACTCTCCTGGTGGTAAGAAAAGGACTGCTTAAGTTTTGGCATCAACCTTTTAATACCCAGCTGACTCCTTGATGCACTTCTTATGGCAAATCCAGACTGAGCTGCCCAGGAGAGATTAGGTATCTGAATGACCTCTACACTGAATAATCCTCTGTAAATCTGACCCTTAAGAAGATGAAGACTGCTTACTGCTGAAATTAAAACAGCATCCAGAACACAGAATCACAGAATATGCTGAGTTGGAAGAGACCCATCAGGATTATCGAGTCCAGCTCCTGGCCCTGCACAGGACACCCCAACAATCCCAACCTGCGTTTCAGAGCATTGTCCAAATACTTCTTGAGCTCTGTCAGGCTGGATGCTGTGACCACTGCCCTGGGGAGCCTGTTCCAGTGCTCAAAAACTCTGGGAGGAGAACCTTCTCTAATATCCAGCCTGAACCTCTTCTGATAGAACTTCATGCCATTCCCTTAGGACTGTCACTGGTCACCAGGGAGCAGAGATCAGTGTCTGCACTTCCTCTTCACCTCATAAGAAAGTTGTAGTTGCGATGAGGTCTCCCCTCAGTCTTCCCTTCTGCAGACTGAACAGACTAAATGCCCACAGTCATCTCTCATAAGGTTTCCCCCCTCCAGACCCTTCCCCATCCTCATGACCCTTCTCTGGATGCTCTCCAATGGCTGAATGCCATTTTTTAAACCATGGTGCCCAAAGGTGCCCCAGCACTCGAGGTGAGGCTGCCCCAGTGCAGAGCAGAGAGGACAATGTCCCCTCCTGCCTGGCTGGCCATGCTGTCCCTGATGCCCCCAGGACATGGATGTCCCTCCTGGCTGCCAGGGCACTGCTGACTCCTGTTCACCTGGCCAAGGACCCGGAGCCCCAGGTCCCTTTCTACAGCTGCTCTCCAGCCTCCTGTTCCCCAGCCCATGCACACAGCCAGGGCTGCCCTGTCCCAGGTCTCTCTGCAGGGCCTCTCTGCCCTTGAGGGAGCTGACAACTCCTCCCAGTTTAGTGTCACGGCAAACTCAGGGTGTGTTCCATGGAGTGCTGTGTCCAGGCTGCTGATGAAGGTGGTGAGGAGCACAGGGCTCAGGGTGCAGCCCTGCAGAACTCCACTGGGCACCAGTGCCAGCCTGATGTCACCCAGTCACTGTCACCATTTGCTCCTGACCCATGACCCAGCTGCTCTCCCTCACGTGATGTGTTTACCCAGCTGTGGGCTGGACATTTTGTTCAGAAGGATCCTGGGAGAGCCTGTCAAAAGCTTTGGTGAAGTCCAAGAGGATTACATCTACTGGCTTTCCTAGATCACCCTGTCATACAAAGAAACCCGTTTTGACAAGCAGGACTTTCCCCTCATGGAGCTGTGCTGGCTGTGTCTCATTACTCTGTTTTTCTCCAGGTGTTTTTCAGTACTTCCCAGAATAATCTTTTCCATGGTTTTACTGGGGACTGAAGTGAGACTGATAACACACTGCTTATTTAATCCTTGCTCTGTGCATGCTAACAATGCATTCAGTTTTCTGAAAGCCAGGCTGACATTTTCTTTTGGGCCTCATCCCATTTATGCTGTTTGCTCTTGCAAAGTTCCATGAACAATCCTTTGCTTCCTTTTATATTCACATCCTTCACATCTCAGCTGACTCCTATCCTGTAGTCCTTCT
Organism: Molothrus aeneus; assembly: GCF_037042795.1. Lineage (NCBI taxonomy): Eukaryota > Metazoa > Chordata > Aves > Passeriformes > Icteridae > Molothrus > Molothrus aeneus. Next base: position 15,510,641 of record NC_089647.1, on the reverse strand, counting down.
TGGTCATCTCTGTGCCAAGTTTTACATATAAATTCCTTTAATCCTTTCTCACACATCCCTAGCTATCCAGGAGGATGGTTCTCAGAAATGAATGACATGCTCATGTGGAGACCCACCGCAGCTTGAAGCAGACCCACAATTGCAGCTTGGGAAAGGGGTGCAAGAAAAGCTCTGCCTAAATTGTCTTCATCCACTCCCACCCTGGACCATTTGAAGCATGAAAGACACCTGAAAAGTCTTCTTCCAGCCATGTTTCAGAGGCTGGGACAGACTGAGATCTTCTGTACAAGCATCTGTTGAAGTTTCAAGCAGATTTTAGAGCTATTTCATAACAGCAGTGACATAAAGACTGTATCTCTGCTTTCAGGTAGGGTAGTTAGTGATTGGAATTGTCTAAAGCAAAGTAGGTCCTTTATCTAGGGCAGAAAAAGAGTGAGAGAACTAATGGGGAATCACAACATGGTCCTCAGAGAGGAGGGGACATCACTCACTGCTGAATTAATGCATTTGAACTTTGCATTGACTGGGGCTTAAGTCAGAAAGGGTGAGATTCAGCTGACCTAATGCAGATATATAAGTTATCAACTGACCTGATGATACTCAGAACTCCTGAGGATGCCTCCACTTCATAAACATCAAAATAAGGGGAATTAATTTCACCTGAAGTGCTGCAGCTACATCAGAAGACGAATGAGACAGTGGTGTATTTCTGAAGAGCAGTTTGATAACAATTGATAACCAAAGAGCAGAATTCTGACATTAAACAAGAACTGTAAACACGCTCTTAAATAAAAACCCAACTCTTGCTTCACTTTGACTAACAAGGTCTTGTAACTGGTTATTGGAGGATTATGAGAGTGAGACTGGGAATTTGGAAACAAACTGTGACATTTATTGTGTTGAAAATTACCACTGAAACTGTATTTTGGGGCTGTGGTACTCCTATTTAAGTTGTGTGCAACCAAGGAATTTAAATGATACCATATGAAACACATGTGTAAAAAACCCCCCTGGTAACAAAACCAGAAGCAGAGACCAGTACAGACCAGACTGAACAGCACAAAACAAACCAAAAATCCAGCAGCAGCTCCAAATGAATTATGAATGTTATGAGATTATGAGTTTGGTTATGAGACTGATGGAAATTAAATTTAATTTTAAAAATGAGGACATCAAAGTGATTAAAATGGAGTTAAATTTCAGAACTGGAGCAACAAGAGGAGAAATTGAAAACTTGTACCACAGAACAAAAGAATTTTAGTGAAACTTTTCTTTAAAATAATGGAGTATTTGAAATTTAAACTACTCAAAGAACAATAGTTCAACCAATCAAAGATCAATTTATAATGATGATATTTGATATAAATGCAAGTTATTATTAGAAATAGCTAAATCCTCTTTTGGCAAAATTTTGATAGATGCCTCCATATTTTCTGCAACTCTGGATGAGTTAAATTAATGTCTTCCTAAGACTCAGACAGTGAACATCTGGTTTGCATCACTAAGAGCTGAAGTGTGTGTTTGCATGTGTACAAAATAACTTCATTGCTGACCTCCCCCCTCATGGCTTGTCTTCTCTCTCTGCTTTGAGGCCAGAAGAAAAAAAAAAGGGAAAAAACCAAACATATGCCCTGTGATCTCAACCCTTCAGTGAAACAAGACCTCAGCTTCTCACAGGTTTCCTCTGAAAAACATCTAATAGAAGCATCAAGGAGGAAAAATGAGATGGTCATAAAATTAGTCATAGCTGTACATTTTTCATCCCCAAAAGATGTCAAATTCAGACTGCATTTTCCAGCTGAAAATTTGTTTCAGACAGTTAAAAATTCTTATCTGAACTGAGATTGTTGCTTTCTCCCAGACTGTCCAGCTGCATCCAGCTCTGCTGGTCTGAGAGGTCCCCAGGCTGGCTGGGCTGTGTCCTAGCAGAGCCCCTTTGCTTCAGATGTTTATCTGCTTTATCAGGAAGAGAGCCTGTGAACTTAGAGCTCAGAGAAAAAAAGCCTTCAGAACTCAGAAACTTTGGACGTGGCAGACAATAAAAATGAGGAAAGGAAATAAAATCAGAAGACAGAACTTTAAATAAACACTGGCAAAGAGATTTTGCTGGTGGCACATATGGCACTTGTATTTATATGTGCATGTATATCACTTATACTTTATATTGCTGATTGTGAATTCAATTTATACAGTATTTTGGGCAAATCACAACTCTCTTGCAGGCATAACTTTTTCCCAGGCCTGGTCTAATGCTGGATTCTTTACCCAGGCAGCTTTATTGAAAATGCTATCTTCATAACAGTGTTAACTCAGCCAAGAGGCACAGCTTCAGACAACCAGAGGAATGGCACACAAAATCCCAAAGTCCTGACACCAATTAGTGTCTCATTTATTATTCTCTGAGAAATTAACTGAAGAAAATGGAAGGGAAAAATCACTTGCTTTTTGCTTTTCTCTTTGCTTTGGCTGCTCCGTGGTAGGTGAGGCTCAAGGTTGGGACAGTGTGAATACTGAGATCTGCTTTCCAAATGTCAGCTAATGACCATGGATACATGTAAAACATGCCACAATTTCTCCTGCAGAACCTATGATCTTCCCTTAAATCCCAGACCCACCTTTCTATCTCTCTGGGCCAAGGATTTCAAATGCCCAGTGCCAAGCATGAGGAATCTTTGCCTTGAAGGTGACTGCCAGGCTTTCCCTGTGGACAATGTGTCTGTCCACAAGGTGATTAACGCTTGTGGCATCTGAAATTATCTGAAATTAGTCCCTGCAGGGATTCCCACACACTCCTGGGACCAGCAGTCAGCTGCAGGAATAAAGTAACCTCACCATCTGCCTGCTCAGAGGTAGATGCCATTTAGATAATTGCATTGGAGAAGAAAGGGCATTTCTAAGGACAATCCTGAAGTAGTACTTCATTTTTTTCAACAGTGTTCATTCATAATTGATTCCTTTGGCAGTATTAGTACATAAAATCAAGCAGATAACCAGATTTGGTGTAGCTTTCAGTTCTGTGGAGATACATATGTTTCCAATTCATCTGCCTCAAACATTAGAATATTATTCTGAATATGTGTCCTGGTATGCACAGTTATCAGTCTTGCCTCTTCTGCCACGCCCATGGGGTGATCAACTAACCCCACAGGAATATGCAGCAGAAGAGTGAAGGGAACAAAATGTTATTTCTGAGCAAGAGGATACCTTTTTCCTAAAGGAGTCCCACTGAAACCTGGAAAAGTAATGCACGTGTCTGGCCTGGAGACCATCAGATACTGAAAAAAAGAATATGTCAAAATTAACATCTTAATTTGCCTCCTCTTCTGACCTGGACAATGGCAACAATAAGGATTTTTAGAGGCAAAAAGCTATCAGACAACTAGCTATCTGCCAATTGCTGGGAATGAGTAGCACTGCTGTCCTGCTCAGTGATCCTGTCTCAGGAGCTGGCTCAGCTCCTACCACAATGAGATAAGCAAAGCAGAACTGGAACTTTTACAACCAACAAACAGACTGGTATTAACCAATCCATAGACAGATGCCTTAAAGCAGATCCACCCAGGTGATCCTTTAACAAGCCCAAAAGTCAGGTAGGCAAACAAATATGATACCACAGCTTCCTCACAATACCCAGGTGATATTTCCCCTCCCTTACAAAATGTTTTGTTTGAAGTGAATGTTGGATGAAATCTCCAATCTTTGTAGGTGACAGACTGAGGATCTGGCAGAACTTTCCTTAGTGTGGGTGAAGTCCTGTTGCTGGCAGTTTTGTTGTTACCAGTGCTATTTGCTTTTGATTTGTGAGATAAAGCTGATTTCTCCTCCAGAGCATCAGCCTCTGATGACATTTATCTGCAGCTGCTGATGCTAAACTGACAGCTCACTCCACAAACCTCTTCTAAACAAGGTTGTAAAGGGAGCAAACGACCTTCACTGATTTTGAACTATTTTCTCTTGACTAGCCTAACCTTTCTCGATCCAGTATTTGAGTATTATTAATTTCTTCTTTAACTCAGCTTGAATCCTAGGAATTTCTACAGGCTTCATTGCTTGAGATGTTTTAGCTAAGAATTACTAAATTTTTTCTGTATCCCTGTATGAGGTCATATTGCCCCCATAGGAGGTTGCTTAAATACATACAGGCAGAGTCTGTGGTTGGTTTGAAGTTGTCCCACTCACCCCTGTGGGTTTTGGATTAAAAAATCCCCCCAGTAAAGTTTATCAAAACCCTCAAGGTCCACAGTTTTTCAGGCAACAAGCAGCTATGTTTGAGTTTGCAGCCACTCCCTCTGCTCGAATAACAGTGATGTGATTTTGATAGTCATAGTCACAACAAATGTCTGGGAAAGCTTTTAGAATCTTTAGCATCTGGGTTTTTGCAGGACACAGCTCCCTGCACTTTGGTGAGGAGGGGAGTCTTTATGTTGTGTTCATCCTTCAGCTACCTAAAAATATTGTGAGACATTTAGAATCTGGTTAAACACACATTCCCTTTGATGACCACTGTGAGGGGAAAAAGTCCCATACTTTCCCCCTATTCAGCCTATCTAAAAAAGCTGGTTGGTGTAGTTATTTTGATCATATGTCCCACCTGTGCTGCTCCCTGTGTGCTCTTGCACAGCAAATTGTGATGCTGAAAGGGGTTTGTTGGTTTGGGTTACCTTCAGATTTTTTACCATTGTTATTGTTGTCTTGTTTAGAGGACAATCTTTTCCAAAAAACAAAAGATGCAGCAACTACCATCAGGCTCTGTGCTGGTACAAAAATGCTGTATGCCACATCAGTTCTTTTCCTTTCACTTGCAGTAAATATGCTGTCCTAAAGTAAGCTTGAGCACTCCTTCTAGCTCAGAGGGGACACTGCTGCTTCATCACCTTCATGGTAGCACCCTTTATGTGTATGGAGTAGTCTAAGGTAGAAGAATGCATTTCTAAACAAAGATAATGTAAAGGAGATGTCTCATATTTCTCTAGAGGTTTGCAGGATAAGCTCCTGGCTTGTAAGCGCACAAAGGGGGTAACATAGAGCACTTGAGCTTACAAGGAAAATTCCCAGTGTTAATTCCAGTGTTTCCCCAAAGGACTGAGTAGGTCTCTAGGAAACAAACACCAATAAACTAGACAGACAGCATCACCTTTTACTCATTCCTCCCAAGAACCCACCCTGGTGTGTACATGCTGCAAGAGCCCTTTCACTTTTCAGCTGTGGCCAACAGAGCTGCCAACAGCTTCTCTATTTTTGTCACAGACTCAACATTGCTCATTCCCATATATGAACATTTGTGTGCAATCACTAATATGCTCTCCAAGGAGTGCACACTGTGAATCAATAGACAGCTTGACAAGAAGTCTAGCCCATGAAGACTGCCAAGTCTAGAGTATGACCCACCAATACATTATCTTCTTTGATACTTTTTCTCCAATTAATCTTCAATTGTATCACCCAGTTTTTGTCTCTAAAGACATGACACTTATGCATGTCTTATAATATTCTGCCAGGGATAAAGAATTATTTCCTTTCTTACACTTGTTGAGTCCAGCAGGGCAGGCTAACCACACCAGGACGAGTTTATTGAAGCCTAGTTCAAGAAACCATGTAAGAGTTTGAATTGTCTAGGAACAGTACTTACTAATACATGTGTGAGAAAGGAGGTTCTGGTACTCTGAGCTCCCATGTGAGCATTCCTGTTCTCCTGGGGCACAGCAACGAGCCTCCCTTTGCCACACTGTACTAACAGGACTTAAAATTTTCTCTGTACCACACTTGTGCTGGGAGGGTGACCATGTGAGTCATCAGAAGGGGATGAGATGAGATGATGACACACACAATTTGATATGCAGGGAAATAATCACTAAATCACATCAGTACTTTGTGCCATTGTAGCTGTGGACATTAACAGGACATCAGGTCTTAAAGCCTCTGTCTCTGTGTATCAATGCACTCCTAAATAAATGTTTCCTACAGACTGTACTGAAGAAACTTAAGCCTTCAAATCTGGCTTGCCCATCTTTGTTCAATTTTCCTCTAGTCCTCTGACTCTGTTGAGGTTTGAAGTTAATCCAGGAGAAAAACCAGTCATGCAGAGTTCTGACACTGGTTCAAAAAGCTCTGTGCCTTCAAACACCTCCCAGTGGTCTGATCTACCACCCAGAGCAATTGAAACCTTTGTTTTCACTCTCCTTGTGGGATCAGCACAGACTGAATGGAAAAACACACAGAATCACAGAATCATTTAGGTTAGAAAAGACCCTTATGATCTTCCAGTCCAACCCTAAAACCAACACTACTAATTTGGGTTGGAAGGGACCTTCCAGTTCCACTCCCTGCCTTGGGTAGGGACACTTTCCACTAGACGAGGTTGCTCCAAGAGCCATCCAGCCTGCCCTAGGATGCTGCCAGGGATGGAGCAGACTCAGCTTCTCTGGACAACCTGTGCCAGGGTCTCACCACCCTCACAGGGAAGAGTTTCTGCCCAATACCCCATTTAGCCTTGCTGTCTGGCAGGGTGAAGCCATTGCCCCTTGTCTTGTCCCTACAGACCCCTGTCCAAAGTCCCTCTCCAGCTCTCCTGGAGGCCCTTTAGGCACTGGCAGGGGCAGTGAGGTTTTCCTAAAGCCTTCTCTTCTCCAGGCTGAACACCCCCAGCTCTCCCAGCCTGTCTCCAGAGCAGAGGGGCTCCAGCCCTTGGAGTACCCTTGTGGCCTCCTCTGGACTCACTTTAGCAGCTCCATGTCCTTCTGATGTTGTGGACCCCAGTGTGGGGGGCAGTGGGGTCTCACCTGAGCAGGGCAGAGGGGCAGAATCCCCTCCCCTGTGTTGCTGGTCATGCTGCTTTTGGTGCAGCCCAGAATACAGTTGACTCTCTGGGCTTATTAGGACTTGAAGAGTTCAGAGCAGAGTCAAGGCTGGGCATGTTCAAAGCAAACCATTGAGTCTAGAGAGTGAGAGCCATAACCATGAATATCAGCCTTAGACCAGGTCCCTGTCACTGCTCCTCTGGCTCAGAAAGTGGCATAGAAAGCAAACATGCCCTATTATTAGGAGACAGAGCCTAGAATGACGTGCTTGTAACATGGAAAGCATAGCTCATTGCCTATATTTAGGTAGGATGAATCAAGGCCCTTCTGAAATGTTTACAGTGCCTTTTATTTATGGCTTGAACCGGAAGATAGCAATTATACACATCCCAGATGGAGAAAGATGTTTTATAGAAGGCTTGGTTATACCAGGAACCCTGTTGCTTGCTTTTTCTGTTTGGCTATTTCTTCACTTCTCCTACAGAAGCAGCAGGAAATCTTTAGGGACTGGCTTTTCCAAGAAACTGCACCTCTTTGATCTCTTTTAGTAACAAGACCTGGGCCTGCCCTTTTTCCAGCGGAAACAAGTGACAAACTCAAAGGTTCACATCCTTATCTGGGTATAAATTGGCACAGCATCTGGACTTCAAAGAAATTCCCCTGATTTACGCTTCTTGCAGACCCCAATCCTCTAGATTTCATGGTAGGTGGGAGCCTGTGCTGCCAACCTTGGTCAGCAAATTAAAAACATCATTAAATAATCTTTAGTCTAATGTTTATTTCTCCAGGCTGATGTGGTTACACTGCTTGTTGCTGCACTGCATTACGCTAGAGAAGGCTACAGCAAGGCTGCTCTGCCTTGGTGGTGGATTTCAGTGCCCAGGCTGGTGGGAGTCTTGGATGTGTTTGCTCACAAGGAAAAGTGAAGTTTAATGTTTAGATGGGGAGAGGGAAGCAAAAAACCAAACCACTGCAGAACTTCCCAGTGGAAAGCCTAAGTGAGCAGTTTTCTTTTCTGCCTTCCTCCTTCCTTTTCAATGACCAAGTTTTACCTTGAATCCAAGATTCCAAGTGAAAGAAGCCCATGGTTTCCTCCAGAGTGAGGGTATGCAGGTGATTTCTGTTGCCTGGGCTCATTTTAGAGCTTTTCCCTTAGCTGGACCCTTTACTGAGACTTTGTCTGAGCAGTTGCTTTTCACTGCACCAGCTTGAAGACATTTGGAACAAATTCACTACTGTGCTCATAAAGAAGGGTCTGGCAAACAAATCCAAACAAACACACAGATGCCAACTCCCACAGTCCCACTGCCCTAGGAAGCCCATGCTGGCCATGCTGTATTGCTCACTTACAGTAAAAGAGCTGTATTCCCACCTCTGAGCTTGCAGGGGCCATTCTTTGAAGTCCTTAGACAGATTTCTGGGGTCTCAGTTCCTCAGGCAAGTCTATTTTGGAGCTCTCCAGGAGAAATGATTTATGGAGAGCTCCTTCCTATGACCACTGCCCAGGACCAGGGCCACATCGTCCAAGCATCTCACCCAAAGCTCAGCTTTCTATTCTCAATTCACTGTCCCAGGGGCAGCCCCACAGCTCTCTGTGCTCTTCATCACCTCTGAAGGTGGGAATCACAGGAGGATGGTCTCCTTAGCACATGCCATTTCAACTTCTATCTTTTTCCCCCACAAAAACTGTGTTTATAATATTAAGTCTCAATTCCTTCCATGAAAGTATACCTTCAACCTCCTTATTGGGCAATGGAGGAGAAAGTCTTGGTTCATTCTTCCCTCTATGAACAACTTCTGGTCAGTTTGTAAGAAAGAATGGGATTATTGACGCATGCTTTTAGATATATTTTAGATGAGCCACTGAAAAATGCAGTTTCAGACGTAGTTCTGCTAGGGATGGGTTCTCAAATGTTGAAACCATTCTTTCAGGAAGGTCATGCTGTCATAACAAACAATTCACCAAAATAGAAACAATACCCTGGGAATCTGAACATCAGAGTGGAAAGTCAGCTTCCTGGCAGATATTTGTAAAGTGCTTTGAAGATGTGAAGAATGACACTGTGGCTAAGAAGTATTTGTTCCCTTTTCTTGTACTGTGGTGATGCTGAGCTTAAGGGTTTTTTTCAGTGTGTAATACAGCAGAAGCAGCATCTACTCCACACTTGGGGATTTTATAAAAAAAGAACACAAAGCAACCCTGCCCCAACACCTTCCCCACTTATAGAAGAAAATCTCTGTGATATCTCTGCTATCAGCAGAAACATAAACAGTTCTGGTTTATGTATAGATTTTTCCATAGTTCTCACTACTGTAGTGTCTGAATGACTCTACAAATATTTAATAGCTACAATAATGTGAAAGAGTGAAGTAGTGTTGTTTATATTTTGCCCAGAGGGAACTGAAGCACAGAATTAATTAAGCAACACAAAGTGAAACAGAAGATTAGATACTGAATGCTGATCTATTGAATCCCAGTTTATTGGAAGAAAGGAAAAAAAACCCCAACCAAAAAACAAACAAACAAACAAAAAACCAAACCCCAAAAAACAAGTGCTTTAATCCAGAAACCATTTAGTGTAGTTTTTTGGCCTGAGTTGTACAACCCAGGTAAGATTATCTCAAAGGTTCCAGATAACCCCAAAATCTTGGAAATTATGAATTTTCTCTAATTCTTCTGTGTTTGGGTGTAAATCATTCTGGCCATGTACAATCCCCCCCAAAAAGGCTTTTGTGAGTTGTAAGTGGGTATTTGTGTCTATTTCATGTTTCAGCTGTGTCATGTTCTCCATGGGCAGGAGAGATATCCTCCAAATGCTCATCTGAGAATGGGGTAAGAGAGAGAACATTATAAATGACTCCACAGCAAGAAAAAGGTGAGTTAGAGCTCACCAGCTTTACAGGAACCAAAGGAATCAACCAAGAGCTGCAGCTCATTAGGAAACTGGGCTTTATAATTTCTTGTGTTTGTAGTACTCCTGGCATTTCAGTGAGACGCACCTTTTACACTGTGAAGATTTATCCTCTGGAGAGGTGATTATCACACTATTAATTTTTAGCACCAGTGGAGTGTGATAGCAGAGTCTGGCTGCAGAGGAGACACCATCTGATCCTCAGTCATGGCTCAGCCCCATTAGCCATCCAGAAGGCAGATTTGGGGCTGGTTTATATTCTTCACCTCTGATATGACCTCCAGCTATTCTGAAACAGTCCTCCCACAGCAAAAGCTTTGCTTTCCTTGGATTATATATCTCAAATAATCCAACTGTCTATTAGACTTCATACAAGGATGGGGACAGCCATGCCCTGGTATCTGCTGAGGTTCATGAGAAGGCCCTTGAGGGGATGGGTGGGTCAGTGCTCCCCAAGTCCTAACACAACCCCTGCCTCTGCTCTGGGGTGACTGCTACCTCACAAAGTTCAAAGAGTAGCCCTGGTGCAGAAAAATGTTATCAGACCCTTGACATGGCTGTAATTGAGCAGTTTAAGGGGATCCAAGTCAAGCTTCATTCTGCTGAAGTGCTTCCTGTGACTATGGTGAGTAAATCCTATTGCTCCCAAACTCAGAAGGGAGCTCTCCATACCATACACACCAAAGAGAGGATGGGAATGATAAATTTCCTTGTGTGCCTATAAATAAGGTATTTATAGGTCAGGCCAAATGCCAAAAAGGTTGGGGTTTTTTTTTTGCTTTGGACCATTTAGCTAGAAAAAGACTAACAGTAAATTAACCTGTCAAGATACCTTGAACGAGCTTTGCCAGCTCTACTTAGGTAGTAGGGGGTTTTATGAAGGGCAGAGAGGGAAGCAGCTTTCTTTTCCAGTGTTGCCCTTGTTTGCTGTCTGTTAACATGGAGGCTGTTGTCAGAAACATTTGTGTTTTCACCTTTTATTCAGTCTCTGGGAAGGAGATTAGGCTGACCATAAACTGGTGTCTCTTAACAAGCTCCTCCCAGCTGTTCCACATAGGAGCATGGATGAGAAGAGACAGAGAAATAGTTTTATGTGACTGGGTAGTTGTTCAGTTCTTTTCTTGTTTGCTTTTCTGTGACTTTTGAGAAGTTTAGGAAGACTAAAACAAGATACTTCTTTTGTTTTAATCCCACCTAGCAGGCCAACCATTTTTTTGATCTGTAAGTCAGACATGGTAGGAGGACCTTAAATGCTGGAGCAACCCACACAAAGTGTTTCTTTCCAAACTTAAGAAATGATTATAACTGACCTCTTTTCAGAGACTCTATTAAGAAATTACCCAGCTCCCTGCCTGCCAGTAAGGCTTTCTTTGAGACTTGCCTGGAAGGCTGTTGGTCATTGTGGTAATAAAGGAGGTGAAGTTTCTTCTAATGCGTGAGAAGAATAGATTGATTGTTTGGAGAAATTGTGGCTCTCCCATACCTGAAAGTGTTCAGGGCCAGGTTTGATGGGGCTTGGAGCAACCTGATCTAAGGAAGGTGTCCCTGCCCATGGCAGGGGGATTGGAACGAGATGATTTTTTAAGTCCCATGCAATCGGAACCTTTCTCTCATTCTATGATTAAGTCCTGGGAATGACAGAAAAGCATGATTAAAAGGTGCTGTGGTTCAGTTTGTTACTTTGCTGTGGAATTGTCCTTGTTCCAGTACCTGCTCACCAAGCCAGATGTTGCAAGCAGAGAGGAGTTTGCTCCCACTCCCCTACTCCAAGCAGTCACTGCTTACCAATGCCAGAGGCAGGAAAATGCAGTAGAGGGACTGGCAGGTATCACATAAGCTGATATTGCTAGCAATTAAAGAAAACTGCCAGAAATACGAGTTGTATTTCATTACACAACAAATTCTGTAGAAGGAGTGGCTGAGGGATTAAAGACAAAGGCAGTAAAGACTATATTGTGTAGATGAACATAAACAACTCTTTTTTCCTCAAAGTTCTCTCTGAAACACCCTTTTGGACTCAGTAAAGAAATGTTGGGGTCATACAAAATGAGTTCTATGAAATGTCAGCTGAACACTCTGCTACAACTAAAAATATTCAGGAAAAGCTATCATGGGAAAAAAGCTATATATTACCTGGGAAGGGAGAGAGAAATACAGGATGATGTCACTTAAGAAACCACAGAGTATACAAGTTCTTGAAAGGTCTTTTGCACTCTGAGCTTTACCCCTCATTAAAGATATAGCAGAATTAGAAAAGATTTTAAAGGATCAGAATGAAAAATGCTATTTTCAGAAACATATGAAAAGATTATGACTGTCCAATCTCATAAGAGATTGCATGAGACAGACACAATAAATATCTCTACAAAACAGGGTACTCCAGATCATAGAGAATAATCACACATTGTTTCTAGTAATGACCGAATTTGGGTCATCAAATTATTTTATTGGGCAGTAGGTTTATAAAAATGTCAAGATTCACAAGGTTTGGAGTCTAGTTATGGACATCCTTGTCAGCAGGTACTATGAACACCGAGTATTTATACAGATCCTAAAGACCACTGTTTAACTAAGGGAAGAAAAATTCTTAAGAGTATTCAGATATTCATATTTGTACACAAATGGGGCTTCACAAGTCCCCAAGCCACAACTCTGTAGGCACAGAGGAGTTATTGGGGCAGTGTCACTACCCACTGGTGTTGTTTGTGTGCTTCTTTCCCACCCTTCCACCCCAGAAGGGATGGGGAAAGGGAACAGACCTGCTCTGATTCAACACAGTCATCCTTAAGCCCTTAACCTGCATGTAAAAGAGCTTGGAAAGGTCTCTGGCCACCTCCAAGTCAGCAGAATCACTTGCTCAGTGATCCAAACCTTTGCTTTCTTTCAGCATGTTGAGCCCTTGCCAAATCTGCTACTTTCCAGGAAGGTGGAAGACCTGGAGGAACCCAAGGCACCCCTTCAGTAAGGCTGGCATGAGGAGTTCATATCTCAGCAGGCAAGAGAGACCAGGGCAGGTTTTCATCTGTATTGTACAGGAGCAACATCTCAGAGCTAGTTAAGCAGTTTGGCCAAAAGTTTTGTGAGGTGGGACAGTGCAGGAAGGAGTTGGATGCCCATTTCCCATGTTTTGATCTCGTGCCTTTCTTCCTACAAGTCTATGATACATCTGTGACGCTCTGCAAGTAATTAATATCAACTCTACACTAAAATAAAACCAGCAGTGGCTGAACAATGAGGATTCAGACAGGAAATGCCTATTCATTGACCTTTCAATCCACTTGCATGTGAAACCTAGAGCAGACAGCAAAACCAATTCAACTTCAATCCTTCTTACCCTATGTCATCACTGGCCATGGTCCTCTTGCTCTAAGTTAATATTAATCTCTGCTACCCTGGAGATTTCTGGCTGTTTACATATTGAAATATTATCCCTTTTATCCCTTGTGGTGGCTTAGTGTCTCATTCCCTTTTGGCCTCCCTCCATTTCTGATTCAAAATTTCTCTATACGGGACCATTTCAAATAAGAAGCAGCTCTGATCAAGGCAACTGCTGCAGCTTTCATTTCTATAGATGATGACTAAAGCTTCAGCTTATGATTGTGGTTGATTTTTGTTCTCCACCCCAGTGCTTGGAACATTGATACGGAGTTTTTAGTCTACAAAGTTCTCAGCATATTGCTCCTATTAGGAGCTCATCTGTGATTGATGGCATCTCTGGAAATGGCTCTTCTCCCACCCACTCAATTTAATTCCTGTTCTTGACTTCTGTTAACATGCCCTTGGTTTGCCCTGACCAAATGACCAGGATCAGCATCACATCCACCCTTGTGTGGGAACAGGCTACTCTCTGTCCTTTGGGATCTCCCCCAGCTCCACCCTTTCTCCTTTTATATCTTCCAGTCATCTCAGGAGCCACCAAATGATGATATTTTTCTGTGGTCTGAGAATGTTAGTGATGGCTCACCCAAAATGCTCATCTTAGTGTGTGTGAAAATTGCTGTTAGGAAGAAAACTCCTACTGCCACTGGCTTCAGATCCTCAAACAGAGTGAAAACTTCAAGGCAAGTGAAGACCCAAAACTTACATCCAGAAAGCTCTCAGGGAAAGAATACTTAAAAATCTGAAGGGGACACATGAGAGACAGGCGAGTTATGCAGTTATGTCCTTCCCAAAATACCTCTGATTGTTCTGACAGCTCTCTGAGGGTTTGTGGCATTTGCACACAGACTCCTGACAACATCCTAGAATCACAGAATAGTTTGGTGGGAGGTCATCTACTCCAACACCCTGCCATGGACAAGGACACCGTCTATTAGACCAGTTTGTTCAGAGCCTTGTCCTACTTGGCCTAGAATATTTCCAGGGATGAGGCATTTGCCACCTCACTGGGCAATCTGTGCCAATGTTTCATCACACCTACAATAAATTTTTTTTCCTTACATCTAGTCTAAATCTACCATCTTTTCACTTAAAATCAATACCTCTTGCTTTATTTCAACAGATCCTACCATAAAGTTTGCCCCCATCTTTCTTATAAGTCCCCTTTGGACTCTGGCAGGGGCTCTGAGGTCACCCTGGAGCCTTCTCTTCTCCAGGCTGGACACCCCCAGTTCTCCCAACCTGTCTGCAGAGCAGAGGGGCTCCAGCTCTCAGAGCATCTCTGTGGCCTCCTCTGAATTCCCTTCAGCAGCTTCACCTCCTTCTGATGTTGGGGACCACAGGGCTGGAGGAGCACTGCAGGTGGGGTCTCACCTGAGTGGGGCAGAGGGGCAGAATCCCATCCCTTGAGTTGATGGTCACACTTCTGGGGCTCTAGCCCAGGGCATGGCTGACTGTTTGGTCTTCAGTCACACATTGCTGTGTCACCTCCAGCCTTTCACCCCCTTCTGCCTCCCACCTTTCTCAACAGGGTTGGTCTCAGTCATCAGCTGCATTAGCAACAGATGCAGGTTGGACTCCAGCAGCTGCTACGAACACTGAGTAAACATTTGATAAGAGATGCTTTTCCCCAGGATCATCCCATGTACACCAGACAAAGGAGGCATTTGATGTATCTCCACTTTACAGCTGATGTGCTGAGCAGGTTTAAGAGGCACAAGGGCACTCAAATACTATTGAAGTCAATAGGATCTGGCCATGTGTGTACTTCTGAAGACTTCAGGTTCTACTTTTAAAATAATTTGGTGGCTGTTGTAGAATATGGCTTTTTTTGCCCCTGGTCACATGATGAAATCCTCAGATCTGCAGGGCGCAAGGTTCTGCCTTCCTTGAGACAATATATATATAGAGAAGAGATCTCCAAAGCTGGGGAAACAAAGACCTTTCACTAGCTAGGTCAGAAAATGGATACCTGCTTTAAACACCTCTAGCCAAGACACGACCCTCCTGCTTCAGCACCAGGCTTTTTATCCTTGCTGCAAGATTCCATTGCCCAAAATTTCTGTTCAGAGAATATTTCCCTTTCCATGACAGTAAGGATCTTGAGAACGTGTCCCAGGAAAGAGTGAGAAAAGCGTTGGATGTGTCAGGGCATCAAACCAAGTCTCTTCCTTATATCCAGTGGAGCAAGAATGAGATCCTGGGTCACTTGGGTGAAGAAGCAACCATCCATCCATGAGCATTGCCACCTGGCTGCCCCTTATGTAGGGTGTACCAGCTCAAGGCTCAGAGCTTCTCTATAGAATCAGGTAGCAGAAGGTGTCAACCTAAGGTGTCAACCTAAGACTTGTCTTTAGGACTTTGATGTAAAGTCTAATCAAAGCCTTGGCTGGAAGATATGAACATGTTAGTGCCAACTAGCAGGAATGTAATATCCTTGGGTCTAGACAGTAGTTGAGTAGCATTTCTGTGTCTGTCTGTGTCATGTCCATCACAGCACTGACAGACAATTACTAATGCATTTAGTCCAGATCTGGCAAAGAATTTTAGCCAAGACCACAGACTACTCTGCAGCAGAGCTGAGACCAAAATCTGACCCTTTCACCTCCAGCTGAGTTCTTCAACCACATGAACACATTTGTTGTGCTATTTACTCTCCCTTTTCATGAACCTTCCTGTATTTTTCATACCTAATTTGCCCCTGCTCATGAGGAAAAAACTATCCCCTTTCAAATACAAATTGCAATGAATAAAAAATGTATTCATAGTCCTCAAAACCTTCCTTTTTTTAAATCTCTATGAAACATGTCCTTTGGGTGTTTATGAATTACAAAGGTTGTGAGACAGAAATTGTGTACGCTAAAAAATGACACACATATATATAGTCTCTCATAGAAAGTTCTAGAAGCCTTCTGGCCAGTCTCGGGCTGTTGATCTGCGTGGCCACTTCCAATTGGTCCCAGAGTCCTTTGGGAGTCCTTTGCTCCTCACCATAAGCTGCCTGGATGTCATTAATTGTGGCTTCTTTTTCCTTGAGGCATGATGTTGGTGGTGTGGCAGTGTCACCAGTCTCCAGCCCATCCTGTCCAGGACAAGCTCCCACACAGCCTCAGCTCTGAGAACTTGTTGTGGGTGGTTAGGGACCAACAGATTCCCTAAATTAAGCAAGTGTTGGTCATGGGAGGTCCATAGATAGAAGGAAGCTCAAGCAAAACAGGGAGAAACACAGGGATCTGCAGAACCTGAATGTTTTGGACAGTGAAATTAACATCCAAAACTGGAGGCTGAATTTCACATGCTCTTTACTACCTTGATCCTTTAGGTGGTACATCCTTATAAAGAGCCACATTGGTATTTGCTATTTAATCTAAATACCTTTTATCAGTCCTACAGATATTAACACAAGTTCTTGTCACTGCCCTGGTGGCTGCCAACACATTCAGAGTTGCATTTTCTGCATCTCCATGAGGAACAAACCTCGTGATAGCCTTTTCTATGACTTGCCACCAGGTCCTTTTCAAGTCCTTCCTTCCCTCAAGGGTTAAACAAACTGCAACAAATATAAGCTACCAGTGAAGACAGCTTCATGTCTCTGCAGAAATTGAGATTTTGAAGCACAATGTGTGCATGCAGCTGCTTCATGTCCTCGCAGGCTTCTGTCTTGGGGACTCCCAGTCTATGCACCTACTGGCCCAAACCTGTTTGCTGTAGTGATTCCAAGCACCTTTTGCTTTCTCTTGGAAGAAAAACTCCTCACAGGTGCTGTTTCATATGCTCTCCCTGCTCCCTGTTCTTGCTCTCTACAACTCTTGGTATTTTCCATCTGTGCTATTTCAGCCACTTTGCCCTGTGTCTTTCCAGCTGGGTGGGACTAAGCTATAAACGGGATCTGACCATCTTTCCCCGTTCCTTGGCACAGAGCCTTGGGCTATACACAGCTTGGCTAAATCATTCCATGCATTCCTTTCACTCTGCAGTAAGAGCATAATTCATTGCAAAGGTCTTTTTCACCATGCCCTCCTGTGACAGGAAATTACTGTTTTGCAGCTGCCTTGACTCACAGATCTTGGGATGAACTTATCTCAAGCATCTTGTGTGCAGAAAGATTCCATGGCAGCATGGAATGATAAACAGACGATGGAAGCGTGTGCAATGTGCAATCACCATGAAAATGCTTTATGTTCCTAAACAGACATTTCTACCCAGATCTTTCTCCTGCTGCCATTTTCCAGTTAGAAATACATGGTTTTACCCAACTGCTCAAATGTCAGAATTTTATGAAACATGCCTCAGTTACCATTTGGTGGACCACGACCCAGCTCTGCCTTTTCCATTGCTGACTCTGATGAACCCATGGTTTCTGACAAAGCAGACATGATGACATCGTATAAAAGCTGTGTCCCACTCAAAGGATAAGTGTGGCATTCACATTCTCTGAAAAAATCCCTTTGCCCAGGATTTTTCTCCTGGGAAGCTGAGAAGCCTCAGAGAAAAGGAAAACAATTATTATCTCATTTGTTTCTCCTCTGTTTTGCTCATGTGGAATGTGTTTGGAGATTGCTTACCCACAGGTGATTGTTTCATTGGATTCTGGTGTGAGCTCTTTTGACTCATTGGCCACTTGGGGCCAAGCTGTGTTGAGACTCTGGAAAGAGTCACAAGTTTCATTATTATCTCTTTAGCATTCAGTAAGTATCCCTTCTGTATTCTTTAGTATAGTATAGCATTCTTTAATATAATATAGTATCATAAAGTAATGAATTAGCTTTCTGAGAACATGGAGTCAGATGCATCATTCCTGCCTTTGTCGGGGCTTCCCTGCAAATACAATAGATAAGGACTAGCCACAGTTTTAGCTTTCCCCTACAGAAACCTGGGAAGTAATACAAACTCACACAAACTTCATTATGCCAACTGTCTTTGAAAGAGGGTCTCAGGATTAAGAAGGACATTTGCCTGATCTCTAAAGCCTTTTGCAGGCATCAAAAGTCACATCTCCTTTAATAAAAGTGTTTGTCCTAAGGACAGAGGTCTAGCCTTAGGGTGGGGGCCATGGGGAATCCTATTTCTGTCTCCAGTGCATAGCTGTTGGCTCTATATATTCCTACTTTGTGCTTGTGTCTTCTCAGAAAAGCATTTTAATCCATCAACTCCATACTGCAGCTCCAGAAGATCTTTTACTTTGTGGTGGCCAGGACATGTGTCTGTCTTTGGGTGCACGTGGGGTGTTCTGGAAGGGACTGTGCATGTGAGATTTCCTGGGCATTGCTGGAAGACTGAGTGAAGTGGAGGGTGAAAAGTTATAGAGTTGGCTCATTCCTAAAGATAGATTAGCTTTTCTTTACTCAGGATGATTAGGGAGGAGGAACTGGGACTTATTTCAGGAGATAAATTATAGGATTACATTGACAGTCCCCATTTCCTGCAATCAGAGAGAAATGTATGGGACAAGGTAGCTAGAGTTTTCCAAGTGTTTTCACACCTAGTTTTATCTCCCAGAAGCCTTCAATGCCCAAAGCCCATCCAAGTCCCTTATTACTCCTAATTTTCAAACCCATGCTTGATATCCAAAGTCCAAGGTGGCTAAAATTTCCAGGGTCCATCCACAGCCTGGTTGTTTCACCCATCCTGGAAAAGAAAGAGAACACCCAATGTTTGTGTGATTATTTGCACTGAGAAGTTATATCATTCAGCATCTGGAATCATGGTGAACATGGGACCCTTCTGAGAGTGTCACATCTCCTTCCTAGAAGATGGCCATGTTTGCTTATTCACTTGCACATCGAATTTTTCTTGTGTTCAGAGTGGTAACTGAACATGTTGTGAAGTGAATGCACATAATTTCTGTGGTCTACAGAGCTTGTTTACTGGGAACTTGGAAAGGTCAGTAGAACAGCATGCCTTTTTGTTTCTCTGTATTTCAAACTTCAGACCTCTAGTTACATATCTGGCTTACACTATGGACAGCTGCTGGATTGCAGCTTCTGGAATTCTTGGTCAGGGTGATAGGGGACTGCCTTTCTTCACAGGGTCTTATAACTGGAGAAATAACTTCTTGAAAGAGCCTTGCCATTGTGCATTGGATGTGCTGGATGGTTCCCACAGGATGCCCAGAGGAAATGGCTTTTCTCCAGCACAGTGAGAAATGTGACCTTGCAATCTCTGCTGTGGGTGATGACCTCGTTAGGAAAAGGGCGCTGGGATTTTCAGTGAGAAGCTCAAGCCAGGAGGGAATATTTTATATACTTTTGATCATCAGGCTCCAGGGCTTATAGATTACATCCTGTTCAAAGTGTTCATTTTTAATAAGCACAGAGCTTAAATTCCATTTGAAGTGTAGGGGATTTAGCATGGGCCTCTCTGCTTGGACAAATCTGGAACACTTAACACGTACTCAGTGTTCTGGTGACTTCAATTGGAAAAAACTTCTGGGGGTCTGCTCAAGTGCTGACTAATGAATTACAATCATACCAATCCAGAAGCTTTTTCCTCAACTCAAATCTGAGTCAGATTTCTTGTTGCTGGCTCTATCTCCATTTCTTTACTAATGTACTCATTGAGGTCTATAAAGAGCTCAGAATACTAAGAATTCAAAGTTTCTTGTCTGAAGATAGCACTACCACAGATTTTGCTTCAATGATACATGAAAAACATAATAATTCTCAGACAACAACCCTCCTTGCTGATTCAAAGCAATTCAGAAAAGAAAAAAGTGACCTGTGAGGACACTTGACCACTGCTTAGTTTTCTAGGCCTTGTCTCAGTGACAGTGCCTGTGTTTGAGGGAAATGGTACTTCAGGTAGTGCAGATCTGTATTTATGGAATTATAAAGTCACAGAATCATAGAATGGTTTGGGTAGGAAGAAACCTTAAAGATTGTCCAATTCCAATGCCCTGCCACAGGCCGGGACATCTTCCACTACACCATATTGCTCCCAGCCCTGATCAACCTGGCCTTGAACACTTCCAGGGTTGGGGCAGCCACAGCTTCTCTGGGCAACCTGTGCCAGGATCTCACACATTAAAATGCAACTTAGTTAGGTAAGGAGCTGATGCCCATGTAAGAGGCTGCCCATGTGGCCTGATTCTGCTTGCAAGGAAGAAGGCAGATGCCTACAATCTGCTCCCCAGTCTGTAGCATGAACATGGGGCTTGCATTTTTCATCAGCACATCTCAAAACACCTGGGGGAAAAAGATCCTTCTCATCCATCATCTTCAGGAGAGCAGGCCACGAGCAAACACTCAAAGAGAAGTCCCAAGGGCACCTGGCAGCAGAGAAGATGGTACCCAACACGCAGTGGTGAGCACAACCCACCTGGCTACCGTGGCCTGAGGTTCTGCACACACATAAGCAAGATCATCCATCTGCCCACCAGGCCAGGACTGTGGTCAAAAGGCATAAAATGCTAATATTTCATTAAATGAAAATGAGATTTTTAAGGCTGTAAAAAAGACCAGACCAGGATGACCTGGATGCCAGGAAGATAGCATCATCTTCTCACAGTGTCTTCTTCAGCATCCAAGTTTTTCTGAGTTTTTCCATCTAGGCTGTATGTAATTTTGCACATTCTTTCAGTTACACATATTCCTGCTATGGCTCCTCCCAGCCATGCCCAACAGATAAAATATTTTCAACATCTCGGTGCTTATTGCAACTTCCTCTACTCTCATTTTGATAAGTGCAAAATAAGGACTTTTAGAAAATAGTTTTAAATAAATTTAACCATCTCTCCTAACTTTATATACCAACATAGGCTTCTATTTTTTTTTCTTTATCTTATAATAAAAAATCAGATCAGGTTTTCTTACCTCAGGCCTCTTTATGCTTATCCTACCTTTTTTGAATCTAAAAGTTTGTACTTCACCTACAGTTGATGTATATGCCTATTAGATGTATTTGCTTAACAGGTCTCTTAGAGGCCTATTTCCTAGGCCTCCAAGAGAATCATACATGGACCTGGATGGCATGTTTCTGCTCCTGGCCATGTCCCTGTTGGGAGATATTCCTCTGTACTTCTGTTCCCACACAGTATACAGAAGAATAAATCTTCTTTGTCCACAATTTTTAACTACTTGCTCTAGTTATGCCATTTAGTCCATATTTGTAGAACATTTCACACAGCCCTGATCAGAGATGAAGTCATCAGACACTACCAGAAACTTAGCAAAAATGACACCTTTAGGGAAATAAATTCTATTATCAATGACAAATTCCCAATGGAATTAGTTATTTGGGTGCAGAAATGCCTTCAGAAATACTGAAAGTATGTATGTTATGGTAAATAAACTATAATAAATATTGGACACCTATTTTTGCAGTCATATAGGGCTGGAGCAGAGAACATCAAATTCCAGAGGGTCTTTTTATAAAGTTCAGTGAAAGAAATCAAGATCCCCTGAGCAGAAGAAGAAGGTATTGCCAACAGGAGACTGGACACACTGCAGATGTGTGAGTACTCTTAATACCCTCTCCAAATCTTAAAGAGGAACAGTTAGCAATTCTGAATGTGGGGATATGTTGGGAGTATGTGTAGTTGTACTTTATTTACTTACAGAAATTTTTCCCCCTCATAATCTGATCAGCTTTATGTTCCAGGAAAAAAACCAACAAAGCCCCAGTGCGAACAATTACTGCCCTAACAAACAATATTGTTTTCATTTACTCCCTTACAGCACAGACAAGTTGGGAAAGAAGTCTTAGTCATGGATTGGTGCTGCAAGAAAGGAAATTCCTGGGGAGTGAATTAGCACAGCAATATCCCAACGTTTTTTTCCTTCTTATGTTTTTTACTCTACAAGTCAGCATCAACTAAACTTTTTTAATTTTAAAATGATTTTTCATCATTTTATTCTGATCCGCACTTCACATGGAGTGATTCTCATCTGCATGGACTTAACTTGTATTGACTTTACCTTTTTGGTATCACGATGAGGTGACTTTTGCTGGAAACAGAAAAAAGGACAAGACTGCACACCAGCACCACCAGGCCCCCTAACTTTGGTGGGTACTAGTAGGACATGATTCAAAACCTCAAGATGGAGTTATCACCTTGCAGCCAGGCAGGTTCCTGACTCATGTGTGAGTTTGATTTAATAATCATAGAATGGTTTGGGTTGGAAGGGACCTCCAAGATCATCCAGTTCCAGCCCCTGCCATGGGCAGGGACACATTCCACTAGACCAGGTTGTTCCAAGCCCCATCCAGCCTGGCCTTGAACATTTCCAGGAATGGGGCAGCCACAGCTTCTCTGGGCAACCTGTGCCAGGGCCTCCCCACCCTCACAACCAAGAATTTCTTCCCATTTAAATCCACTCTCAGTTTCAGGCCATTTCCCCTTGCCCTGTCAGTACAGGCCCAGCTCAAAAGTCCCTCTCCACCCTTCTTGTAGGCTCTCTCTAGGATTTACCCTTGGTTAATCCACATTTTTATCTGTCAGCTTGACAGAGAAATTTGACCAGTATAAATAGTGCTATCAAGTCTTGGTATGCCTTATTCTGTGGAAGAAGGGGTTTAAATTGTCCTGGGAAACACTATAGAAAACAAGTTATCAGTACTGAACTGCAGATAGTCCAATGCCTGACATTTGATCGTAATTTCTATATCTGCTGCTCAAAAAATATAAGCACAGCAGAATAGATAATCTGGGGAAACCTGAGAACAGGTTTTTTTTTTTATTGAGGGTAGCATGGAAAATGTGGCTTCTTAAATGTGTCTCCATTCCCATTTGAAAGTATTAAGGTGGAAACAGCTTCAAACTGACAGAGGGCAGGAATAGATTGGATATTTGAAAGAAATTCTTGGCCGTGAGGGTGGTGAGGCCCTGGCACAGGTTGCCCAGAGAAGCTGTGGATGCTCCTGGGTCCCTGGAAGTGTCCAAGGCCAGGTTGGATGGGGCTTCAAGCAACCTGGTCTAGTGGGATGTGGCACCCCCATGGCAGGGGTTGGAACTAAATGAGCTTTAAATTCCCTTCTGCCCCAAACCCTTCCTATGCTTCCATGAAATCAGAGTTCAAATAGCACTAGAACCACTTAGGTGTAATACTCTACAGCATCATATTTAATCCTTCTGGCTTCTTAAGCACTACCACAAATAAACTTTTAAATAACTTTATCTAACACATTCCAAACCACTTTTG
The DNA here is from genome assembly GCF_037042795.1 of Molothrus aeneus. NCBI lineage: Eukaryota > Metazoa > Chordata > Aves > Passeriformes > Icteridae > Molothrus > Molothrus aeneus. The sequence goes on along the minus strand of NC_089647.1, from coordinate 15,487,415 downwards.
ACCCCTCCAGGGCCTTGACAGTGAAACCACCAGCCGGGAGGTGCAAGTTACTCCCTGCATTCAAAGATATCAACCAATATTTTCCCAGTGGGAAGGTAGGCCCATTTTGAAGAAGGGGAAACAGGCATACACAAGGTTGGGATCAGTCTGACCAAAAGCATCCTTTGGTTTGAGTCACTCCAGGCTCTCCTTGTAACCCAAGGGAAGACACTCTTGGGGTGGGATTCACCCTCTTGGGAAGGCAGTGTCTAAAAGAAATCAGATGAACCACAGCAAGAAAATGCCTTCTCTCTACTGACTGTAAGGGCAGTCATGGATGACTTAATCAGTTATAGACATCAACACAAATATCTAAAGTCATGTGTGAGGAATCACATCTTCTGTGGCTTGCCCAGGACCTGACAGCCATTTAGCAATTGCAGCAAAGTCAGAAGCTCTTCTTTAAGATTAAAATAAAATAAAATAAAATAAAATAAAATAAAATAAAATAAAATAAAACAAAAATTTAAAAAGATCCAACTGGTAATCTGGTCTGAGGTCCCATGACTTTAATCTGACTCAGACCCTGTTATTTATCATCTCTGTAGCAATAGGAAGTCAACACATTGTGGACTACAGGAAATACAGCAATTTTCTGCTGGAATAGTGTTGCAAATCCCAGTGAAGACTCTGGGGGACCTGTGTGGGATCAGGCTTTGTGTATGATCCATGCAGGTGATGCAATTGACATACCGTGAGTGGAAAACCTGACCCCAAGTATTCTGCAATGTATATTTTGTATTACTTTTTGTTCCTTTAAGTCACTGCAGCACTTCTGAGTTCAAAAGAGCAGAGGAGAAGATGGAGTGCTCCTCCAGCTTCCTCCTGGAAAAGGAATAGGAGTCTGACAAATATCCCATGAATTTGAGACTTGACACAAACGAAATCTACTCTAGAGATGGAACCCAAACACCACCCAGTCCTACTTTTCCTATGAGCTGTGGGTTTTAGGAGAAAGTCAGTGGTAAGAAGAGGGCATTTTCACCTGGAGATGGTCCAATGCTGCCATGTATTCAGTGGTCTCATGGCATTTCAACAATGGTCAGATGCCTCCAGGAAAAGTCAGATGACACCCCTCCAGGGCACCTTGAACTTGCACAAGACTGCTTGGAGCTGTACAGGTTTCTTTAGATCAGACAGTGTTGTTTGTTTTTTTTTTTTCTTTTCTTTCCATGGGGATTTTTCCAGCAGACATAGCATGGAGAGCTGTAAGAGAGGAGGAATTTTGCAATGTCTCTAGATTGAAATGACCAGAAACCTTGAAATGGCAGAAGGGTGCCTTGGACTGAAGTAAGGTGGAAAAGACCCAACAAGGAGATTTTTCCTCATCCTGGTATGAGCTCTGCTCTTTGCTGGGGTTGCTCTGGCTGGATTCAGAGCAGGATGGGGCGGGATGCTCAAGTGTTGCTGGTTTCCTTTTGGTACAATTTCTAAGGACTCAATACCAGCCTCTACATTCTGGGCACACAAGAGAGTCAATGAACTTTGTTACTGTTGGTTACCTTTCCTGGAGGTGCCTTTGCCACAACACTTTGATCATCTTGTGATCAAATTCCTTGGGAAACCTATATTTCCCTGTAAAGGATCACAACTACCATGTACATCTTTCACAATCCCCTGAAGCATTGGGGTTTACTTTACTTTAGAGTTCAGTTTAGTTTGTCTTCAGTTTAGAGACACCGTTTTACTGAGTTAAATTTGCAGGCATATGAGTCAAAACTGGGTTCCTACAGCCATGTTTAGGTGTTCTGAGAAATGTGATCTCATTCAAAGAAATGTCAAGAAGCTTTCTGTGGCGATGGAGAGCAGAGGTGCTCAGCACCTTTGAAATATTGTCAGTCTTGAAGAGTCTAAATATAGGTTTTAAGGTCTAATTTGAGATCATGGTTTAAAAATAAAGAAAATTCTGTGGCTTTTCTTTCCTTGAATATCTACAGAATAGAAAAATTCTAGTGCAATATCCTGTCATATACTTGTAATCTTGATTATTTCACTTACCAAGAAGCTGCTTTTCAGTAGACTTAAGATATTTGTTCAAAATAAGTTTGATGTCATATCTATGTTGTTCCATTTCATTTTGGGGAAATTTCATTTTAAATTACTTTAAATCACTATTTTAAATATCTATTATGAATAAAGTCCTATGAATCCCATCAAGATGCAAAGTATGAGGACTTTTTTTTTCTATAATAAAACAAGAATAAAAAAGTTGTACAAATATATGCACATGCCTTATGTCAGGTTTCAAAACACAATTTCAGAGAACACAATTTATGTAAGATGTCATTTAACTGAGACATCTGATAAACTTCCACTGAATGACATGCACTTGCATTTTTAATTTAGTTAAACATTCTGTCCTGTAGTTTTGTTGGGAAATACTCAGAAGAGCAATGTGATGACCTGAGATTAGGAAAAAAAAACCCACAAGAATCTCTCAAACTTTACTCCTAACCTCAGTAGCAGCATATGGCAGGAGAATGTTGTACCAGGGACGTCACCCAGAGACTTGTCCAGGACACTGACTGTGATCCACGGCCATTATTTCATGGGAGCACTGGGATGGAGCCAGGAGAAGTATGAGGAGTGCCAAGAAGGATTGCAGAGCCCTGGGTGGAGTGGTAAGAGACTTGGGACTGCAGATGGTTTTTTCCTGGATGCTCCTGGTCAAAGGGAAGGGGGTTGAAAAGTCCAGTTGAAGCTGGGCAGTCCACAAATCCTTACAGGACTAGTGCCACAGGCAGGGATTCAGATATTTAGAATATGGGACTTGCTTTGAAAAATCTGCTCTGCTGGGGACTGATGGCGTCCTTCTGTCAGAAAAAGGAAAAATAAATTTTGGTTATAAGTTGGCCAACCTGGTGAGGAGGGCTGTAACCTGAAGTTGCTGGGGAAATGAACCTCAATCCCTCCCACTCCTACCAGTTTGATGCCAAGGCCAGCAACAGGTGCCCAGAGCCTGGAGAGGGATCACAGGTCAGCAGAAGAGCACCTGAAGAGCAGCACAAAGCTGCTCCAGCCACCAAGGCAGCGTAAATGCCTCAGTGCAAATGCAGCATGGGGAACACAAGAGGAGATATGCACACACATTGAGCAATGGAAAATTATCAGGGCCACAGGGATGTGGTGGGATGGCTGCTATGCCTGGAGTGTTGGAATGGTGGGATACAGATCTTTGGGAAGCACAGACAGCAGTGGGTCTTGTCAGTGGCCAGCTGGAGTGCATGGAGCTCTGCCTGGGGATGGATGAGGATGAGCTCATGGATCAGGATCAAAGGAGAGAAAGGGACAGGTGACATTGCAGTGGGCTCTGCTACAGGCCCCCTGAGCAGGAAGAGCAAGTGGGTAAGATCACCTATGGATAGGAGTAGTCACACATTCAAGCAGGGAACTGGATGATCTTTAAGGCTTCTTGCAACCCAAATCATTCTATGACTCCATTATTTTGTATTTAGCTGAAGATATAGGTTTTGAACTCCAGGCCATGCTTTTTCTCTATTGGACCAACAAATCGAAACAAAGGTAGCTAACTTACCAGTTGCTTATTGAAATCCCATTAAAATTATTCAACAGCCATTTATTTCTCCCCAGTTATTCTCTTGTATGGTCCTGTTATCAGTCAGGAAGGAGAAAAAAGATATATCTGATGTATAAATTTAATTATCTCATTTTAGGATCAGCCATAGAATTTAACTATTTTTTATAAAAATAAATAGGACTCCTATTGCAGGTGGGAGTTTTCAAAAGTTGCTGAGTTTCTGAGCATATGTATTATCTTCAGTATGAAGACATGTTGTCTGAGATATTTTAAGTCAAATTAAGACATGATTTACAATTTACATCACTTTTTCCAAATAACCATGGAAAGTCCCCAACTGTGAAAGTTTCAAAAAAAAGCGCAATGAACTGATATTTGGCACAAAACCCTACAGACCATTAAAAAAATTAAACTCAAAAGAAAAGTGGGGGGAAGAATGTGGGGTTTAAAATGATTAACCAGCTTACATTGTCCCCTCCCTGTAATTCCGCAGTCTTGCTGCACAATCAGCTGCACCCTTAAAAGAAACCTTCCTTGGTAACAGAGTCATGTGTACATGGGACACGCCACAGCCACGATGACACATGCTGGGCCTCATCCAGAGTGGCCTGGAGGCGATGGAAAGGCTGTGCTTGCCCCCCAGGCATCTTAGGATGCACAGCACATTGCAGAGCAGTCATCACTCACAAGGGCTGGGGGATTCAGCTCCCATCTCTGCTCTTCCCACCCACACCACGTTGAGCCAAAGCTGCTGGTCATCATCTCCAAGGCAGCTGGTGTCCTTTCTGGTGTCCAGCAGCTCCCAGCTCCTCAGAGCTAACCCCAACAGAGCTCTTAAGTTGTGTATCAAGCGCAGACATGTGTAGCATGATATGCTATGACTGAACACATCATTGGATCAGACGATGTGTCCTGAGACTCCCATCCCTCAAGAATGACCTGCACACAGGTATTATCCCAAAACACTCTTGGCACCCCTTATCCATCACCATGAGATAATGGGTGCCATTATAATACCATATGCCCTACCATATGGTGTTAACAGAGTTGGGATCAAACCAAGCATTGCATCAAGCCCTGCAGATTGAAGTGTCTTTACTCCAACAGCCATACAAATCTCACCTACCTCCAAGGAATTCTAGAGGCACCAAAACAGCAAGCAATAAAGTGAGCTGTAACTAGCTGAATGTGAAGTATGAAAAAAATTCCTCAAAAGAGGAAATGCAGGCAAAAATGCTGTGGCAAGTTATTGCAACAAGTGTGTCTGGCCTTGGTTTGAGCAATCTTATTTGAGGTGAAATTGTCAGTGGTTTTCTTAGGTGAATTGCTCTCTTCTGGCTTTGTGGTGGGAGCACATTCTGGGAAAATGTGGTAAGAAGGACCAATTTTATTTTCAATATTCCAAAGACTTGCACAAGATGATTTATCTTGACAGCAACAAATTCTTAGGGAGAAACTACCACTCACTGATGCATCCCACTGCAGACACATCCCAGATGTCCAGTCCCCTCACAGTTTGAATAGCAGAAGGCCTCTCCTAGGCAGAAGAATTCAGCCTAGGACATCACAGTGTCCTTTGTTTAACCTTTTCATGCTCTGTAGGCTCCTACCTGTTAAGTTCTGCATATTACTGATTATCAGACAACTTTTAGATAGAAGTGGTGTTTCTTTCTGTTCAGTTTCTGCCAAATTTGGAACAGCATCTTAAGAAACCTGATCTCTCTGCAAAGCTTAATGTGAATCCATCCCATGCTCAAGGCTTCAAAATCCCTTACAGATTTTGGGAATGAAGAGTTTAAGTGTTGCCTTCAGGCCTGTAAATCTGTGAGGTTCATAAGCAGTTAATTTTGTGTGATGCTGCAATATTGCACTTTATCCCCTTTTTTGTGAAGACCCTGTTTCTACTGCACACAGGAATGAGATGTTCTCACAACAGGTTTGCAAGCAAGCACTGATAAAAGTAATTAAAATGAAAGTGCTTTGAGGATGCAAAGGTCGCTAGGTAGGAGTGAGGGCAGGAGACAACATCAGGCTAAGTCAGAGGAAATGAAGAAATGGAAGCAGTCTGTGCAATGGAGACCTTGCTGCTGGAGGAAACATTGCATCATATCTCCAAGTGGCATCACTTGTGGTGGCAGGAGCAGGTCTGGGGGACTTTTTACCTTCCAGATCTGCTGGCAGGGGGATTGTGGTGACTGAGACCAGCCTAGACTCACACAAAACTCTACCCACGCACAAAGGCAGAAGTGGGTTTTCAGGTATGTCTTGCCCTTCTCAGAAATTACTATCACAAATTAGGGGAAAATAATTTGAAATAGTTCTAAACCTTTTTGGGCCACAAGTCCTCAATAGCTAATTACAGCTGAGACAACTTTGAAAACATCTGGGCTACCAAAACCTGTATCTGTCACACAATACATGGGGATTTTGCCTCAGAACATACAGCCAAACATGGCTCAGACAACTGAGTTCAGGGGTAATTTGAGCAGCAAAGAGCTTCTACTTTTTTTACCATTATTGTGCAAAACTGAGCTTAGAAGCTGTCTCAAAAAAAATCTACTAGAAAATCACATCGGTAGGATTAGGATTTCAGAATTGATGACTTTTGCTAATTTCAAGCCCAGCCTCTGTCAAATCCTTGCTCTGCCACTTCATCCCTTCTCCCAGGCTTCAGGGCAGCATTGCTCACACACCACCCAACATCAAAATAGTCAACTGGGCAGTGCAGTGAATGGTGCCAGGGGTGTCACAAGTGTCACGGGTGAAGTGACACCTAATGTTAGCAAAATTACTCCACAAACACCAGAGGTTTGTGTCCAAAAAGGAGACAGAGGAGTAGTTTTTTGGCTTTATTTGAATAAAGGGAGAGGCCATGGGGCATTTCTCTGGGATCTCTCAAATTTTTGGAGGTTGCAGCCTCCTTTTTATCCTAATTTCCTGGGCACATTTCCCTTCTCTCTTTCCCCATTGGCTGAGGTACTGGAGAGGTACAGACTTCCCGATAGGCCTGATCCCAAAGATTTCCCTCTAATGTATAACTCCTCCCTTTTAATTTTTAATTCTTATGGAATTAAAATTTAAAATCTTATTAATTCTTTCATCTTTCAATGTCTAATTTCATTTTTCAGCAAACCTAAAGTTTATTTGTAAAAGCAAATATCTTTTTCCATTCATCAGTCAATGGAACCCTTCCCATTGTCTCTTTTATCTCTCAGTGCTAGTTATATCTACCAGCAGACCCACAGCTTGTTTGTAAAGACAAATCCATCATTCCTCTCACAAAGAACACATCCTGGCAACGCTGCTTGGTTCAGATATGACCACACTCCTCCATCACTGCCCAGCTCCATTGACCTGCACAAGAAGGGAATGGGATGGGACTGGACTCCAGACATTGCTGCAAGGACAATTGCACAACCTCCAGACAGAAACGTCCCACATTTGAGTGATCACTCAAACACATTGAGTGATCTCAACGTGTGCAAGGTGGGACATCCCCTGGGTGTGCCTTAGAGGTTGTTTTTGGGTACTGCCTCATTAACAGCCTGGAAACCACCACGAGAGGTGATACTGATGCCTGAAAGAACCTAGAAATGAAGCAACACACTTTGGAGATAATATTAGTCCGGGAGGTAATATAAAGACTGGTCTTTACTAGAGACCTGCAAGGGCCAGATATGGAAAATGCCTAAATGCCCAAATGCTCACCCTGACACAGGGTGAATACAGTTTTAAAAGTTTAGCAAATTACCATAATTGACAAAAATCACCAGTTAGGAACAAAAGTAGTGAGGCAATTCCTCCCTGGTTCAGCCCCCTTCTAAATCCTTCCTCCTCAGATGGGAACTAAGCTTTGTTTAGGAGAATGTGTCCCAAAGAGCTGATTTCAACCTTGGTTCCCAGGAATAACCAAGATAGGATAGGAGTCTTGTACCCCCGGGGCTTGGAGACCTGCAATGTGTTTTGTCTTTGTGCCTAGGGAAAAGGCAGGGAAAAGCTACAAACACAATAATAGGCTACAGAGCTACAAATATATGTCTAAAGAATACAGAGAATATATAAAAACAAAAATAATTCTGGCAACATTTCCACCACGGGGCTCAGCAGCTCAGCAGCCAGGCACGGCACTCAGCTGCAGCACAGCACATGGGCACCAGCAGCTGTGTGGGTAAAGCTACAAATTTATGTCACCCACCTTCCCCCCAACAATGTTGTTTTGATGTATTTTGAGGCAGTTAAATCTCTCAGGGCCCCCACTGATCCTCCTTCTTGTCCTTACAGAGAACTGAAGGGGAGCTTATATGATGAAATTCTTCCCAGTGAGGGTGGTGAGGCCCTGGCACAAGTTGTCCAGTGGAGCTGTGGCTATTCCACTCCTGGAAGTGCTCAAGGCCAGGTTGAATGGGGCTTGGAGCAACCTGGTGTCTCTGCCTGTGGCAGAAGGCTTGGACTAGATGGTCTTTACTGTCTTTCCCAACACAAACCATTCTATGATTCTGTGAAATTCAACATTTTGCATAAAGCCCTGGAGTCAGGCGTGACTTTGAGAAAGGACAAAGAAAAACATGTTGACCAGCAACGCCTACACATTATTCCCATGCACCAGATAAGATTTGTCTCTTAGATTAAAAGACTGAGACATTTACGAATTACCATGTAGGTTTCCTGATAAATAATTTTTAAGTGGAAATTCCCCAGCTATTCCAGGCCAAAAACAAATACTGTAAGAGACAGAAAGCTCATAAGAGTTTACAAAGGTGAGATAGGACTAATGTAAGTCAAAATGAGGGATGTGAGACTCCAGGCTGCTCTCCAAAATGCAGTTTATTGTATCCAAGATGTCACAGCAGTCCAGGGTCGTGGGTGACAGAGCCTGTGCCTACAGCTGTCAGCTCCAGCTGCAGGCAGGCCTGGACACCCTTTGGTTTTGGTTACAATGCATTAGATACTTTTCTTTGCTGAGCATCTTAATACAGAAGAACCAATCTATCCCTTAACTTTTACCTATAGCCTATCATAACTACTGTAATTACCATATTCATGTTACTATTCTCCAGTCACTAAAAGTTAGTACATTACAGTTTAAGCTAGAAGTTGTGTTTCAGTTTTCTTGCAGTGGAGAATTCTGAGACCTTTTTTCTACTTGCAACATTGGCAGACTTGTTTGCCTGTGCTGTCTTCTTGCTTGGTAAAAACATCTTCTTGTTTGAGGTGGGTTTATCCTTTGATATAAGCCATAAAACCCCCTTCTAACTAACATACCCTTTGCCTTCTTGGTTATCCAGTAAGACTGGCTCTGCAATTCTTTTCTTCTATATCAAAACTTGCTTCTATCTCTATTCCTTAATCAGACTCTACATTTAAAAATCTTTCTGCTAAGCATACATATCTGTGAGACTTTCTTGTCAAACTTTCATCCTTCCCAACATACTAATGTGTTGGAGAGAAGAAGCCAGTGCCTTATGTCATGGCACACACAGATACCTATGTTATTTGCTGTGAGATGCATGTAGCATTTATAAGGAAGAAAGCAAATGATGATAAGAAAAGAGACAGATCAAGAGTAATCTTTTGTGCAAAGGCAATTGGCAGCTTTGGTCTGTATTGAGGAGGGGGAGGCAGTTAGACATAGAATTCAGTAAGTACCCAATGCCCAACTCTTAATGACCACAACAATGCTGTGCTGTTCACAGTTCCTGGGTATGCTGGGAAAGAAAACTCCAGGATAACCAAGATTTTGGTAAATGCCAATGAACCTTGTGCTGTGCTGGTTTCCTGGTGCTGCAGAGGAAGGAACCAATCGGCTTAGTCATTAGTAGTTATTTCTATCCACATATCCACAGTGGATAACATGCAGGACAGTGACATATTGATTGCATTTCTTACAAACTGAGTTAGGAGGACTAATAACTCCACCAGTTTCCCTTGATGCTTTGCCACTTTTTCTTCAGGAAAAACTTTGAGTCCCATGGACTGTACTGGTGTGAATCTGGAAAAAAAAAAGGGAAAGAGCAAGCACTGGTCTAGAAACAAAAACCTAAAGCACTGAGATTGGACATGAATCAGAAATATTCATCATAGAATAACAATGGTTTGGCTTGGAAGGGACCTAAAAGATCTTTGGTTCTAAACTCCCTGGCATGGGCAGGGACACCTCCCACTAGACCAGGTTGCTCCAAGACCTGCCCAACCCGCCCTTGAACAATTCCAGGGATGGGGCAGTCACAGTGCTAGGGCCTCAACGCCCTCACAACCAAAAATTTCTGCCCAATATCCCATCTAACCCTGCCCTCTGGCAGTGGGAAGCCACTCCCCCTTGTCTTGTCCCTCCAGGCCCTTGTCCAAAGACCCTCTCCAACTCTCCTGGAGGCCCTTTAAGCTCTGGCAGGGTCTCTGAGGTCTTCCTAAAGCCTTCTCTTCTCCAGGATGAACACCCCCAGCTCTCCCAGCCTGTCTCCAGAGCAGAGGATCTCCAGCCCTTGGAACATCCTTGTGGCCTCCTCTGGACTCACTTTCCATGGCTACTTACCCACTGGGCAAATTACATTGGTGTGCAGGGATAAAGGTATGATACATCACTGACTGTCTCCCTGTGCTGCTTAACAGGAGCCCTGAATCCATTTTTTCCCCATTTATGTCATTGAAGTGGAGCCAGCATTTCCAGCTGACCCAATACACTGATTAATATAGTCAACAGTCACATCTTATCATTATTCCAACCCACTTATTCCACTCAGCCTGAGCAGAAACTAATTTCCTCCCTCAAAAAAAAAAGCCAATGACTTTATTATTATTATTATTATTATTATTATTATTATTATTATTATTATTATTATTATTATTATTATTATTATTTCATTTCACACTCTATTCAGCCCTTCAATTTCTATACGTGAGTCAATCCCCTCCAGCTGTGAATCTGGGCTAGTTCCAGGCAAAGCAGCTTTTGTCCTGCCCAGCATTCTTTTGAGAGCACTACACTAAGGGAACAATCATCTTGCTATTATTCTTCAACACCTTTGCCTTCACTCTGAATGCTAATGCAGATTAGAGGTGCCAGCTGGGGTGTTTTGTAGACTGAAGCCCCTGAGCAAATTCTCTCCACTAATGTAAAACAGGAAAGAACCTAAACTTGGTATCAACACATAGACATCATCATAGATACTGTGAGTCCTCTTCAGGACTTCATGGGTTTTGGATAAAGAAACCCACTCCCTTAGTTTGGGGGGAATTCAAGGGTGGTGTGAGAGATGAGGGTGGATTAGGCATAAAAGAAATTATGGAGTTTATCAGGTTTAGCCTAGGAGACAGTTGTGTGTCCTATATTGAAGTTAATCCCAGAAGAGATAAATAATGGAAATTTTAAAAGGTCAGAGGGGTGGGTTGCACTTGGTTACATCTGAGCTGGACCAAGAATCGCAGTTTGGGTTTAAATAAACAATTTAAAACTATGGACAGGGTCAGACACTGCAGCTCTGAGGTCCTGGCTGTGAGCTCAATGTGACACCCTCTTTTGCTGTCAGACTCAGTGGTTCCTTTAGGTAGACATTAACTTAGACATATGGAGAGGCATCTGCCAGTTATCTGAAACCCAATAACTGGTTTCAGAGCCCCATATTCCCTACAAGTGCAGTTTCTGTTAAATCACTATGCAAATTATAGGTGGGCTGAAGCCTCAGGAGGATTTTTTAAAGTTCATTACTTTATTAGTTCTGTTCATCTTTCTGTTCTATGGTGACAGCTGAAGTAATCCCAGACTTTATGAATAAACTCACCTGTGTGATCTTCACCTGTGTTTAGTTAAAGACAATGAGGTACAATACTTTCCACAATCACAGCCTTGTCAAGGAAGTCATACACCATGCATTGTGCTGGAAATAACATTTAGTGCCCATTTGGTGCCCAGTGTAGCTGGTGGAAACTTAAAAATGTTGGTTGCAAATGAGGAAAACAGCTCTTTATTTTTCGTTCTGCCAAAATCTCAGCTGAAGGTTTGTGAAGAGGTCACCAGTCCACCTTTCATTACAAACTTGCTGACTCTGAACTTATGTTGTTTCTTTCTTTGTTTGTTTGATTTTCTTAAGTGTCTGATAATCCATATAAAAGACTGAAACAGAGTGTTACTGAACAAGTTTCAACTTTGCAAAGAGAAGCAATAGAAAAACAAAACAAACAAAACCCCCTCAAAAAATCTCTAGTTAAAATGTTGCATCTGAGCAGGCTGCTGCCATCGGTTTCTGCTCTGGGCTGAAACTTTGTCCATCCCCCAGTGAGCCTTTGAGCCAAAGTAGTTTTTGGCCAAGTACAGTTTCTTCAGGAAGGTCAAGCCCTTAACCTCCAGTCCTCCTTTTACTGGCAGCCTGGAGCCTGAATATTTTGGGACAGATGTCCAGGTCTGTGGATCACTTAAAAAATAGGGGGATCTGTTTGCCTTTCTTGGAGCTAGTCTGAAAGATGTTATTCAAAGCCCTTTTCTTTTCATGATGGATTTTTCATTTTAGTTTTATATCAAAAGAACTGTTACCTATTTTTTTCTGCTAGTGAAAGAAACCACAAATAAATTTTCTCCTCAAAAAACCAAAAAAACCCAAACAAAACAAAACAAAACAAACCCAAAAAAACCCCCAAACCAAACCAAACCAAAAAAAAAAAAAAAAAAACCAAAAACCAACAACAAAACCCCCCAAAAAACCAAAAAAACCCAAACAAAAAAACACCACCAGTGGTCCTGTATGGGACAGTTAAGAAAAGAACATGTCATGTAACAACCACAAAATATTCAAAGTATTCAAAGCAAGTGAAAAGTCTCATAACCTTCATCCAGGAGACACTGGCTAACAATCTGTGCTACACAACTTGGCCTTCCACCCATTTGCTGTCCCGTGCAGGTTGTATGGGTGCACCAAGATAGTGTTTCTAATAGTCTCCTTGGGGACAAAGAGCAGAAGAATTTACATCCTGAATGAGGCAGGGATCCAACAGAAGATTATACTTCTAAGTGTAAGTTAGTTAATGCCTGGATGCCCAAGCTTGCTCCTGAAATCCATATCTGGAAAAGAGTGTGGAAGGAAATGGGATTTTTGGCAGAAGGTCACTTATTATGTGCATTATGTCCTGAAATGGTTGGAGTGTGAGATGGGCATCAGGAAACAGCAAAACTGCAGGTACAGGCAGCATTTCTCGCTCCTAAATGCGTGTAGGAAGGAGACCTCTGCTCTGCTCTTCCTGTGCTGGTTTCCTCAGCAAGAAAACCTGCATGGATGTGTGAGGAAGGAGCTAAAGTGCCTTCTAGCAGGGCCCTGGTTGAGGTGGCTGTCCCCAGTTTAGACACTTTGGTAGACAATCAGCTCAGATGAAGTTAGGGATCCTCTGCATTCAATGTAGCTTTAGTTTCCTATTAAGTTTCTGAAATAAATGTACACCCTCAGTTTTTTCAAGAACATCAGATTAATTGGCAAGAGGTTTTTGGTTTCTTTCTTGCACTGGGGTAGCCATCTTACAGCTGGCCTGTACCCAACACATCTGTGTCTCACTCAGGTTTCATGTCCTGTTTCTACTCAGACCAATGACCACTGTTCTACCAGAGGGCTGCTGGGGTGACACCAGGGATGTTGGGATTGCTTGGTCCTTGGGAAGACAGCCTGGGAGGATCTTGGAGTACCCAGCTGAGTGCTCAAGCTATCCATGCATTGAACCAGCAGTTCCTGAGAGGGTACACACCACTCCCATCTCTGCCATGGCACAGGAGGAAGAAGCAGCAGCTTCCCAAGAGATGAGTGTTCTCACAGTGCATTCTAAGGTCTGTCTCAGGGCTTTCTGCCCACACCCTGCCTGCCCAAGCACAGGAGCACAGAGCCCTCTCAGCCAGACCCAGCAGAGAACACTGACACATCCTAGACTTAACAAGGTCAAAAGGAGAGCTGAGGAACGATCTGACTCTGGTTCTGGTATAGAAGATTCAGTTGGGAGGAAGGGAAGAGTTCCAGATTCCTGATTTCTTCACAAATTTTCTACTATTTTTTCATGGTGTTTTGTCTGTATTCCCTTCAGCAGTCACAGCACAACACAGACTTTCCCATCCCAAAATAAGGTAAGAATTTCTGGTAACTTTTGCCTGGAAATGTGGCTGAAGTAGCGATGGACTATTGTAAACAACATAGACACAAAGCAGACTCACTGTCCTGGTATTAGTTGGCAAGAATTGTCTAGGAACTCAATCTAAACTGCTGCAAGGTGGGTGAGATGGGAAGGAAGCCTGAACGCATCACAGAGGAATTTATATCACAGGCTACGCTTCACACGTGATGTTTTTTCCCCCACCTACTCACACAGTAGGTTTGTGACTTTAATCTGTTTATTTTTAGTAGGAAGTTAAGTAAGTAAATATTTTGAACTGATAGTGCTCTGAGCTGATATTTTAGGCAGAGAGGCTTAATTGTATATGTGTGCTAGTTGTTGTTATATTTCTGGGTATTATTGATTTTGGACTTGCTCCCACACACTCCCACACTCCAGGTGAATGGGTTGTTTGGCTACTATCACAAACACTCCCTGCTACTACTGTACAAACTGCTCAGGGCGGGGGTTTCCACACCTCCACATCCCCCTCCTGTTCTCTGCTAAAAATGTTGGAGCCATTGGAAGCTGCCAAATAGGTCTTTGGAGAGAATTCTCTTGTTTGTCTGCAGGATGAATGGAGGAGAGACTATGGCCATTAAGGTTCTGTCCATGGAGTCCTCCTTTGCTGTCCAGTGGTGGAGATCTCTCCCTCAAATCCTGATTAGAGGTCAAGTGCTGCCATAGTAACAAGCTGACCCTCCCAAATGTCCCAAACCCAGGCCACCCATGATAATAACACAAGGGGAGGTAAAACATAACTATAAATCTATAAAACTTCTCTTAACATTTATGCATGATATTTGCCTTTTAATCATGAGAGTTATTGCTCATTGCATTAGTCATCTATCACACAGGTGGTCCCTACACTACACTGGCAAAAGGCAGCCACAAAGATGGTCAAATTGAGATACAGGCTCTGCTGTTTCTCTGCTTTTGCAAGAAGTGATGAAATCAGCTATACCAGCACAGAAACTGGTTGTGAACTTTGCCCATCTTGCTAAATTACTGGATGACTTAAGTCTTGCTGCCTCCAAGATGTCAGTGAAGGTGCTCAGGGCTCAGGTTGGTAAGGAACAGTCCTTTCAGCTGCTGCCTATGCTGTAAGTCTGCAGTCACTCAAGTAGCTGTGCAAGCACTTGGCCCCAGTTCCACAAGCAGCATGAGATTCCTCAGTCAGGCACAGATATCTTCTAGGACATCCTTGCATGGGAATTTGCACTGAACTTGGAATCTTTACACAGCCCTCTCCTGATCCCTTTTTTGTTCTGACTTCCTGAGTTAAAAGCTCTTTAGGTAAATACCAGATTTTTTATAAACACTCAAGTTCAATTCCAGACAGTTTGCATGGTTTAGGTAACATCATCAAATAAAACACAGTATAAATAATGTCAAAAACCATAGTGCAAACAGATAAACATATTACAAGTTTTTAAAAAATTATTTGATTTTGATTAAAACCAAGAATAAAAAAGGCAGACCAGAGTTTAGTCTTCAAATGGCTGAAGTCAGCATGGACTAGCTGAAGACCTCTCAACTAAAGTGTTAACATGCTTAACTTACTTTCTAGACTGTAAATCAAACTGTAATTAATCATCACCACCCCAAGCAAACAATCTCCTCCAATCTCCTTGTCATGACAATACATTTTTGTGATATTGCAGATGCTCAGGGACATCTTATAAACAAGAAGTAAGTGCACATCTATTAAAAAAAATAACTGGGTTACTGCTATTACAGATAGCAGTAATGAGATGGTTGGCTCTCGTAATTAGGACATAAATATTATGTGCATGTGAAGGGAAGTTTTATTGATGTAGAGTTATGTTATAGTTATGCAGGGAGAACAGGGGTTTATATAGGAATAGTGAGGGGCAAGGCAGAACACTGGAATGGCTGGGATGAAGGCAAGGGGCTGGAACAAAGGGGAAGGACCAATGTGGTACAAAGAATCAACAGAGGGTAACAAAATGTTCTGGGGGAAATCCTTTTGCTCACCATAAGCATGGAGGTTACGGCTTATGGGCTGGTTCTACAAGGGAGAGCAGCAACCTTGTCCTCAGCCGGTTTTCTGGCCTCCACACCTGATCTTCAATCAAATTGCAAGGGAGGAGTCTCCACCAGTGGACAGAGAAGAAGAGTTAACTGGCAGATTTTGGGAGTGCCTAGGGTTATCTGATGCAACACCAGTGGTATGAAAGAGCATACATTTTGTGGACAAGCACATGGTGGTTTAGTTCCATGGTCCCAGCGCTGTATCTTTCCTTATTCAGTCTTTTGTTGTATTAAGGTTTAATAAACCTTTGAAATTTTAAAAGTGAGCATCGTTTCTCACACTGCAGTTGCTAAATATTATTCCAAGTTTCATAATACTATGTGTTTTAAGGCCAACATATAAAACAGCAGCTGCTGTTAGAGGAGTTTGCTTTTCTACTAATAATAAAATTTTGGCTTGTGAAAGGTTGTTGTTTTTCTACCCTCATTTTTTTTCCTGGGAATTGTTGCACCAAGCACAGGCATAAAAAAAAAAAAAGGGAAAAAAACCCAAACCTGTCTTCCTGAATTTTTTAAAATGGATTTCCTTATTTTTGTATTTAATCCCCCCATCTCCCCACTCATCAATTGCTGGTAGCTCTCTTCTGTTACGTTGGTGCTGCTGGAGGGAGCTCATTCTCTCTGCATTAATCTCAGATCCTGTGCCCAGCTAGGAACAGAGCAAAAGGCAGTTTAAAATATTAAAAAATTAATGGAATTGAAGCTCATAAGCAGTTTCGACCAGTGTAGCTCTACTACCATGAGCATGGACTGGTTGATGCACAGTCCCTTTGAACCCAGCTAAATATTTTTAAGCTAACCCTGCAAAACACTTTATCCTGTATCAGAACTACAAACACCTTGGACATGACTGCATGGTTGTATCTGTACAGTCATAGCTATGACTTCTGCGGATTTTTAGTCTAAAACTCATAAACTTGGATTTGAATTAAGTGATAGAGGTTATAGACAGAGAATCAGAGAATCTCTCTCTATATAAATAACATATAATCTAGTAGCAAAAGAAGGCTAAATTGAGCACAGCTTTCTCTGAAAAGCAGATATAAGCAGATAGGAAGGCCCTGGAAGAGAATGTTAGTTGGGTATTATTCTTCAGGCATCACCAGGAACATTGCAGGGAAGGGAGGAATTGTGCTAGAAGAGAGTGATTTACCAAATAAAAGCTGCTAGCTGGGGAGAGAAGTTGCAGGGCCCTGTAGAGAACTGCTGAGCAAGGACACCAGATGAGCAGCAGCTTGGGATGTTGAACTGGCCCAAGGAAAGACACAGTGGTTGGTTAATTACATGAGGAGGGTTGGAGACCAGAGAAAACACTCTAGAAGATGCATTTTTCTATTTCTGTCCCAAGTGCCAACAGTATCCAAGTGACTCAGTCACAAATGGATTTTATCTTCGCACTACCCTGTGGAGAAAGGAGATGGCCAAAGGCTTGGGGAGCCAAGGCAAAGAGAAAAGCAAGTGATTTATTAGCCTGGGGTCACAGAAATTCTGGGGATGTGAGCCCTTTTTAAGCCTCTTCACCACAAAATCATGCTTTCCCCAAAGGAAAGAACTGATCACAACCTTCTGATGTTTATCTGAAAAAAGGCCTGAGGACAAGGAAGACACTAATCATAGAGTCATTAAGGTTGGGAAAAAACCCCTAAGTTTATTGAATACCCATTAAACCAGCACCACTGTGTTCACCACTAAATCATGTCCCCAGCTGCCATATAATGGAGAAGTGTCACACACACAAAACCACAACCACATGGTTATTATAACATTTTTGCACTGGAAAAAGAAATCCATTATTATAAATGTGCCAAGCTGAGGCAGAGCTCACATTGCATCGTACTGCTGAGTCTGCTCATGAGAGACAGTAGTGGGATGGGTCCTGATGAGAGGCAAGATATTGGTCCACTACAGCCATTCATGTGGGCTTTTTTCCATAGGCTACATGCAAAGGACTCCTGCATACTTCTCAACTTGGAAGCCACAGCTGGTCCACCTGTATTTCCCACCATCTGAACAGTTTGGGAAAGTTAACACATTTTCCCCAAAATAACCACACTCCCTAGTGGCTTTTAGACTGTCAGTTCAGTACTGATATAAAAGTGGCCACTGCTAGGTGATTCAGATACAGCATTGGCTTCCTTGCTTCAGCACAAGCCTTTTGTGCTTAGAAGTTCTATGACAAAAGTTCACCCGTAAAAGCAGAATATGGGAGAT
Organism: Molothrus aeneus; assembly: GCF_037042795.1. Taxonomy (NCBI): domain Eukaryota; kingdom Metazoa; phylum Chordata; class Aves; order Passeriformes; family Icteridae; genus Molothrus; species Molothrus aeneus. The sequence goes on along the minus strand of NC_089647.1, from coordinate 15,469,456 downwards.
GCATGAACAGCTGAATAAGAAATTAAATGCAGAAGAGTAATTATTTTTGTTGCATTTGACACCTAGAATCATACATTGGTTTGGGTTGGAAGGGAACCTTAAAGATCATGTACTTCCAAACCCATAGTGAAGAATTCATTCTCATTGTGAAAAATTCATATTTATAGTGTCATGGTACATGGCATAACCAAATTAAGTAATTTGGGGATTTTCTGGTATTAACTTGATTTTTTTGAGCTATTTCTTTTGTCAAAAGATCAAGAAGAAGACTAGCCTGCCACCACCCTCAAACTGCAACATAAAAACTGATTAGGTATTGTTCTTCACAGGAAACCATTTATAGCATGATGCAGTTTGGGCTGTTCTGGCTTAGCTTTGCTGTGACACATCTGCATGGGATTGTTTACACTCCTGGAAAACAAGAGAGAGCTTACAGCGTGGCTGGAGAAGCCTGGCTACATTCCTAGAGAGCTTCATGCAGGTGGCATCCAATAAAGGCACCTGACCCTTTGATTTGTCTTTTACGTCAATTATTGTATGTTTTTGAGGGGGACAGAGTGAAATCATATGTTGAATTTAAAACTCACCTACGTTTTCCTGCCAGCGAAACCCTTCATCATTCATAAAAGAAAAACAGAAACATACAACATCATGAGCTCATGTTTCAAAAATGAAACATCCAATTAAAAGAATCGGTCTTTTCCAAACAGCAGTCTTTCTTCACTTCCATTATAATCAAGTTATCTTGTTTTGGCAAAACGAAACTTTACTTTTTTCATATGAAACAATGAATTCTGAGTAGCTGTACCTGAAAGCAAGCAGAAATTGAAGCTGTAGCAGAGAAACCCATGGAAATCCAGGGGGGATCAGGGACAATGGTTTTAAACTAAAAGAGGAGAATTTTAGATTAGAAACTCATTTCCCAGAGAGTGGTGAGGCCCTGGCACATGTTGTCCAGAGAAGCTGTGGCTGTCCCATCCCTGGAAGTGTTCAAGACCAGGCTGGATGGGGCTTGGAGCAACCTGGTCTAGTGGAAGGTGTTCCCATGGCAGGGAGATTGGAATGAGATGATTTCAGAGCTCCCTTCCAGCCCAAGCCTTTCTATGGTTCTATGAAATCCAGAGTGTAATTGGCCTTTAGTTTTGTTGTTTAACCTATCCACACTACTCATGGCCCTGAGCTACTCTTTGTCCTTAGTGCATTAGAAATTGCAGAGACTCCTTGCTTTTCTATTACACAAACAAACAGTATCCTACATAGTTAGAAGGGACTGGTGTTCCCTGAATAGCAATAACACAGTAAATAATAGTAACAGAAAACTAAATCTGTGTGCTAATACGAGACTGTAAGGGAAAGAAAGCAGGAGTGAGGTTGAGCAGTCCCCCTGGTGACTCCTCTCTGGCGAGGAGAAGATAGACCAACACAAGGCACTAGCATTAGGAAGAAATTTTTCAAAATGTTTGTGAAAGAACAGGACAAATTTGAACACCCCACAATAGCAAAATAGGGGCATTACAGCCACAAACTACAAGGAACAAGGCTGTAGCCAAGACACTGTGCACAGCATGGAACATGTTATGGACCTCTGTAGGCTGGGTTCCTGCCAGGCCAAACCAGAAGATATCTACACTAAGCTCTCCTGAGTTGGAAAAAGTATTTTGGTATCAAGAAATTAAATACCAAACAACATTTAGTGTGATACTTCAACAGCAGCAATAGTGAGTGTTATTTTAAGTTGCTATTACAAAACACATCCAGCCAAGGGAAGCATGAGACAAGTCTGATGGACAAGTCACACCAGAAAGACACACACCAGAATTTCAGAAGCGAGACTATTCTGTTTCACTGGGCTTCTTGCACTGGTTTAGTGGAAACTTGTAACTCTACAAGAAATATTATGATCAGCAGGGTGAGTGGAATATTACTCAAATCATAAGACTTTGAATTTTCATAAAATATCAAGCCAAAAAGTTGAAACATAGGTTACAAACAGATTCATAAGTCTGTAAGAGAAACAATCACCATTTTCCATTGGAATAAAATCCAAGCTGTCCAAGTGCATCCTGGTGTTTCCATTGCCTGTTATACTCCAGGGGTCATGAGGGAGCTCAAAAAATAATGCAGGAGCTGTCATTGCTTTAAGTTGTCATAGGATGCAGCAGCAAATGGGATGTCTGGCAGTGGGGAAAGTTTTTGCAGTGCGGACTCATATATTTGTGGAGGACTGTGTAGCACCCTGCCAAAAAGAAAGGTGAAGGGTGAAAACGGGTTAGCTTCCTCACAGGAGACTCCACAGGTCCTTGGGGGTCATTATAATGTCTGTCTTTGATTTTTACTGCTTAATTTCATCACATCCAGCACTCTTTACCAATCTCATGGGAGAGTCATAATGATTGCATGATTGATGTCTCTCAACCACATCTCTCAGGTTAACAACCTGAAGTTTGCAAGTTTTTATGTCTGTCACCATGATATTTTCTGAAAAATCCCTTTGCCAGGATTTCTTCTCCTGGCAAGATGAGAAGCCTCAGCTTCTCCATATTTTGCTGCTCTGGAATGTGGTCTAGAGATTGTTTATCCAAACATGTGAATGGTTTTTAATTAATGGCCAATCACAGCCAGCTGTGTAAGACTCTCTGAGTCAGTCATGAGCTTTCATTATCATTCTTGAAAAGGCTTCTGATGTATCCTTTCTCTTTCTTTAGTATAGTTTTAGTACAGCATTTTTAATATAATATAATAAAATAATAAATCAGCCTTCTGAGAATGTGGAGTCAAATTCTGATCTCTCACCTTGTCCTGGGGACCCTCACAAACACCACATATGTCATTTCACCTGCTGTGTTCGCCAGGCTACAGAAGGCATTCTCTTTCTTCCTTCCTGCTTTTCAATGGCCCAGTGAACTCCACTGACCTGTGCAGTAGCTCATGTGTCTCTCCAAAGAATTAGTGCATGTGTAACACAACATCAGCACCTTGGTCTGTGCCATGCATTCAGAGTGCCACACACCCTCCCCCAGACCATAAACCACACAATTGTTTGGGTTGGAAAAGATTATTGAGTCACATTGTTACCCCAACACTGCTGTATTCACCGCCAAGCCACGTTCACATCTTTTGGAAACTTCCAGGGATCGTGATTCTATCATTTCTGTAGGCAGCCTATTCCAGTCTCCTATCCCACAGCAAAGCTCAGTTCTGTGAGGCAGTCTCCATGGCATGGAAATCCAGATCTTCTAGCCCTGTGCTGAGGAAGCTGTCTCATGCTTTTCTACAGTCATCCTAACTAACTAAAGAATTTCTTGGATATTTCCAAGGGGAACTTAATTTAGGTTTGACCTAAGAACCTCCATTCCTTACATTACTGCTGTCCTGCTAATCTCTAGGCTGTAGATTATTGCAATATGACCATAAAGTCCAGAAAGGAAAGGACAGAAAGAAAGGGAAATCATGAAGTCCTTTGGAAATCACACAAAGGACACCTTGTGGAGGGATAGAATGTAAGAGAATCTCAGAAGGCAGTCTCACACCTGAGGAGTTGCAGCTGTACTAATCACCAAAGATTAGGAACAGGCCTGCCCTTAATAGGCCACAGCTGTGTCCAATAAGAAGACAGTGCTACAAAAGAGTGGGTTAGGTGGGTGAGGGGAGATGGAGTTTGTTGGCTGTCTGTGAGGGGCTGCACATGAGAAATCACTGAGAAGGTATGGAACTTTTGCAATAAGATGACAACAGACACCCTTCCTGCCTGAACCAAGATCAAGAATGTGATTTGTAGTGAAAATGAACCTCACTCTCCTAAAAAAGCTGTTGGACAGGAAAAGTGATTCCAGTAGCTTTAACAATGAAGTTGGGTAATTTAAACTTTTTTCTCTAGGTGTGGAAGGTAAGGAGAAAAGAGGCAATGGGGGCATAGCCCACCTTGGTCAGGAACTTGGTAATTTTTTGAGTTCTTTTAAGTTTTGCAAACAAGGGTACCACTACCAAATCAACCATCTAGGTGCAAACCATGGTTTGTGTCTCACCATAACAGGAGCTGCAGCTCTCTGTAGGGGATTTTGGTAGTTCCCCTCCAGTTGTCCTGCTGGCATCTGTACACCATTGTTTCCCACATTCCATCTGTACATACCATGTACATCCAAATAAAACAATTTACCAGATCAACTCTTCCCCCCAACTTTTGCAATGGGACTGAAGCTCTGGGGCCAGAGTTGTTCTTGTGCCATCTGCACCTTGATTGAAAGAATTCAAAGGATCCAGGTTATATTTATCCTCAAGTTTGAAGTTTGCAACCCCTGTTCCTCAACCTGTTTCTTTCAGCTTGAGGTTCTTATTTTATTTCCATGCAATAAGTTTCCATAAATGACCTGTGCTAACCCTAACCAAAAGTAACCCCAAGCTCTGCAGTACTTTCACAGTGGCTGATCAGACGAGGCCATTGCTCACTGAGTCCATGCCCTACTATCAGTTAAACTTCATAGCAATTATTTATAAAACAGCCATTTGATAACAATTATTTGTAGTAAAGCTTTATCCTGTGTTCTCTGTACTTATCAAGCTCTGCTTTGCAGCATCTTCCTGGGTTAAGATGCTTTAGCAGATTTTTATTATGATTTTGGTCTCCTCAATTCTATTTATTACAGGAGAACTCATTCATGCCTCAGGACAAACTCAGAGGGGAACACAATCTGCAACCAAACGAATATGAGCATCTTCAAGGAATGGCTCTAGCAAGGCTCCACCCTGACCAATATCCCTGCTTCACAGGGAAGGCAGCCCTCCAGTTCTCAAATTAGTAATAGCGGGCTTGAATATGTCATATTTACATGGTATATTTGAACAAAAGACGTAAATCAAGAGCTAAAACTGTGCTGTGGTCATCTAGAGATCTATATTATATATTTTCATGCAAAAACCAAGGCTGCACAATGCCCAGTAACAGCTATTGTATCCACCTGTAAATTGATGCAGATGGAAAATATTTTCAAGCATTCAAATCTTTCTCTGGACACCTTTTTAATATTAAGAGATACTAGAAAGTGACATCTGATGACAGTGTTTTGTTAGTAACCTGTGTCTCTGCAGTCCTGAAGTGGCTGCAGGGAGAATTGAACAAGCTGAAGTCTGGAGGGGAAAACAAATATTCCTCTTTCTGGGAACACTGCAGCTACAACACTTTGTTCTCACTAAATTTGTGCTTCTTCCCTGTGGTTTGCTCTTATGTCATTGTGAACCTCTTCTTAATACAGTATTTTTATTTCACATCCAAAACAAACCAAGAGAAAGACCAGAAAACACAGCACATACCAGGAAAGAAGAAAAAATAATGCACAGGTGGTCACTGGAAAAGGTTGTTGAGTTTCCATCATGCTAAGATTCCAAAAACCCCACAGGGACATGGTCCTGAGCAGTCTGACCCTGCTTTGAGCAAGAGGGTTGGACCAGATAATCTCCAGAGCTTCCTGCCAACCTCAGTGATGTGTGAGCACAAAGAACTGTTCCCAGCTCTTTGCTGTATGCAGGCTTGGGCAGCATCCTGAACAGTAAAAAAACCTGTGCAAAGAGACTTCCAGAGCCTTTAGCTGGCTTCTGGTAGAGCTTGACATGAAGGAAGTCGCAAAGTACTGGAGATCTATAATCTTCTGGGACAGTTTTAAGAGCTGTGACAAGCTGATTTTTTTTTTTTTTTACCATAAAAGACAATTTCTGAACAATGTTTGCTCTAATGAGTAATACATTAGGCTCTTACAGGAAAGGATTATCAAAGTTTTACTAAAACTGTCATCAGAAACGATTCTAGGTAGTTTGGGCATTCAAGTGACAGAATTAGATAAGCTTGGTTCCTTCCATCCAAGTCAAACCATTCTATGGAGTCTAAAACTCATATGTAGCCCATAAGAGACTGGTTGACATGCTTACCACTTCTGAAGGGTTCATTAATAGCCCAAAAAGCCCATGGTCCTAATCACCCACTCCCAGTTGGGTGACAAGAGTAGCTTTTCTAAATCCATTTAATAATGGCTACAGGAAACAGGATCACAGAAAATTTCAAAACTGCTAAAAACCTTACTGAGCTAGAAAGCTAATGAAAACACTGAGAAACCTAAAAAAAACCTCAACCAAAAAACCCCAAGCAAACAAAAAACAACAAAAACCACAAACAAAAGCAAAACAAACAAAAAAAAACCTCCCAGGCTTTTTTGTTTTTTTGAAGAGGCCAAAGATTAAGCAAAACTAAAATAATAGGAAGTTTTAATAAGAACCAGGTCTGGAGTATTGGACATTTCTAACAGTTATCATGGAATGGTTTGAGCTGGAAAGGACCTTATAAATCATCCTGTTTCAATCCATTGCTAAGGGGGCAGTCCTGGCCTTCAAAAATTATATAAGACCATTTGATTACTCTTCAGTCCACAGTGCTTGAAAACTTCTTAATATCTTTTCTGTACCAAGTAAATTCAAAAGCCCTTTTCTCTAGCATTAATGAGTAATTTTCCAGGTACTGATTTTCCTATTTTAACACTTCAGCAACTTTTTACCAAAGTACAGTGAAAACACCACCCCCCAAACCTATCCAAGATGATCAACTATCTCTGCATGCCAGTCATAGCTCTACACGCCTCAAGGTACTACCAAGTTCTCCTTTTTTTTCTCAGTTTGAATCCTTAGCATACTAATGCAACTCTCAATTGCCAATATTGGAGATACAAGACCAGTAGATTTCAAACTGCAGCATCTGTGCTGATTGCAGAGAAAAGACTGCAAATGATAGAAAATACTATACCCCTTGTCAACCCCAGTTAACTATCCTCAATCTTACAACTGGTTTTTTTTTTTTTTTCAAGATTTTTTTTTTCCTGTCAGTGTCAAGGTCCTGGCACAGCTTCCCCAGAGAAGCTGCCCCATCCCTGGAAGTGTTCAAGGCCAGGCTGGACAGAACTTGGAGCAACCTAGTAGAAGGTGTCCCTGCCCATGGCTGGAGTGTTGAACTGGATGAGTTTTAAGTTCCATTCCAACCCAAATCATTTTGATGATGATACTGTGCCTCTATACCAGACTGAAATGCCCCAATAACAATTTCTTCTTGCAACAGAACCCACAAATACACCTAAAGGTACCTCTTCCCTAACTTTCTCTTTGATAAGCTATGTTAACCTCTAAATTTATCATAAGGTGTTTCTTTTCTGCTGGAAGAAAACAGATTCAAAGATTCTCAGGACAGACTTGGAGTAGGGGAAAAAACTCAGTCCCACAGTCTGGACGGAAGCCATGCACATGTAAACATACTTCATGGTTTACTTCAAAACTTAGGGAAAGGAGCCAACCATAGACACGCAGGTGCTAAACATACTTTTTTTCCAATACAGGCAAAACCCAAAGCAGTATTTTTCTAGTTCATTATTCTATATTATGACCAGTTTTCTCTGGATTCAATGTTGCCAAGCTGAAATCATCTGCCTTTGTGGGGATGCACAACGACCTTCACCTGTGAAATCATTAGACTTCAGGAACTATTTCTGCATTAAAAACAAAAGCATATCGTCTCTATTCAAAATTTTTGATTTTTTAAAGAAGGTTTTAGATAGATGGTTTTGGTTTTTTTGTTTTTGTTTTGTTTTTTTTTAAATCCCATTGATTTAATCATTTATGCTGTTCAAAGGGTCCTAAGGGCCTTTTTTCTATTTTTCCCTGAAATTTCAAAAGCTCAGGGCTTTGTTTTGTAAGTCGGAGAAAGACTGAGACTGAAAATACAGTTACACAATGGTTTAACTTTTCCAGAAAAGATGCAGTCTTCTGTGATTCCCTGCATTTTTAAAGGACACATAAATTCCCCCTAGTTTCAGTACTTCCTCTAACTTGAGTTCACTTTCTTAGCATCCTTTTTTTGAAAATCCATGTGTGTTGCTGCAGCACCAGAGCACATTCATTTAACTGCTGAATTCCAAGCAACTCATTAATGCCATTTCACTTGCTCTACAATTTATCCACATTTTTCTGATAAGATACAAGCCTATAAGATACAAGCCTACTAATTCCCAGGACCAAAAATTATCACAACCATACCTACTCCTTCTTCCATTCCAAGAAAGGACATCAAATTAATTTCAGGAATGAAGATGCAGCTTATGAGGGACATGGGATATGCAAATATTGTTTTACATTCTGATGGTTTATTTTTAGCAGTTTGATGATATTTATAGGGCTGTGAGAAGTGGATACATGGCTACAGGGGGATGAAGTATCCTAAGGGCAGGTAGGAAAAAAGCTGCACATCTGGCAGGCAGGACAAGAGAACAGGCCTGGAGTTCACGCAAAGGAGAGAAGGCCAAATGCTCCAAGCACCTTACCTTACTGTCCTTATAAAAATAATGTTAAAAAACACCCCAACTGTATCTACCCTACATTTTAGCTCATCTTGTCTATTTCTTATTTCTAAAGGTATTCATATGATGAAGTGCTGAAACACACAAATTCAATAAAAGAATCTGAAGAAAAACAAGTTGAAATTTGGGAAAGCAGCAAGAGAAGAATGTCAAGAATGAACACACTGATTACCAAAGTTCCTCCTTCTAAATTTCTCACATCACCCCTAGATATCCCCACCATGTGCTTCAACTTGACAACCTTAAATCAATCCCTTCTCACAGAAACATGAAAAGCTTTAAGATGTTATACAACCTGCTGTCTTCAAGGAACTGTCAAATAGTCCACTAGAGTTGACTATAGTGATGATTTTGCTCCAGTCATCACTAAAGAGGCAAACAAAAGTCTTACATAAAACATCAGAATAAACTGGACCACAACTCAACAACAGAGTGAATCCATTAGGTGTTCAATTCAACTTACACTATTTCTTGATATCTATTTTTGGCTGGGGAGAGCATATGCCTTCACCTAAAACTGAAACTTAGGGCAATGTTTTTAGTTGTTAGTTGTAAGTGTTTAAGAAAGTCTTGCTCTCTCTTATATTCTCATGGCCTTCCAGTCCTACATATACCAGGGATGCTCAAAGCACTTCAAGAACCCAGGTGACAATGAAAATTTGATCCAAGCCAGAAGAACTGTGTGTGTCACCTGCTTTGGACCCTTCACTACTGGGTATGGAAATACAGACCACTCCTTATGCTGACTTATGCAAAGCACAACAGACTGTCCACTGTCAATGACATCAGTATTAAGGCTCTTTTTGTCATCCTGTAGCAATGGGGAACTTTCACAACTTAGAGCATAACTTCTTCACTTTTGTTGATTGCTGTGGTTTCATTAAAACAAGAGTAAAATCTCCTGAATAGTTATCAAAACCCTAACTACCTACAATGACATACTGGCAGGGTTATTATTTAACTAAAGAAAGGAATGTGGAATGTTTCATTTAAACATATTATTCTCTTCAATCCTGAGCAGTATGGACATCAGAATCCAAACCAATACTTATTTCAATACGAAGGTAACACAAAAATTGTAAGTTTCATAACCCATTATTCCAGTATTCCCATGTCAAATGTGTCAGGACATTTCTCCACAATTACATTCTACACTATTTTAGAACTAACACTGATGGAAAAAGAAGACAGAAGGAAAAAGAAGTATATGAAGATCCCAGTGACTTAGTTTATAAGACAGCTGACATTAGAGAAAACCAAGAGCCCCCTCTAGGGGTTACTGGAAGTTCTAACATAGGTGGATTCAGAACAGCTTAGATAATGGTTTTCAGGGTTTGTATTTTTCAGTTTGAGTTACTCCAGTTGGAATTCAACCTTAACTACGATATCAATAGTAAAATGACAATTTAAAAAGAAAAGACTGACGCAAAAAGCTGTATTAGATTTTGGATGAAATCTACTTACAGTACTTCAGCACCAAAACGTGGGCAGTTAGGCTTATACATTTATATACAATTAAATGATGTCAAAGTCATAAAATGCTTAGTTATTTATAATGAAATCTATACAAAACAGTTAAAAACATGGTTTTATATACATTTTGAAAAGAAAAAAGTATTGTCTCGATTATTTAAAACTGGTTCTCTTGTCCCATCTGAACCCAAACCGCTCTCTGTGACTTGTAACTACCACAAAACCCCAATGTATTGCTTCAACAAGCCAAGGCATAAGGCTAATTTTGGAAACCCACCATTGTACACCCATTTAAGCTTTTAAAGTCCCCAAATGGTCAATTTTAAAAACAGCATGTAAGAGTAAAATATAGATTTTTAGAAGTCTTAGCTCACTTCTAAATTCTTAAGTTCAACTTGGAAAGATGTTGAACTATTTATCCCCAATTTTGAAAAACTGATTATAGCAAAATGCACCTCCTTCTCCCTGGTTTGTACTAGAATTAATACAACTGCCTGTTTCACAGGAACTTTTTTCAACAACTTGTCTCACTTTAAATTTCATATTTAAATAAATAATCAAAGGTTAACTAGAGTAGATGAGCATTTTGTATGCTTATGGCAGAAAGAAATGCCTCATCTACTATTACCCTACATCTTGTAAAGCATGAAAACAAAACTCCACTAGCAAATCCACTTTGCTACCAGTTAGCAGTTTTGCTTATTTCCAAACATTCACCAACAAGAATTTTAAAAAATATTCTAAGCTTTTGAAAAAAATTTTTAAGTGAGCATGAGTGCAAGAAAGCCAACCAACTCCAAAATTCCTGGGGCTTTTCCAGCACTGTCAGAGACATTTTTTCTCTCACATGCTATTTGAAAATAAAAAAAATTATTGAATGTTTTCTTTTTTTTAATGGTGTTTTGCTCAACAGCTAAAAAGATACAGCAAAATAATGATCCCTTTTCACTTAAAGCTGTTTCAGTATCTGGGCAAGGGCTTCAATAGCACAAGCTGTAGAATTCATTACAGATTTGTTTCTGAACAGGAGTACATTCCACTGTCACAGGTTTACTAAATCTTGGTACCTACATCTTCTCTTCTTTTTTTTTCCAAAACCATTTTTAAGATTCAGCTTTTGCAATACTGTCTTGTTAAAACCTACTGATGCTTCAAGAGTCCAATGAACAATTCTAATAGGCAAAGTGCTCTAAGACATCACAATAGAAGGGCATCTTGGATGCTCAAAAATCCCAAGATATTTTAAAGTACACTCCAGTGTCTCTATTCCTTAGGACTGTTCAAGAGAACTTTGAGAGGGGCTGGGCTCAGTGCCATCCTCAGTGCTGCTGTCCACATCTTGCTCCATTGCTGTCTCCTCATCATCGAGGCGCTGACTGGTGAAGTTGTTGAGCTCCAGGAGCCCGCTGGGTTCCACCACCACATTGGAGCTGGAGTGACAAGGGATGGGATAGTGAGGGATAGTCTGAAAGAAAGAAAATATTTAAGTTTAATGAACAATATTGAAGGTAAAGGCATCTGTGCAAGCACAGATTTGTGGAAAAGGGATTATTTGGTCTCCAAGGACAATTTTCCCTAGCTGAGGCTTCAAAGCAGCCTTTCACTGGATTGGGTTTTGAAAGGTAAAATTTGAATAATCTTGCTCTCCAGGCCTTTGATCTTCCCTAAAGGTCTGTGACAGCATAACCAATGCCCATCATCCACCATTCTGCAAACCCAAAGCAGAGATAATATTTTCTTCAGCCTGATCTTTTTTAGACAAGACATGGTGATAAGAGAATAACCTGAGTTAAAATGACTCACAAGGACCATGGAGTCCAACTCCTGGCCCTGCACAGGACAACCCCAAGAATCCCACCAGGCAGTGCATTGTCCAAGCACTCCAGGAGGATTATGTTTCTTGTGTACAACAGAGTTCAAGCTCTGGCCCTGCTCAGAGCTGCAGCTCAGAGGCTGAGGAAACACAATTGCTATTTATTTCTATTATTATTATTATTATTATTATTATTATTATTATTATTATTATTATTATTATTATTATTGTTGTTGTTGTTATGTTTATTTTTACTTGTACTTTCACAGGTTAAAAAGCTAAATCTGTGACTTCATACAACTGAAATTCTGGGCAATAATTGACTTTTTAAACAGCTCATAGCATGCCACAATGATAAATAGCACCAATTCTCAAAAGATACAGGTTTGAAGTAAAACAGAAATCTATCTTTGTCTATATAAGGAGGACTAAAAATGAATACAGAACTGGTAATTGCTACAAAAGATAAGTTAGCCCCAGTAAAGACTTCACAAAGTATCATGAAAAAATTGAAATCTTTGTACACAAATTGTTTCCCACATCAGAAGTATTTTCACTGTAACACAAGCATGATACCTATTAAAACAATTTCAGTCCACACTACTATTTGTGTGAACATAAGCCATACCAACTTGTCTACAAAAATTCACATTACACCACTTGGAAAACTTATATACACTCCTCAGTTGACACTGTGACAACTTATTACAACATAAACCATCATATTTAAGGCAGCAGAATCAACGAAAATATCAAGCATAGCAGTTAGGAAATGATTCAAAGCATTTAGGCTAAAGATCAATAGTAATTTTATCTCAGAAGTGCTCTTACCCTAAGTGAAGTTAAAAAGTTTTCTTCTGATTTCAGACCTTATTTGCTGAACCTTTCCAGTAAGCAAAGCCTACAATGTCAATAATTTTACACTCAGAAGCAACTTTAATAGATAGTATAAAGGATTCTAGAACATAACTCCATACTAAGTGTTGAAGCAGTTTTAAGCATTGCAAATGAAAGTACTTTGCAAAATGGGATGAGTTTGGTTGTTTTCTTAGAAGAAGGAAGACACTGAGGACATAGTAAATGATACACAGTACTAGAGAAACCTGAGCCCTATTAAGAAGAATTACACTTCAATGTAGCAATTGATTACAAGCTAAGAGTAGAAACAGAACCAAAACCTGGGGAATAAACCCAGGAGTACTCAAACATCATTCAGTGACTATCATCGCATCAGACACGTGTTTGCTGTGCTCAATCTTTGCCTTATTTGCTCAGTCTTCTCTTACCTGGACAACAATTTCTGAAGAGCTCTCTTCAGCTTTCTTTTGTGATATATTCTGAATGTGTATAAACTGGTTTGTTGTAGGTATTCCTCGTGCCTCGAGTTTCCTCTCTGTTAAAGTAGGACCAACAGCAGGAGGACTTGAGCTGGATTCTGCATGTGTCTGTTGCTGGGGGATGGAAGGTGCCGTCATCCCTACTGCAGCCACCCTCGGGCCCTGGGTACAAGGTGACGACTCTGCTTCACTAGCAGCTGTACTAGTGGACGTGGCCTTGTTTGGGGGATCCACTACCGTGTGCTCTATGTTTGCATCAATCTGAGCTTCCACCATAGACACTCTCAATATATCTGCTACTGATGTCTCCGTGGATGCCTGCATGGGAAATAGGCTGGTAACCAGCAATGCCTGTTTGGGCACAGAACTGCCACCTGCTACCTTTGAAACAAAAGGAGGCTCGTGCCCCTCTAAAGTTAGCTCTGTAACAGTGGATCCTTGCATTACAGTTAGATGTTGCACCTGAAAATCAAATTTTTGTTGTGCATATTACAGTTAATATATTTTTTATTGAAATCCTCATCAAAATTTCTAAGGAAAGAATGGCACAAACAACATACTTGCTAGTAGGAAGACAATTGAAACTCAGTGTTTTAACAAAGGAATTAGCAATGATAGGGCAACAGTTAATTGAAGCCTGGGGAAAAGCAGCTTTTTAGGCTGCTAGATAAGGATTGTAGCAGTATAATACCACAGCAGCGTAATTTTCCTTTGGGATTTACAGCCCCCTGGTATGTTTGCTAGTTGTCACATCTATTCCTGAAAGGGCCAAAAAAATTGTACTTTTCTGGAGTTAGTCAAACTACATTTTTTCCCATGTTCCTCAGTCTCTGCCTTTTTCCCTCCCAAGGAAAATCAAAATACTCCTGTACGTGAAAGCCATATAACTTCAGGAAGATGTAAACCATAAAGGAAGAGGAACAATGGAGAGCCTTAGGAGACTGCAGTGTATTCACCTTTATTTCTACAGAAATAAAAAGTGCTACGGGAATGGAAATTACGAATGCGTCATTATCTAAAAATTAAAAGAAAATAACTAGGGACAAATTCCGTGCACCAGTGGTGGCTGAAATTAAGAAAAACTGTCCAACAAAATACATTTGTGAGCTCTATGGATTTTTCCCCTATAACATGTGCTTCTCTCTCCTAGTGTCAACCTTCTGCTGGGCTAATTACTACCAGCGGAATGAGGGATTCTCTCTTGCCAGGACAAAACACTGCTAACAGCGACAGGGTCGGTGTTTTATTTTTTTTTTCCTTGAACAGCGACGTGTATTTTGCATGCTATCAATATTCCGTTACCTGGCTTGCTGGCTGTTTCTCTGAAGAGGCAGGTAGCTGCATTTGACTCTGGGGGGGCTGGGGTTGCACGTAGATTTTTTGTGCCGTTGGTGCCTGTTGCAGTTTGGGCAGCTGCTGCGTGGTTTTTACTGCAAGCACCTGTACTACAGTTTGCTGTGGCTGTGCCACTAAGGTAGGGAGTTGCCTTTCTTTGGCCATCATATGATGTGGGGGGTGCTGTGCATCTGGTTTGGTCTGTGCTTGCTCTTGCTGCAGGGGGGTTAGCTTTTGATGCCTTATGGAAAGTTGGGGCATTTGTGGGAGTTTGTGCTGGATTTGATCAGCCTGCAGGTGGATTGTCTGCTTCTGCTTAGTCTGGAAACACTGCAGAGTTTTCACTTGCAGTTGAGTCTGTTCCAGCTGTGGCTGACTCAGTTTTTGCTGCTTTTGTGCCTGCGATTGTGTCAGGGCAGATCTGTAAAACAGGCCAGTCTGAGGATCTAAGGTGTCCATCTCTTCCACTTCTCCCTCCTCAGTTCCAAGTTGTTCACTGTGTTTGGTAAATGCAGTGTGACTGCTTAAGGCCTTAAGAAGAAGAATTTAGAGCAAGTTAGTAAAGAGAAATATAAGAACAGAAATAGAAATAATAGAAATGTTATAGAATAATTTTTATAGAAATAAATCTTAATGTTTCAAATGGACTACTTTAACTTTTTTTACCATTACAGACTTCCAATGCATGTATAAAAAGATACTCTTACATGGGTATTTCACAATATATAAGCAATCAAGATCTATTATTATAATGTTAAACTGTGATACATCTCTATGTGAGAACATGAGCTTCACAACTAACCCTCTGTTGGATTATGTGGATCTTGCTTGTTTCAGACTGAGGCTCAAAGCTCCCTAAGGTTGCCTGGCAGTTGGATATGAAACAGCAGGGAGTAGCAGGTGGCTGAGTCAGCAGCTCCTCATTCAAGCTAGAGTCTCTATGCAGAATAATTTTTTATTCTGCCTCTTGAAAGCCTAATCATCTTCTCTAGGGTCTCTTCTGCAGGGCCCCCCTACAGGCTGTCCTATTTTAGCAGAGATCCTCTCTTCTTCTTCCTTTCTCAAAATTGCATTGCAATTTTTCTTGGACATTACACAAACATTTGTCTTTTTGAAGGAATGAGCAACCTATGCTTTGTAAACCAAAATGTATAAATGCACTGAAAAATGGTGTTAGCAAGATCAAACAGCCTAATACACCTGTAAAAATATACTGCCTGACATGAGTTTTTAACTCTAATGCAGTACTGTTCTGGACTGCAGCTGAAGTTCCACAAGTTAAAGCACTGCAGAGTTGAGCAGGTCCTGATCAAAGTCATTCAAGTGGTTTCAGCAAGACTTCACCACAAGCTGCACTTCTTGTTTGAATAGTTTAGAATCCCCACAGTCCTGATCTAAATATGATCTGAGTTTTTGATTCAGAGAAGCTTTCCTATCCACAAACTAAAGACATCAAATGGAAAAGATACTACGTGCTCTGTATACTGACCAGTTTCCATTTCAGCCGTCTTCCCTCTACACTATCACCAATATAACCTAATGAGGTCAGGCCACTGCAATACTGCAACCACCCTCACCATCAAAACACAGCCACAGAATGGTTTGGCTTGGAAAAGACCTTAATGACCACCTAGTCCAACACCCCTGCCATGGGCAGGGACATCTTCCACTAGACCAGGTTGCTCCAAGTCCTGTCCAACCTGGCCCTGAACACTTCCAGGGATGGGGTATCCACAACTTCCCTAAGCAGCCCATGCCTATGCCTCACTACCCCTACAGTAAAGAATTTATTTCTAATATTTGATCTAAACCTCCTCTCCTTTGGCTACTGAAGTGGTATTAAAATAATTTATTTGCCTGTATGCTGAACATTTTTGGTGGCAGCACCATGATACATCCATTCAGAATAAGCCCTGGTCCTAGGCAATTTATATGACCTAGTGGTGTTTATAGCCTTCTGGGAAAAGAAAGGATCCAACCTGCTGCATGATATGGGTAATGGCGCCAGTGGAGGATGCAGGAATAGATTTCACCACAACAGAAGTCTGCGTTGCTGTCTGGGACTGAGCCACGTGCTGCACCAGAGTCCTCTGGGGCTGAGATGACTGGTGGGGCTGGGACCGATGACTGACTGAAAGTAAAGAGGTCAGTGGCACTTCTCCAGAACTAACTGCAGGAACTTCAACTGTCTGCTTTGCAGTTAAGCTTCAACTGAAAGCATACATGAGTGAAAAAGATCTAAGCATGGAAAATGTTTTTTACTGTGTGCTAGTGTCAGCCTTCATGATCTATTCTGAGAAACCTCTTAAACTGAGATTTTGCTTTTGTCTGTTTCCTAACGACACTTGGTCCAAACCTCCTCTGGCCACCCTTTCCCAATACATCAATTTTGCAAGCAGAGTTTATATGTGATGTTCAGCTGGGTTCTTTATACAGCACTAGAATATTGCTGTAGAACACAAGTTATTATGTCGTTTTTACACTGTTAAAAGCACGTCCACAATTGACTGCAATTACGAACAGCAAGCCTTGCTCACCAGGTGAGCATAAACTAAATTTGGAAAATTAACAAGATTAGATTAGCAAAAGAAGATAGATTAGAAAATGTTTGGGTTTTATTAAAGCAAATGAGGCTGATCAGAAATGATAGATCAAAAAACGTAGACCTTGTTATGGGTCTATGTCACTTTTGAGAACAGATCTAACTTGAGTTACAGAGCTATAGTTATAGGCCTGTAATTAAACAGTGGATTGATAGAAAAATCATGTGCTGCTGAGGGAAAAAAAAAACCAGAAAAATTCTATATTCCAATCACTGACAGGATATGAATCCAAATCTCTTTATGTCTGTCCATACTAACATGCAAATATTTGTGTAATCTAATTTCTTAGTTACAAAGTATTTAATCACCGAAGGAGAACAAGCAAAGTTTAAACTCAGTTGTAACGTAACTTAAAATTAAAAAATTTCTAGTGACCTTCCCGAAATGTCTTTTTTAAAGAAAGGTCAAATTTTGAATTAATATAATAATTTTACTTTCTCACTCCAAGAAAGTTGGTTTACATCAATACTGGCCTGCATGCTGTGCCAGATTTATCCTGGATATCTCCCAACAATTCCTACACAATTGAAAACTTAATTTAAAAATAAAGTTTCTAACCTATATGGTTGTGTAGATATTCTTCCGAATGTGAACCAATACAGTGTTGTCTTCCTGAGTCTGCAGACAGACAAAAAACGGCGACACTAAGATGTGTGAATTGTTCCCTTCATCTCATGAGGAAGCACACTCTGAATCCCAGCTCCCAAATCCTTTGGTCTAGGCGCATGCAGGACACTTCTCAACAGACTATAGGTTCTTTACTATCTTACTACTGAATTTTTAGCAGAAAATATAGCTATGTGGGTTACTGATAAATTCAGAGAAGCACGAATCAAACCAAAAAGAAACTCAGTTACTTGCATTCCTTGGCAATGTTCAGAGAAACTGGGGGAAGGGACAAAAACCTAAGTGCAAAATAACCAGTTTAGTGCTGCAGCAGAACCTGCTGCTGCCAGCCCATAGGAGTCTGCACTTCTCTGGAAGATTGCCACATTTCAAATCAATGTTTACAGAAATTCTAATATTTAAAACAGTATCTCCATATCTCCAGGAAATTTTTAGCCATTGCACTTTGTATGGTTTCTAAGAAAAAAGAAAAGTACTGAAGTCTACAAAGACACTAACTGTAATTTTCCATCCTCCCTGCAAAAGGCCCTCTTGTACATCAATTTTCACAGCAAGACCCATCAAAAACTGGAACCTTGAAGAGAAGCCCAATGCACAACATCTGTATCAGTGAAGATATTTGACTGCTAATTGGAAAGCACTTTAACACCATTTATTATACTTTGGAGTTTGTTCTAAAGGAGATCCAAGGGAACATGATTCAAATATTTGAAATTGAAGCCAGATACAGTAAGTGCTATTCAAAAGAAAAATAATAACATCCCCCCAGCCCAAATTTCACACAACTTAAATTCAGGCCATTCAAGGGATGGGAGCAAGGGGAAGAGTAGAGAACAAAATGAAAAAATCAGATTAGACATTTAGCACTAAAATCATGGAGCTACAGATATGTAGTAATACAGTTTAATACAATTAAGTTTTATTTCTCTTTTCCAATGTAGAATTTGTTTTTGCTTTCATTTTCCAAATAATATAGAGGCCAACAATATGGGTTTAAGAAATGAAAATGGGAAACAGGTAATCTGATCCTTTCATGTATGTATGGGAAAGTGTCTCATAGCTAGTGTTCTGGGGTAGTAGGGAATATCAGAGAGACAAGAGAAAGGACTTACACAAAATGGATGTCCAAATAGGAGTCAAGAATTTAAAGAGATGAATTTAAGTAACTTATATATTTTAGAAGGGCATATTTATTAGTTCAAGGCTTTCTTGAAAATGAAGAAACTGGGGCTACATTACCCTGTTAAATGCACACCTTGCTTTAAGTCGGGACTAAATGGATTTTAACAAACTCAATGTCTGACTCATTTCAGTAAGTACAAAATCTAGCCTATGGTTCCTCTAGCTTAATTTTCTACTTTCTTCTTACTGCACATTTTCCTTTCAGGGTGCTGGGACAGTCTGTCTTCTACGTCCAGGGAATGGAAAATCTACTCAAGTGGGCTATCTTGAAGCAACCACTCTGTTTCAGTTAGAAACATTCTCCCCTGTGGCCCAGCAAGGCAGATGCAATCTCTGTCCCCTGCACAGGGTCTCAGGAGTGGAAGAAAATACTCATTTCCTCTACAGAAAATTACAGCAAAAACACAAAAGTAAAACCTATTGTAAGAAAACTCTAAAATTAAGTCCTCAGACTTCAACTGCAAAGCCACCCTCACACTAACCTTAGACACTTACCAGTTGTGATATATTCAGCCACTAGTTCTGACTCTACAACAGCAATTGAAGGGCTTTCTGGAGAATGCCTCTTTTCTTGAGTCATCTGGATTGGAACAGCCATTTGGCTCAAGTCAATGGTAGGCTGCCTTGGCTTTGATTCCAACTTTTCCTTCACTGCTTTAGAAGAAAGGCAAAGCATAAAATCAATGCTAATACATAAACCTTCACAATAAAATAAACCTACAATATAAATGTACTAGTTTAATTAAATATAGTGAACACTATAGATGCAAACAAACTGATACAGGATAAAAAAGAAGGAATCAAGTTGATTCAAGATAAGTGCTTTTCAATTACAAAACTTATTACAAAAAGCCTGCTTAAGCAAAAAATAACCTCTGAAGTTATCCTAAACAATCTTATGGGTTTTCAGACCTGTTGTCTGCTGAAGTTCCAGCAAAGCTTTTATTGTGGAAGTAGCTGACTGAGATTCACTGGATACATCCTGGTAAATTATTGTAGGGTTTGTGTCCACAGGAATTTCATGTTCTGACCAATCCTGACTTCTTGAGGCAATCACATGGACTACAGGCTGAGAATCTGTTTGCAAAAAAACCAAAGGCACATCATAAAATCATGGAATGGTTTGGGTTGGAAGAAACCTGAAAGCTCATCTCATTCCAACCCCCTGCCAAGGGCAGGGACACCTTTCACTAGACCTGGTTGCTCCAAGCCATGTCTGACCTGGCCTTGGACACTTTCAGGGATGAGGCAGCCACAGCTTCTCTGGGCAACCTGTGCCAGTTCAAGTCATCATACAACCATTTTGGGTTGGAGGGCTCTCATCCAACTTCTTGCTTTAAAGGAGGGTGATAATTCAAAATTATACCAAATTACTCATTACTTATTAGTTTTGAACATTGCCAAGGATGCATACTCTCATTCTGCAACACTTTAGTTTCTATTTCAATTGATTCTTGAAGTAAAACACTGTTGATGTTATGAACAGTTTCCAGCAAAAAACCAAAAGTTCTCTATCTTAGTTTTTTGTAGAAGATTTTGTTTGAAAAATCAAGCAGGTTTGTTTGTATGTTGAATTTGCCTTGGATTAAACTTTTTTTCCAGAAAGTTTTAGCAGTTCAGGTGATCAACATGTATTCAGTATTCTCAACTAACAGCACCTAAATTTTGGTAAGTTGGTTGAATCTTCAGAACTTTTTTAAAACTTACTTAGATGGCCATATAGACCAACAGTTACGAAATTATATAGAAAAGGTACAAAGGTTTCACTGAGACACTTGCTTTAATTTGCTGTACTGATAAGTGTCATGGTCACTCCCAAACACAGGTTGGATTTTGTTTATGCCCTATTATTTACTGCTCCTCTTACACACAAAGAGCTGGATCTGTATCATGGCTTGAAGCCAGGGCAGAATTCCCATCAGGATGTACGTCTGCTATATGTCCTGATGCATGTACACATCTATAAAAGGACCAAGATCTGTGCTGGTCCCATGGCAGCTTTCAGACATGCAGCAGAGAGATGCTTTGATACAATCTGGAAAGGCAGTGGCAGAGCATGGACTGCCAAAATAACCTCCATAACTTGCTACCCTGCCCACCTCTGGCAGACTCTGCAGGAAGAGGGAACAGATTGCATTCTAACAGCAAGTTGGAGCCCAGCAAGACACCTTTATCACCACTCTTCACGATTAATGAAAGCATATAGTAAGTAGCTCAAAAGAAAGAAAAATATAAAAGTACGGGAACAACGGTGCTTCACGGCAAACAGGTGGGGTGAAACCTGTGCTAAAAGGAGACACATAGAGCTCTCTGGAGCAAGCTGGCATGCTTGGAAGACAGTCCACTCATACATTATGTGACACCAACACAGACCTTGAGAGCTCTGGGAAGACTCTGTAGAAGAAGAACTACTGTCAGTGTAGGTTTGTGGTTCTTCTTTAACTTCCGGGAGAGATGAGTTTCCTGTCTCTGCTACCCTTGAAGCCTGCTGTAACGTTTCAGTCACCAGCTGTCTGGTTTGTTCACTCACAACTGTTGCTTGAAATGTCACTGGCTTTGGTTTTATGAGGACCTAATTAGAAAGGTAAATTTTGTTTATAGTAAAAGCACTCAAGAAAACAGATCTGAGCAATCAGAGTACAGGGTGCCATTCAGATCTATGTACACCACCTACATACTATTAATATTTTACTTAGAAAGTCTACCTCTAAATTCAGCAACTTTGATTATAAACCAAAAAGTCCAAGTAAATGGCAATGCACAAGAATGTGCTTCTCACTCAGTAATTGGAAGTGTTTAACACAATAAACCACTAAACAGTTATTTTTCAGGACTAGATAAAACCAGTGTGGTAAGAGAAAGCTATGCAAGTGAGCTGGAACATGCACTGCACTGATAAGGACAAGCACTTCCACAATAAATACAGTCTTGAACAACCAAAACACACAAAATGTTACATCTCATAAAAGCTTAGTTCTTCCAAATACTAAGTGCAGCCAGAGAAAAAGCTGAAACTGAAAGCATCCAGAAATAAGCCAGATTCTCTGTATACAGCCCCACCAACTACACAAGGTTGCAGGGACAGCCAGAACAGGTATTAAGCAGAAAATAAACTTCAATAAAACCTCAGATTTGATGAATGACCTATGTCCAGATTCTGCATCTTTATTTCTAATGGTCTAAACCATCAGCTGTAAGATGTAAACAAGTATCTGGAGCCATGGCCAGACAGTTTCAGCTCCAGAAAAGGCTTAGTAAATCTTTTTGGCTTGCTCTAGGCCTTCACAAAAAGCTAACAAATGCAGATACTGTGCTTGAGAAATCAGGATCGAGGCCACCTCATTACGCCACTAATTCTCATTCCCCACAGATATATATTAAACCTGGAACAAATGAGGAAACACATTGAAAAATTATTTACTTCCCATTAAAATTTAGGGGTACATTCCAAAAAATGAAAGGGGTCCTCACTGTACCTGTGTTTTCCCTTGTTGACCATAAACAATTTTAGTTGGGATGATTTTGGTGGCTGGCTGGACCGTGGACCCTATTCCTTTTGGCTGTGTAACAATCATTTTTGTGATGGGTCTTGTGGCAGTGATGATAGCAGGTTTTGCTCCTGCTGGCACTGCCTGAATAGTTTTCTCCCCCTGTAGAGAAGTCAAAGTTTACAGATTAACTTAATGGAATTGTTCAGTGAGACCCAATTTTCCAAAAAAAATATAGTTATATGTGAGTGTGTGTACCATGAAATAAATCTGCTGCTACAACTACATTTATTTGATAGAAAACACATTACACAATCAAGAACAAAAAACCCCTATGGTTTTGAATGGAAAAAGCTACCAAAATCCACTTTTCCATTACCTTATCTTTCAAGTAGCTCTGAAGGGGTGAATAAAAAGAAGTAACTAAAAGACATGGAAGTTTTTAAAATTGGAACTTTCTTCAAATCCTTCACACATGTTTTTTAAAGACCACGAATTTCTGTTAACACTAAGTTTGGCAAGACATCTACAAAACTTGAACTGAGATTCTAAAAAAAGATTTAAATTGAGATTCTAAAACATCATTTAAATATAGATTTTTTGCATTGTCTGCAGGACCAAGATATTAATTACGCATGGACTTTTTTCAATTAAAAGTTCACTTCATCAAAAAATCCAGATTCACAGCACTTTCACAGGAATCATTCAACTACAGAATAGTGTTTACATATGACTAGACTCCTGATAGCTTAAGAAGAGCAAAGACATTGAGCATGTCCTGATAGCTTAAGAAGAGCAAAGACATTGAGCATGATTTTTTAAGCTCTGCATAGTAACAAACCAAGTGAGTAGCACAGTAGTAGCCAGTTCCTACCAACATTCATGAAATAGCTGGAAATCCCACCATACGTGTTTCAAAAATACCATCCCATTTTGGTAGCTACTATTGTGTAACATCATAATATTTGCACTTGTCTGCAAATACACCTTTAATTCTAAAACTAGGGAAGTTCAAAACTTAAAAAAAACCCCATAAAAGATTAAAAAAAACCCTTTCTGCTACTCAAGCAGCCTTTTAAATTTTTACAGGAATAAGATATTAAATCTCACAGTTTTATCTAGGAACATTGATCATTTTTATTTATTAGTACTTACAGATAAGCTCAGTTGATGCCAGAAACTTAATTTTATTCTTGGGTATACCTCAGATTACCCAAAAAATAATTCACCACTATGCACTACCCAGGGCACAGGATGCCACAATGTTACACACCACGTTAACTGAAAGTGGTTCCCCTACTGTGAGGTCAGTTTATTTCTGCCCTTTATACCCAAATGAAAAATAGCTGGAGATGCAAGTTATTAACACAGGACCCTGGTTCTCACTGGAGCAAACAGGCTAAATTATTCTAGTAATTTTCATCTCATTCTCACTTAGCAAATAGGCTAAATTATTCTAGTAATTTTCATCCACTTATTTGCTCCAGCAATACAAAATCATTATCCATGGGAAAAGAAGTTCTAAAATTTATATTTTCCTTTATCTTTGAAAACATCCCCAGTTTGCTTTAAGCATGTTCTGCAAACCACAGTCAGTTTTTAAAGATCCCTGACATCAAGGCATGCCAGATCTGTTAAGGAGCTCATGCACAGTTTGCTTTTAATTGAGCCTTTAGCAGAATGGAGGACAAGCAGCAGCCACCACACAGCTTGTCACCAGGCTCTTAATTTGAGACTTGAAACACTTACCCCAGCATTCAACAGTGTTGTGACAACATTTTTGCCTGGAAGCCCTTGAATTGTAGTTCCTTTTCCAGTAGTTTTTTGCACAACAATCACATTGGGTTTTGATGTCATTGGTATTGTAGTGATTTTGGTCGTAGTTCCTAAATTTTTGTGGGAAAAAAAATAATGTGCAATTTATCACATTTTGTATATTTCCTTTCACCACAGAAGCTGGTGAGCTATAGAAGAATCATTGTATTTAAATCTGACAGCACATCAAGAAACCAGCAGCATCTGGAGTGGGAATTCATGTTACCCAACTCAGCATGGAAAGATTACATGCCAATTCAAGAAATCTTTCACCTACAGTAAAAACTGGTGTGCCCAGGGGAATGTAATGTATTCTACATTAGGACAGGCAACCCCTTCTCACAAGGTACAGAGCAGACTAACACAGCTTTCTCAAGCAAACATGTAGAACTTGTCAAAGGCTGGAGTTAGGGTGGGATAAGGACATCATTAATACTCAACTCAAGCTCCTATTTGCACAGACAAATACATCCTTGGTACATAGATTCTTCTACAGAGGTCATCTATAGAAGAGTATCTCCAGTCAAGAGAAACACCACCTCTTTCAGTTGTAATGCAAGTGATGAGTAGTGGATTGAAAGAAAGAAAGAAAAAAAAAAGCTATTGTTTCACAACCAGTCCATAAAAGCTAAGTTTAGAAGCGTGTTGGTTTTGTGTTTTTTGCTGGTTTGTGTTTCTTTCTTCTTTTGTGATTTTTGGGGGGCTTTTTTTCTTTTTTGGTTAGTTGTTTTGGGGTTTTTTTTTTTTTGTCTTGTTTTGGTTTTTTTTGTGTTTTGTTTGTTTCTTTGTTTTTTGAAGAGCTGACCTGGCTATAGCTATTCCTATGTTAGTATTTAATTAGTTCCATTCCCTTTATCAGGTTTTTAGTTACCTGCACTGACAGGTAATTCTGGTCAGCCTTCCAGAGTCTACAAAAGTCCATACACTGGAATCAGTCATCAGTGCTATCAGACTACCATTGCAGTAGCTACTCAATGTTGATGATACTGTTGATGATGTTGTAGCTACTCAATGATAAAAAGCTACAGCTTTTTATCACAATTTCTCCTTTCTCCAGAGGAAAACACCATTCAGTCACAACGGAGCTGCAAACCCAAGGATTCCCTTTACTACCTTCTACTCAGTAGTCATGCCTGTAAATTCTTCACAACCTATTTCAGATTAACAATTCTACCAATTCTGGGAAAGGGAAGACATGTTGAGACAAGATTATGATTTATTTAATCCTACTGACTTCAGAGGCATCTAAAGACTGCTCCCTTAGCAAAAACAATTAAGCAAACAAAAAGAAAAAAGCAGGCATGATTTCCAAACTTGTGTTCTTTCAGGACAACCACTATTATCCTCATCAGGATCACTCACAGGTTTCCCCACATTAGCTGCTGCTCAGGAGAATACTTCCACTTGTGTATAATTTATTACAAGTGTATATTACAAGATATTGTCTTAATAATTCACTATACCCACAACAGGCTAAAAAAAATTTACTTGTTGCCAAAGAAGATGCTGTATCATCAGTAAATATAATTCTGTGGAAATCAAAACCTGTAAAACTGCTCTACCAGATTACAGCCCAAGAGTGCATTTACTGGATGGCTTGAGCAGCACCTTGCAGTGACTGGAGCTGGCTGGTGCCATGTTGGGTCTTTGCTCAACAAAGTCCTAAATTATACAAGAAATTGTCACCGTTATCAGTGTGCTTGGTCCTGGTCCCAAAGAAACCCTATCTTCAGAGATGATAGAACCACCAAATGATTTGTGTTGGAAGGGACCTAGAAGCTCATCCAGTTCCACCCTTGTCAAGGGCAGGGACATCTTCCACTACACCAGTGCTCCAGGCCCCATCCAACCTGGCCTTGAACACTTCCAGGGTTGGGGCAGCCACAGCTTTTCTGGGAAACCTCTACCAGCACATAACCAGCAGGGAGACCAATGGCTAATCAGCAGTCTAACAAAGGTAACCAGCACAGTCTGCACAAAGCTGGGAGGGAAAGCTTAAAGGAAACATGGCCTAAAGGAAAGACAGGCTGCCACTGGTAAAATACCAAAATAAGGTGGAGACTGCATGGCTGAGTTTAACATACACAGTACATTTTTATTCCGGTTCTTTGGATATGCAGTGGAACAGAGAAGGGCAGCACTGAGATTATAAAATGTTTTGAATTTGGGCCAATAGTGTTTTCTGATCTTTCTGTCCTCTGTACAACATACCCCACCCCACATTTCTCTTTCCTCCCAGTTTTCCTTCACATTTGCTGTTTTCCTTCTTAAACATAAGAACTACCACAATCCTTAAGAACACTCCACCTTCCAACTTCTACCTATTACCTTCTTCTTCATGCTCAAGCTATTTTCCTTCTGAATTCTCCAATAAAGGTACTAATAACTATTCGAGCATGTAACCCACAGAAAAGCCCTGAACAATTAAAGCAAGCCCAAAGTTACTTTTGAAATAAAAGTCTTACCAGTAACAACAGTACTCATATGCCTACCAGAAACAATATTACTGCTGATGATCTTTCCTCCTAGAGTAGCCAGGGATTTTGGTACTACAGTAATGATGCTACCACTTGTCGTTTTCACATAAGTAGCAGCCCCTGGAGTTCCAGCCATCCGAGCTCCCAGAGAGGGGCTTACTGTTGGCCGTGTATAAGTTGCTTGAGTTCCTGTTTTAAAGAGAGAGAAAAAAAGAGTTCACTCTTACAACACAATCCTCTACTAATGTTTGTGGAAAAAATATGTTAGTTTAGGAGAAAAGTGTCAGATTTATTTGAAGATATCCCAGCCTGCAATCTACTACCACCCTTTAAATTCTTAATTCTTAATTCTTCTAGTAATTTTTAAATCCACAGAGCAATATTCAAGTATATACTAAATTTAAATTGAACATAACAGTCTTCTGAGTATTTTAACAAATGTTCCATGACTGCCTTATTTTAATTCATGTCCTTGTGTGCAAGACTGTAATTTTTAATAGATGTGCAGATTCTGCCTGTAGGTTTGCCTCTTGCTCCCTTAGATGCCCAGGAGTCAGGCATCTGATGACACAAACAGAACTCATCCCTTCCTCTCAGGAACGACACTTCTCCTATATGATAGATTGCTTAAAAAGAGAACTACCAATGTTTAGTTTAAGTAACACCCTTAGAAAAAATATTTGCAACAATGATGTTATTTTATGGACTTAGCATACAGCAGCACAAAAGAAACCTCTCAACACAGTATAAATGCTGGTTTTTAGAACTAGTCCTTTTCTGAAATGCAAAGAGAACTGAGTCCACAAAAGAAACTTGTTAAAAAATAACAACAGCTACACAAACACTGAAATTCCATTTTGCTTGTAATGCTGGAGATAGTGCCCTTAATTGCTAAAGATCAAAGAGGAAAGCAGTTTTTTCATCCAGAAAGATGTGTTCACATCCAAGAGAGTACAATACAGATCTTACCAATGAAATGAAACTGCAAAACATTTGTTTTTTCTAATGCACTCAAAAATGTACCTGTGGGCTACTTTAAAAGTTATAAACAGAGTATTAATCATTAGTTTATGCTAAGGACATGAGGAGATGGCCTCAAGTTGCACCAGGAGAGGTTCAGGAAGGATATTATGAAAAAATTGCTCACGGGTAGGGTGGTCAGACATTGGAACAAGCTGCCCAGGAAAGTGGTAGAATCAACATCCCTGGAAGCATTCAAAAAGCCATGTGGATGTGGCACTTGGGACAAGGTTTTTAGTGGTGAACACGGTGGTGCTGGGTTAATGGTCAGACTTGATGATTTTAGAGGGCTTTTCCAACCATAACAATTTCATGGTTCTAATATTCCCAGCCCATGCTAAAAAAAATAAGGAAATGAAGAGTTTTCTGAAAACCAGGATAAAGCTACCTTTTAAGTTTTCCTCATGCAAGTTTACCATCAGAACAGTCTGCATTATTATCTATTAGAAACACAAATACAACCAGATGCTCAGAAAAACACTGGGAGCTTAAATTTTAATTTACTGGTCTTTTTATAAATTCACTGCAGGACTATGAGCAAGTCACATTTCTTTTGAAGTCCATCTATGCAAAACAGGAATGGTGCTGACCTGTCTGCTTGAGTTAAATCAGTATAAATCATGTAATATAAGGTACTACAGAAGTGCAAAGTATCTGTATAGATTGCATAAAAACTTCCTTAAAAATAAACCCAGTGGGGAAGGAACATTGGTATTTTTGTGTACCAATTCCAACAGTGGAATAAAAGAGCACTCAGTGAAAAAATCCTGAACTAGAATATAAAACAACAGGATTGTGAATGTGCTGTTGTGCCCACTGTTCAGAAGAGGTAAGTGCCTTTTTTTTTAACCCTAGGAAACCATGCTTGATCACCTGTATGTCTGGATTTACCCTCCCTTCCCTTCTCAGAGCCATAACTTACCAGTGGGAGTAGTGACCAGTTTAGTTGTCATGATAGTCCCATTACTGCTAACCACCATAATGGGTGAATTGCTACTGCTGGGCAAGGTCGCTGTAACTGGTTTGGGAAGGATTTTACTGGGCTGCACCTGTTGAGTGATTATTTTAACACCTAGGAAAGGAGAAAGGTCACTGTTAAAATACAGGCACGATAAGTTACTTTCTGAAATGCTTTCTCAGACCAAGGCCTAGTGGGCAAGTAGCCCCACAAGGCTTCAATTCTGAGCCCACATATTCTTGATAATGAAAAAAATTATTTACTTTTTGAGTTTGGTTTTTTGGGTTTTTTTTTTGCTTAGTTTTAGTTGGGTTTTGTTTGTTTTGCAATACCAAGAAAGTCATCATCTTTGCCTTTCATGTGCCTGTTTCAGTTCTTAGCTACTTTCACTGTCCGTTCCATCACTGATTTGTTGATGTTATTTTTTATTTTTCCTGGTACATGATACAAAAAACCAGAACTTTCCCAGGAGCCAACAGGTTACAACCAAGACTGAATAGGTTCATATACTATGAACCATCTAGAAGCAAAGTAATTCTTCATCAATTCAGTCTATAAATCCTAATGTGTCATAAGCCCAAACAAACTTTACCATCCTGAATAAATTATAAAACATTTCTGTACAAGGAGTATTAGTGACTATAAGGAAGCAACTGTGACACTGGCTAGGGAAGGTTACTTAAGTAAACTGCTCACTTTCCCCTTGATTTACTGGTCATCTTAAAGCCACAAAGATATTTGGCTTAAGCTATGAGTAGATCAGTAAGAATGAAGGATGAGGGCACCTTAGTACCTCCAGGATTCTGCTCCCTTTCTCTTCATTTTATGTTGGGGAATGGTACCTCTGTAAGATTCACTTCTCAGATTCACTTCTCAGTTGCAAACCAGTGGATTCACAACATCTGTTCAAAAGTACATCCAGGAGATGTGCATCTTATGATCTGTTCCATGATGAGGTAAATGCATGGCATTGTGGTGGCCAAATGCCATGGAACATACAGCCTGAATGAATCCCATCTAGATGAAGCACTTAGGTTTGTACACAAGTATTCCTAGGTGAAAAGTCTTGTCCACTTGAGATGTGGAACATCCTCCAGAGAGGTTTTCTTCTCTCTACACTGACTATAAAAGCAGTACAGAGCAAGTAAGCTCCAAACTGAAAGAGAAATTGAAGTCTCTGTATCATCCAAACTGGATAAAAAGTAAAGTCTCCATGAAAACTGATTCACACCTTCCAGAAAGAATTGGTATCAGATGCTATTTCCAAAGAAACTTTTAACTAAAAAGCACAATGAGCTGAAATTCATTGTAGAAGATGAGGAAATGAAGCTCACATTGATATTGTTCAGTGGCTGGAAGCCTTTTTTATGTCTTAATTAGTAGCTATTACTTTTCTTAAGCAATGGTCCTATAATCCAAAAGGTAGTTTTATCAAAGGACAGGAGTAGGTAGTTTTATCAAAGGAGTAGGGCTGTTTATTTTTTCATTCCATGGTCTATTTTCATTGTTTGATCTAAATAGTATGATATAAAATAAGATTTTTACTGACTGGATTAAAATAAAATACTGATTTTATATTAATATACATAAAAATACTTTGCACTTTTATAGCACTTATTTGAGAAATGGTTAACTTTGCAAACTTTATTTCTTACTACTTCTTGCTGAGATAAAAACTGTGTGCTACAGCAGAGAGAAGCCAAGAAAGAAAGATAATATGACTTGCCCAAAGTCAGCTGAATGAATCAATATCACAAAAAGAATCCAGTCTAACTTCCAGATCTAATTATTTGTTTTGACAAGTACCTCAAAAGTACGTTTTGATTTCTGGACCAAAGAAAATAATTAAAACATGGAGTAACTTCTTTTTCCAGGTGATATAGTTGAACAACTCTTGGATCTTCAGAAGACTGGTGTGTTTTAGGTTGCCCATCACATTATTTTTGAAGTTATTTACATACCTCTCAACCTCTAAGATAAAAACATATATACCTAAAGCATAGTCTGTAATACCTGAACCAAACAAGAAGAGTGAAAGAACCAAATTCTTTAATTACTCTTATTTGAAAACATTAAAACATCCTTCACTATCTACTTATATTCATGTTTGAAGCCAAATCCTCTACTCAAGAGATCATGCCTTCATGACCACTCCCCCATAAACATCTTGGGGCAGAATTCTGCCCTGCTTTCCTGAGTTGCAGCCAGACCTCATCAACGTGACCCAAGATCAACTCCAACTACCTGATTCCTGTTTGATCTGAATGGTGGGCTTGATGCCAGCTGGCAGCTGAGACTGCTGTGGCTGCTGCTGGGCTGCAGAACACGGCACCAGCTGCTGCTGCGATTGCTGCGATTGCTGCTGCTGCTGTTGGGCCTGCTGGACTTGGTGCAGCTGCTGTTTGGGAGACTGCTGATGCTGTTTGGGAAACTGTGCTAAGATCTGAGTCGGATTCCCAACCAAACCTTTCGGGGAAGGTAGTCTGGTAGAGGCAACTTTAACTGCTGATGTAGATACACCTGTGAAAGAGTAAAGGGTTTAAGATTCACCAGTGCAATGAGAAAGAAAAATACTATAATTTCTAAAATAATCTTACATTTCAATTATCTTTACTACTGAAAAATACATTGA
This sequence comes from Molothrus aeneus, assembly GCF_037042795.1. NCBI lineage: Eukaryota > Metazoa > Chordata > Aves > Passeriformes > Icteridae > Molothrus > Molothrus aeneus. The sequence continues at coordinate 15,438,312 of NC_089647.1, read as the reverse complement.
TATATGTAAGGAAATAAAGCTCCCATGTAGCAGAAGTGCTCTGTTAGGAGGCAATGGAGCTTCATACAGATTTTCAATGTGGCAGCAGAACAGCAGCTAATGGAAAGACCACAAACCCAGTTTATTTCTGCACCTTTTGTAATACCCATAATTCAATAATATTTTCAAAGTCTCATCTTTAAGCTTCAAGATAGCAAAATACCTATAGAGAAAGTATTTTAAATATAGATATAGATATATTTGTATTTATAAATATTTATAACAATCTAGTTTAGTGGAAGGTGTTTTAGCCCCTGGCAGAGGGGCTGGAACTAGATCTTTAAGGTCCCTTTCAACCCAAAATATTCTGTGATTCAATGATTCTAAAATCACAATTGCAAGAAGTTGGCATTAGGACAATGTCAAATATCAAACCCATCCTCATTGGAAGGGAGTATGTGCTAGCTAAAGAGTTGTTTGGAATTAAAAAAAAAATCAAGTGATTGTATGTAAATTATAAAACTGTGGGCAACCTGTTTTGGGCTGTTAGGTTAGGTGATCTTATAAGCAAAAGTAATTAAAAGAAGTCTGCAGTAAGATGGAAAGACAAAGTTCCCAAATAAATCTTATTACTGATTTCTGTCATTCCCTTACATAGCTGTCACAGCATTTACAGCAAAATCTGACTTTGTATATAATTGTAAACTACACATCCATAAACACCAAAACAGACAAATAAAGTCCATATCTTATGAAGTAATTTTTTAACTAAATCCCAGTTGCAGTGGAAAACAGAAACAGATGGCAGTGATAATGACTGAAATCATAGTAAAGATACAATTTTGGCAATCTAAATAAGCAACCCTTTTCTCACTGCATCATTTAAGGTGACTACACTAGTTCCTTGGGCAGCTCTTTTCATTCATGAGTTTAACTTCACATTTGAAGATATTACCAGTTCATGTCACACAACTTTTCACCAGCATCTTCTGCAATGCCACTGACAGTCTTGGAAAAAAAACTGGTGGAGAGATACTCCACCTAATGTACTTTAGAATTAAAGCCTCCTCCATGATCAAACCCAACTAAGAATCAACAGTTCAAACAATATGAAAGCCTGCTGTGAGCCCTTCTGCTCTACAGATTAACATCTGATTATATCAATATAAGCAATAGGGAAGGAAAATACCTCCTCAGCCTTGATATGGCAATCCAATGTTTTGTGGAATGGAGCAAGAATGGAAAATACAGACCAGGAAAAATTGTGATGTGACACTTGTAATTGTCAGGCAGTTTTTCTTTCAAGTGCTGCTCACTAAGACTCATTCATTCATTCATTCATTCATTCATTCATTCATTCACAGCTTCCCTTTTAAATGCTAGCTGGTGGCTGTGAAGCTGAAACAGTCAAGCTAGCATACACAGTTGGAATTTGAAATCAGAAACCTAAGAATTTTAATCAGGCCCACTCAGGTCTTAATTATAAAGAACTTTAAAACTGGCATGCTGATAAAAGATACTGATAAAAAGGTGTAAACACTTCTACCTTTCAGAATTGTCATCTGGGCATGTTAATAAGTTGTATTTACTTGACGTTAACTTCACATGTTTTTGTAAATTGAGCTTTTAAAGATGCAATCACCTTGAAAATGTACATTTTTCTATGCACCAGACAAAGTTCTTGAAGCCAGTCATTTTGAGGTCATATTGTTTTAGAGCTAGGTCACACCACTGCATCACATCCTCTTTAAAAAGAGGATCTGCGCATTAACTATTGAAGTACAGAGGAAAACAGTTCAACAAGAACTTTTGTGAAGCCTCTTGGATCAGTTTCCTCAGCAGATTTCTTTCACATGGCCTGTGCTTTACTCATATGTAAACAAAAAGTGCATCTCCCCAATGCTATTCTCAAAGCAAAGTCCAATTCCTCTGTGAAAAAGCCTTGATAAGAGAATTGCCATACCTTGTGCTACTGTTGACATAACCACTGACGGTGTGGATGACACTACAGCAGTCACAGCAATGGTATTTGCAGTGCAGGAGGGAGTGGAGCAGCTGCTGCTGCTGCTGCCCACAGAGGACTGGGAAGCAGTGATAACCACGGGCTGCTTTTGAGTAGTTGAGGCAATGACTGATGTTGGGACAAGTTTTGTAACTGCTGCATAGTTGTGGGACTTGGAAAGGATGTTGGGTACAAAAGTTGAGCTTGGAGAGGTGGTTACTATTATGACCTAAAAAAAGAAAAAAAAAAAAAAAACAAGAAGAAATTCATTTGTTCCTTGTGTCTATATTTCAGTAACATGTCTGTCTATTTAGTTTTAGGGATACATGTTTATTGAGAGCTTTTAAAACTGTCAATCACATTTGCTCACAAGAAAAGTTTCAACTATTTTGAAGAAGTGGTGATAAACAGTTCCTTAAAATTAGGATTTTTAAGCAAAACAATTACTATTGAATAAAGTAAAATTATCTCATGTCTGAAGGCAAACAGACAGGAATGAACTTGACTTCATTAAACTGGGCCAGGAAGCTTGAAACCCATTTTAAGAGAAATTGAATGGATTTCCAGCAAGTTTTAAGTGTTACTCTTCCAAACCTTGCAAAAATATCAAGAAACAGCAACGAGAGAAAATAGATTTTTTTTTCTTTAACAATCAACAAGCACTTGCTGAGTCAGTAATGAGAAATGCTTTTGATCCACAAGGCTGTAAATAATATTTCATCAGTGAAAGAAAAATGCTGTAGGTTTGAAGCAATTTCTGCTTTACTTAGTGCTCTCAATAGCAAGAAATTATTTCAGATTTGTCTGAAGAGAATAAACACCACCCCAGTGCAAAGTTACAACTACAACTCCATGAATCTGATCTGACATAGAAAAACACAGAATTCATGACAGCATTGGAAGAAGTCTGTCCTTGTGCAACTCATCTAGGAAACTAAACATTTATTAAGTATTGAATATGGGTACTGTTTACATTAAAAAAATCCTTTTTGTTCAACTTATATGTCCCTCCTTGTACTTACATAGTTAAAATAGAAAAAGAAGCACAAAAATACAACATTTTCAACTTATCATGCAAGAATATTGAGAAATTACTTTAATAATGCTGTTGTCCCAAGAAATATTTTGTTTATTAAAACCTTGAAAATTTAAACTTATTAATGATTCAATGTAACAAAATCCAATAGAAAAAGAAGGCACAAAAGGGGCAAAGAAAACCTGTGTCAGCTCACACAAAGTGTTATGTTGCTAGCCAAGCACTACTGAAACCTTGCCTGATAAAGAAATAATACGATAATGGCACCAGAAACAGATTTAAGCAACAAATCAAGCATCAAGAGATTACAAGTTTATAACTTGCTTAAAGAAAAATAAGAAAAGAAAAAATAAATAAAAGGGAAATAGCCACATGGATGGAATAAAAGCAGCAAATTTCACCAATATGGCTGATTTGGCCTCTCCTTTTGCCCAAGCTCTTAGTTTGATGGTCTCTGCTGCTCAGATAAATCTTTAATATCTTGATCTGAGGAAAATCAAAACCTTACTACCCTACAAGCTATAGGAGGTTGACCACAACTAATCCGTGTCTGAAGGACAAGGTTTCCACATTCTGCTGCTTTTCTACTTGGTTGCATTCTCCAGTGAGAACATTTTCTCTGCATCAGTCCTATTGTTGCATTCTGCCTGATTTTGATTTAATTAAAACACCTTTCTCAAATTGCTCTTAGGCTACAACCATGCAGATGAGCTAAACATGACACAGCTTGTTCTAGTGTGAGAATTGGAAGTGAAAGGATTCTATGATATGCCTCTGGACTTTTATCCTGTTTCTTAAACTGTCAGTTTTACACTAGGAATACTTCCAACTGTCTGAAGTTTAGGGTCAGCTCCATTCCACCCAGACTAACTAGTTTAGGAACACAGTCAAAGGACAACTTGCAGATTAAAAAGGCAAATTATAGGTTAGAGTGAATATGAACTATACTAAACAGGGCAAGTTCAGCATCAAAACTAATACAGATATGTACAATGAAACTGGGCATAATCACAACTCCTGTAGACAACTGCATTTCCTTAAGTCCATGATTATCATTTAAAAATACTTTATTTAATCAAGGAAGGAATAAAGCCTTTAAAGCATTACAGTTCAACAGTGACTGCTATACTGTGACTAAGCAGGTTTGTGTCTGTCTATTCTATCTCATCTTTCAAAATTAACAGAGCAGAGCAAAGTTCAGTACCTTCTGTGTTGTGGTGTTTGTTGTCTGTGTTGAGGGCTTAGTGAAGGTTATTTTCACATGCATGAAGTATATCCAGAAAACATAAAATCCAGGTAAAAAGGTAAGTTTTAAAGTTCAAATCACAACCACTGTATTTCTGAAATACTATTCTTCATATATGTTGAAATGATCCAAATAATCTCATCATGGGTACCAAAACTGCATCCCATGTTTTACAGCAGAGAAACTGCCTGACTTTAAACGTACACACACACACACACAAACAAATCAAGGTGGTAATTTTGTTGTTAATGGTTCTAGTTGTTACAGTAAAATCTAATTCCCAACATGTACTGAATTTAGTCCTGTCAGCTCTATTTTGAGAGATGTCAAAACTTACTCCCTGAAAAAATAAGGTTATTATAACTGCCAGAAACTTCACTAGCTAGATTCCTTCCATGTCCTACACAGGTGACTTTATTACAAGAGAACCCAGAAACTGGAGCTGTGACATTTTAGTTGTTATGACAGCTCTTCCTCCAACCTACTAAAATGTCGAAACAATTCAAAGAGGTGGCATGCAGAAATAAAGAATTTCATTCACATCTAACAAATTACACTCAAATTGGAAATGTCCTGTTGGATATGAATGAACAAAACTGACTTTTAATTTAAAACTACTAAAGGGGATTTCTCCCACCAAAATCATCCAGTTGTATTTTTTGGCATATCTAAATCCAACAAAAGAGGGCACTGTGACAAGTTCAGATACAAACACTACTCTGGCTAACAAAACAAGCACTGATTTTCCTGTCGCTGCAGATTAGTAAGACAGTCAAATAACAAGAATGCAAAGTGACCTCTCAAATTTCCATGTCAGAACAAGTGGAGAGGCATAACTGCAGGAAAGGTCCTATCAACAGTCCACTCTTCTGGAGACTTGGTACACTTCATCTTTAACTTCCATGATATAACACACCCATACTTAATACAACCCTACAGATGTTTAAGGCAGAAAATTATTCCTGCACTAATTATAACCCTAATATGCAACAGGATGGATAGGTGAAGCCCTGCAGTAGCTGTGGATTTGCTGCACTGAATTTAATTTGATGGTTTATGCTCACACATGGATTTCTCTAATACACTCATGTATTCAGGGATGAAATTTGATTAAGGACACTGTTAAAGAAGAGTGAATCAAATGAAAGCATCTTCCCTGGAGTGGGAAGAGGTCAGAAAGCCAATATCTTTATTGCACATTACTTGGTTTTAAAGTTTCCAAAAATCAAGACACAGGAACTCTGGTGATCCGAAAAGAGTCATAAAGCAATTGAGAAGACTAGTAGGACAAATGCAAATGTTTGAGCTTAATAGTCAGACTCTCACTGTTGGAAAAAAAAAAGCTTGTTAGTGGCCAGCCTAGCATAAGTCTGTTGGTATTGAGGCAAAATTAATTCCACAGAGACCCTATGTCTCCCTAAAGTCTGCTGTACTTAACTGCACCAAGAATGAACTTGGTCTGAAACATTCATTTTTTTTAATCTTAAAAATAGAAAAATAGACACAACTGAAGTGGTAATATAGTCATGCCATACATTAGGCACTTAATCTAAGTCCAGTACAAAATTTAAACAAGGAAAACCTTTTCTGCACTTTGCATTGTGGTGAAAGCTAAGCACACTCAGCTGAAATAATGCAACTGATTTTGACCACTGTAACACTGTTAATGTAGAATGAGAAATGGCACACTAGTACTGAAAGGAAAATAAAGCCCCTGGACTTTGACCAGCTCCAAGAATAAGCATTATAGATCCCAAAACACTAGTCTCTAGATAAAAGACTTGGCAAGGGAAAGCCCATGCCACCTCTCCTGGAATTCTACTACTGCGAAGAGTAATTATAAATAAGGAAAATAGAAATAAGAAAGATTACCTTTGACCAACAGTTGTTACCATCTGAAGGCTGTTCAGTGGCCTATGTGATCCAGTTCTCAGTGGACTAGTGTCCATATCACAAAACCCAACACCACAAATGGTACTAACTGGTAACCTTGTTGGCAGTCTCACCAGACAGGCCAAGAATTGAATGAGCATGGAGACTGAATCCCCTCTCATCCCTAGAAGTGGTCCCTTCAGGTCAGGGTTGAGGCACATTGGTGGGGCAGTCTGGGGGAAGCTTGCACTCCCGCTGCCTGTGCTGTACCTGTTCTGTGGATAAAAAGAGGGCTTCAGTCTCCACGGCTGTCAATCCAGGTCCTTTCACACACAGGTGAACTAAATTCATACAAGAGTTTGGTTTTCCCTTTGCTTGTTTTAAAGAGGGATTACCTTATCCCAAGCGCAATCCTTAAAAAACAGCTAGTCAGATCACAGAAAGGAAGAGTCAAACATCACATCTTATTCATTGATAAAACCAGAATAAAGGAACATTTGGCAGCTTCCCCCACATACCTTCTGTGTTGTGGTGTTTGTTGTCTGTGTTGAGGGCTTAGTGAAGGTTATTTTCACAGGCGACATGTGTGGTGGTAAGGAGTTGGCAATGCTCTGCATTATATTACTCATTTTGGGGCTCCCACTTACAGGCACTGTGATAGTTTTAGTGACAGGAGTCACTGCCTTCGGGACTTCTTTCAGGAGAACAGGGGAAGAACTAGAAGAATTCGTTCGCCGTCTTTTGCGGGGCTTTTCATCGTCATCTGAGCAGCTGACACCTGGAAAAGAAACACTCTCTCTAAATTGTGTTTCCCCTGTCTGCAGATCTCAGTGCCTTCTGAAACACTACATCCTCTTTGAGTCTTACACCCTCTTTCAAGTAAGATAAAAAGAAATAAAGGATAAATTACATCTTATGGTCACAACTAAGTTGGATCACACCTCAGATGCTCTTAGTCCTTGATATGGGCCACACTCAGTGCCATGAATCGGGGACAAATCACCCAAAATCCCAAGCGACTCAGTTACTGGGTTACTTCATTCAGTCTGAGAGATTAAAAGAACATAAGAGCCCATACAAGGCTTTCATTCTGTCTACAGAAGTTTGACTAGAAGCTACACACACAAGGGGATTGGGATCATGCCACACACATTTTAGTTTAAACTTTTACACTACTTCAGGGGTTTTTTTGGTGGTGGTTTTGTTTACAGCAACTGGACTATCAAAGTTTATCCTCCTATAGCTTCCTTAGACTTCAGCTTTGCACCTACTTTCGTGTCTTATTTACCCTTACAGTACCCTTCTGCCTTTCACCTTAATACAGCATCTTGAGATATAATTCTTTCTTTCATTATATAGTTTAACTATGAAGGTCGAGCCTTACTTCATCAGCTTTTGCCTTCTTTGGTGCATTTTGTGCAACAGATATAAAACGGCACCTAGCACACAATAATGAAAAACAAAAGAAGTCCAGGTTCAAAAAGAGTTCTTTCTTCCTCACAATCATATACTACACACATAGAAAAAAAAATCTGCTGCATTATTTAGCTCAGGAAAGGATAACAGTGTGATTAATGGATCTTAAATCCAAATGAAACTTGCCAAAGTAGGCAACAGATTCATAAATTACGGAAAGGCACAGGTGTCACAGATATTTTATGAAAAATCGTTTTGCTAGGATCTTTTCTCCTGAGAAGCCTCAGAGGAAAAGAAAAACAATAATTATCTTCTGCTGTGGAATGCAACAGGTGCATCTTTGATTGGTCTCATGTGATTGTTTTTAATTAATGGCCAATCACAGTCCAGCTGTCTCAGACTCTCTGGTCAGTCACAAGATTTTATTATCATCCCATTCTTTTCTATTCCTTGCTAGCCTTCTGATGAAATCCTCTCTTCTATTCTTTTAGTATAGTTTAAATATAATATCTTATCATAAAATAATAAATCAGCCTTCTGAAAGATGGAGTCAAGATTCTTGTCTCTTCTCTCGTCCTGGGACCCCTGTGAACACCAGCACACACAGGTTAGTGACTTTGCAAACCTCTCACAGCTACTCGGTAGCAATGAAGGCAGGAAGGCTCTACAGAAGGGATCTGACCAATCTGAATCCATGGGCTGAGGTTCAGCAAGGCCAAGTGCCAGGTCCTGCCCTTGGACCACAGCCATCTCATGCAGAGCTACAGGCTGGGGGCACAGTGGCTTAAGGGTGGCAAGGCAGGAAGGGACGTGGGAATGCTGGCCAAAGCTGTCTGGATATGAGCCAGCTGTGCCCAGGTGGGCAAGGACAATGGCACCTGGGCTGTATCAGCACTGGTGTGGCAGCAGGACCAGGGCAGTGACCATTCCCTATGCTGGGAACTGCTGAAGTACCTCCAGTCCTGGGGTCACTTCTGGGCACTGCCTGACAAGAGAGACACTGAGGTGCTGGAGCGCTTCCAGAGAAGGGAACAGAGCTGGGGAAGGGTCTGGAGCAGCAGGAGCACCTGAGGAAGCTGGGGGGACTCAGACTGGAGAAAAGGAGGTTATGGGAGGACATTCTTGCTCTCAACAACTCCCTGACAGGAGGGTGTAGCCAGATGGGGGTTGGGCTCTTCTCCCAGGTAACAAGTGAGAGGACAAGAGGAAATAGCATTAAATTGTGCCAGGGGAGGTCCAGAGTAGGTATTAGAAAAAAAACCAAAAACCTCACTGGAAGAGTAGTCAGGCATTGGAATAAGTTGCCTGGGGAGACAACAGTCTGGAAGTGTTCAGGAGGTATCTGAATGAGACACTTGGGGATGTAGTTTAGGGGTGACTATGATGGTGCTGGGCTGATGCTTGGACTAGATGATCTTAAAGGTCCCTTCCAATCTTGACAAATCTGCAATCCTGTTATTTATGTTTACCATGCTAACCTGTGTCAAACCGTTTAAAAAGAAAAACAATCAAGGAGAAGCTGAACAGATACAATCTTGCCTATGCAAAAGATGATTGAAAATCTTGTTCCATGTGCATGGAGCTTAAAGACAAAGAGCACCACCACAGCAAAAAGCAGTCTTGCTGGTGATCAAAGCAAACTTGGTTGGCCGTCAATCTCTAGTAAGGGCCAAGATCTAATTATGGCCAATCTCTAATTAAAATTAATATTCTGGCATTCAAAAAGTGAAGATCCAAGACCTAACATGGACAAGAAACTGCCCAGCACCACAACAGGCAATTGTAGAAAAATGGTATTCTCTCTCAGCAGGAGTAGCAGCTCATTTGCAGGTACCTGTCCAAAGGCTGACAACTGTATCTACAGAGACAGCAAAATGAACTAGGGAAGAGAAGCAAACTTCAAAAATGTAGCTTTAGTTGGCTGTAGCAGTACAAGTGAAGTGTGGATCTATAAAACCAGATTTCAAATCAATATATTATATCCTATTCTCAATCAATCAAAATATTCTAATCAATAATTTACCCTACGCCCCTGAATAAGCCTAGTGGTGATCTCCTTCTATAAAGCAGAGGTTTGATTACATAACTTTAAGGTTTATTATGGACAGGCTTCTAAGTATTACTGTGAGTGCACTATAGAAACTTGTAACTATGACTGCATTAATCATATTGAATGTGCACAGTCATTTAAAAATCTCAGAATCCATTTAAATCCAAAATCCACATGCAGCTAGCATGTTAGGACACAGTTGTTATTTTGGTGGGGCACCAAGAAATAGAGAAAACTTTGTTTGTGGTCCTCATCCACAAAAAACCCCATCAACCAATCCATCAAGACATCAGAAATTAACATTAAACTAGCAGAGCATTATTTTATGTTAAGTACAGCTCATTTCACCTCCTATTTTCACTCCTGGGGTTTTGCAAGAATATTATTCTTATCATTTCATGTTAGAAATTGCTATACAAGGTTTTCCACTGACATTTAGCTAAAAGGTAATACAGCTTTGACTGTAACTCACACTTGATAAGTAAGGAAGAGTCATGGAAAGGTTAATGGTTCAATCAGAGTGTGACTTGGAAGAGATTACACCACAGACCAGTGGCAAAGACCTGACTGTAACTCAGATCTCCCAAATTTGCTCCTAAGCAGGTTTGTTAAAATCAATGTGACTGGTGTCACATACTCTGAAAGACACACAATTCCTTAAAAAAAAAAAAAAGAATAAAAACAATAACAACAAAACAAAGCACATGAAGTAGGGCGAAAAAAATTAAATCTAGGGACAGACAATGAAAATTATCATCCCTGTATCATGTGCCTAGACTTATTTGATATTCATTATCATGTAGTAATTCAATAAAGCCTACATTAAAATTTTAAGATGTTAAGAATGTTTTCCCCTGAATCTTCAAACTAAACCCAAGTGATTAGTGCATAGATCAGAAAAATGAAAACTCAATGGAAAGGGTTTCATGGGTTGACAGAGCCATTAACAAGGGTTTTTTTTGCAAGTAAAATTAAATTTATGTACTAAGTGGCATTTCTGATTACCTAGAAGCTTATGCAGATGTACAGATATAGCATAAAGATAATAATTTTTAATAATTAAATATTTTTAAATATTAAAGGTATACAGAGCAAGCATAAAAATAGCATTTATCTACTTCTAAATAGCATTTATCTACTATTAATCTTTACTTGTTGTTTTGATAGAATCAAGTAAGAACTGAAGGAAACATTTTAATAGTAAAATAAAACTACCCATGATGAGGGCATATATATGAGAACATAATCTGCTTTTAGAACTAGCTGACTTGCTAGCCAAACAAAGATGGGGACACATACACCCTCTGAAGAAAAAAGACTGTTTCTAGATTTTATGTCCTGAATTTCCAGATTTAATTATATGAAGATGGGTCTCTGGTAAGAATTTGTAAGAAGTTTTTGCATCTGCCAAGTAACACAAGCTTCACTAAGACTGACTTCCAGGTAAATCACAAAATGGCCAGACACTGTATGTAAGCATAAACCCCTGCCAAACCACATCCAAAAATAAAAAAATTCTATGTCAACTGTGAAAGTGGAAAAGAGGGACCTTTTCTAATTCAACTAAGTGACTACTATGCATAGTTCTCAAAAAGATGGAACAGAAATTCACTGATATACAGAAATGTCTATATTTAATTTTCAAACTATTTTTCACTTGTCGTCCTTGCAGCATTTTGCAGTGAGTGGATTTATCCTGAACACTATTTATCTGAAAAAGGGAAGCAATAAATTCACTCTCTAGACTAAACGAAGGCACAAAGGCCTGAAATGACTTGCCCAATGTTGGAGTGTTTAATTTGGTCTATGCCTCAGCCATGTTCTCCCTCTCTTTCCCTTTTGTTAATCAGGTGCTAGTATCACTTACTTTTGACGTAAACAGTACTTCCACTTGGCAAGACGACTACATTGGAGGCTGGACTGGCAGGTCTGGGGGACTTCACTGTCGCTACACTGCCACTTGGAACAGGGGTAGATGTTGGGGTTGAAGTGGTACTTGTGTAGGAATAGCAAACCACCACTGAAGAGGAGAAAAGACACCTTCCATATAACTGAAGTGCAGAATCCCATTATTCTATCACTATTTTTACAACTGAAATGGAAGCCAAAGACTTACTGGGTTTACTATCTGTGGTTTTGCCTCTGCATTCCTGTTACTGTGGAATATTGCCCAGTTTGAGCTAAGCATGGCCATGAGATTAATGGTCTTCAAAGACAACACAAAAATCTAAACTCCTGTCCTCCCATCCCCAAAAATCTGTGCTGCCAACGTGAAAATTTTGTATTGATCTTTGCTTTACTTTATAATTTGTTATTTTTACTTTTAGCACTAATTCAATATGTTGATCTTTTTGCTTTTCTATAAGTGATCACATCTAGACAAGTAACTGACAGAAAAGTGTTATTGTCTCAACAGTACATCAGTTGAAAAAACCAAAATATTCGTTCAGTAGTGAAGAACTGATTGTGCTAATAAGCTTTTTTAAACCACTGCTTTTAAGTAATAACACAATGATGCAGTACTTCTCACAATACCAGGGTAAAACAGCTTGTTTCAAGAAGTGCTACACATTCCCCAGTTGTATGAAGCCTAATTCAAGCCTGCTGAGCCAAGCTAGTTGGAATGTGTACTACCATTATTTAGAAAGCACAGGAAAAGCAGAAAGCAACCTTTTTACTTGTTCCCATAGTACATTTAATCTGAAGGAAAAAACCCCAAGTTGTATTTTCTTGATTTTAACCAAAACCTACTTGCACTCTTAAAACAAAACATTCTGAAACAGCTTTCATCACTTACAGAGCTTTACAAAATCTAGCCATTAGTCCAAGTTTTTAAAGTTTACAGAGCTGAAGAAGTTAATCAGTGAATGTCATTTCCTGACAAACTGGACTCTTTATATTTCAGTTGCTAGTGTCAATAATACAAAGCAGTCAGATTAATGCTGCAGATACCACAAAGGTATCTTTAAAAAAAGAGATATTTTATATTTCTGTGAATAATGTTTGGTAAGAAAGATTTGGATTTTTTTGTATAGGTTCATAGAATGGTTTGGGTTGGAAGGAACTTTGAAGCTACCTAGTTCCAACCCCCTGCCATCAGCAGGGACACCTTCCACTAGACTGAGTTGCTCCAAGTCCCGTCCAACCAGGCCTCAAAAAAATATCTTTAATATTTAACACTTAAAATCTAAGACACCAGTTTCTATTGTGACGTTGTTTTTACATTCCCATAGATTGAAGCAGAGCTCCATCTTTCTCTCACCTTCCTTGTTTCCAGTTTCTGCAGGAACTGGCAGAGACGCATTGTGCTGGATGGCTGCGTTGGCAACAGCGTTGGCGGTGACAGTGAAAGCTGTTTGTGGCACGAGCCGTGGCATCAGCGGCACCAGCCGACGACCTTCTATGGACCACTCAGAAGAGCTGTTTGGTCCGGACATACTAAACAGAAATGCATACTCTGTAAGTATTTTGGCTTTCGAGTACATTTCTTTTCAATAGTGCAAGTGTAAAAGGCAGTTTAAGACATACTAGAGCACTAATACTCAACTTTCTTTATTTCATGAAAGCCCTTCCATTTTTGTCACTTGATATAATACCCTTCCCGTTTTAATTTGAAGAGTTGACTCTTCTTTTGTTGTTTTGCTTTACAGAGCTGTTCAAGGGCCAGAGGTGTGTGAATGCCATACTCAAACCTCCTACATTAGGTTAGCTACTATTCAGTTGCTGTACTCTCTACTTCTGGCTTATGAAAATACCAAGAAACCAAACAGATATCATAAAATACTATTGAAATGGATTATGTTACAGGGAAAAAACTCTCGGTTTCTAAGGCAAATTTTGTTTTACCTGAACAGAAGAGTTTCTGATGCTTGTAAAAGTAGTCCCAAACAAGGTGACAGAACATGAGATGATTTAAATGCACCCTCAACATGAGATGATTTAAATGCACCCTCAGCATCTTTCTGAACAGAAAGCTGTCTTCTGCTCTAGTTTGCTCTTAATCTCAGTACTTACACCCACACTAGAATGTTTCATAAAAACACCATTCTTATCTAGATGGAGAAATATTTTTGACTGTTTTACATGAGTCATTTGTCAAATCAGCAAAACCAAAATGGCAAATTATTTTTCAATGCTGTGATGTTTTTAAGCAAATCAACCCATTTAATGTATTAATATATTCTAAAAGATAACTTCTCACATGAAATATTTCAAGCAAATTGCAGCAAGAGCTACTACAAAGTAGTTTGTAAAATGCAGAGTATCTGCTCTGTTATTAAATCTTGGTATGCTTCAGCATGTCTCATACATATGCATATTGTATAAAGAGAGCTACATAAGCTAAGGAAAAGATACATTTTAAAAACAAAAAATAAAGGGTACAAAAGGTAGCAAAGTAGCTTTCCTAATGAGTTAAGAGAATTATGTAAGTCAAATACTATATTACCAACCATCACTCATAAGGAATCACCATAGGAAAAATAAAGAAAATCAGCACTTCAAAACTGCACCTTGTCTGGATTATAATATTTCATTGAAGTGCAAGACCTCAGGACAAACTATTCATGCTTTGCAAAATGCTAAGACTAGAAGTACTACCTAAAAGGAAAACTTGATTCAGGAAAAGAATCCTTATTTGATAACTACATGCTTTTCACTATTCCCCCCCATTTATTTAAAGGGGTGTAAGGACGTTGGTGGGTTTTGTTTGGTGAACAGCATACTTCTAAATCTTTAAACTTGAAAATTAAAACTTAAAGTCTTTCCACAGCACTAAACCAGTTTGCTGATTTTGACTAGAATTGGATCAAACAATTGCTAACTACAAGTGTCCTGCTATTCATATTATTTCCTTTCTTTCCTCTTCACAACACCAAAGCTACAACAGTCAAACATAAAAAAGTCAACGGCTGTAACACAGAATAAGAAAAATATACAGACACAATGCAGCTCTGTTTAAAGACAGTCCTTAACAGTAAGACTATTAAGTAATTACCAAAAATACAAAGCCACCTGGTCTACTGCTCCTCCACCTCTCAAAATCATGTGGAGCTTGTGAAAGCAAATGCAAGGAGGAACCAGCCCAGCTGATGCCAGCACAGCAGCTGCATCGCTGAGAGTGGTGGACACTGATGTCATCAGCTTGCTGCAGCTTTTTCTACTCTGATCATTTTTTCCTTTCTATGCTGATACTCTGTTTTACACTAATCTGCCACCTCTCTTCCTCTCTTTGTCTTTCTTACGTAGTTTTCTCTTTCTTCTTAATACAGCCTTTCCAAACTGATTAAAATAAAACTAAAAGCAAAACAAAGAAACAAACAAAAGCAAATATGTTCATCCTACTTAGGAGTATCTGTATTTTCTCCATCCTCTGTTTATTCTGGTCTATCTTACAGAATGGTCTCCATGCCAAAAAACTGTTTCTTACATTGCACTTGCACAGTGAATGGGATAGCCTTGGATCCAAAATGTAATGGTACAATGTAAATGTAAATAACTGTTTAGGTCCTTGTATATCTTCATCCATACAGTGTTTTAACTACTGGTTCTTTAAACCACCATCAATCCTCAAAATTGTACCATTCAGTTAAGGCATAATGGATTTCCCAAAAGGTACTTTTGCAAATCAGTGACAAAGTTACTTGGAACTTACTTGTGTGCAATTGTTGTTAATCGTTCATCATTTACTGCTCTCCGAACTTCGGCACGATGTCGCTCTGTTGAAATACTATTAAAAAAAACAAGTGTATTTTAATCAGAGGAAAATATGAGCATTCATCTAAAAATTCCAGCTAAAATTAAACTTATGAATAATTTATCTAAGAGAAGAAAGGGGACAGCACTTACACTTAAGAGACTGTCACTTAACCCTTGCTGTCACAGAGAGAATTAATCGTATTATTGCTCAAAAATATTACTGAAGAATGAAAATAACATTACTGTTCAAAGGGTATCCTTGAAAAACAGCTACAATCCAACCTCCTAATGAGATCAATACATTTAAAGGATAAGGCAGAAAAGTTCACACAGGACACACAGCATTCTTTCTTGAGGTACCTTGGGTTCAAAGACCTAGGAGTTCTACCTAGACAAAACCCCAAGCCAGTGTACATTC
This sequence comes from Molothrus aeneus, assembly GCF_037042795.1. Lineage (NCBI taxonomy): Eukaryota > Metazoa > Chordata > Aves > Passeriformes > Icteridae > Molothrus > Molothrus aeneus. Next base: position 15,422,596 of record NC_089647.1, on the reverse strand, counting down.
ACAACCTGGCTGTAACCCTCTTAACACTCAGTATCCCAAAAAGTACCAACGAACCAGTAAGGCTTCTACCACTGAAGGATGGTTGTTTTCCTAATTAAAAACTCCAAGGAGAACAGGAATGAAACCTTGGCAACATGGAGAATTACTTCTCCAAATTTGGATTTACGTTGTGATCCCAGTGAAAGAAAAAGCATGTAACACCTTAAAAGAAAACAGGTCATAGTTCTTAGTTTGAAAAGATCAGGTTTACCTAAGCACTTTAGAGAGCTCTCCAAGAAGATCCTTCTTCTCTTTTGTAAGGTCTCCCTGTGCACGTAAGGCACTGATGACACCTGCATAGGCCTCCAGCTCTGAAGAATTAGAGTGAATAATATTTCCATTTAATGCTCACAGCAAAGGGGAAAAAATATTGTTTTTCATATTACTGACAGCATTCTAATAATTTTCAAAATCATTAAGTGTAACATGTCTTTCAATTATTTAGTGCTATTTCAAAAGAGATTGATGATTTGGAACTCTCTCAGTCAATTACTCTGCAGCATAAAACATTTCTATGAAACAACTGTCTCATCACAGAGGATTATCCAGTTTACAAACCCAAATGAATGTGTCAAGCTCTCTCTGACCTGACAATTCAGGCAAAAAGCTTGAAGAAATTGTTTGGAGAGTAGTTCAGAATTCTCTTCACACGTATCATTATTATGAGTTCTATGGAAAAGCTTGGCTTGAGATAAAAATACACTATCAAAAGAGCAACTGGTTTTCTTGGAATGCCTTTCCCTAATCAGCATGGAGAACATCAGCTCTAGTTTGTTAAATACGATCATCATAATCTTTTTTGCCTATTTACTTGATATGGTACAACTGCTTGAATCTGAAAGAAACGCAACACAATGAATTAAACCTGCTCAACACAAAGTAAACAATCCAGCTATTCTTAAACATAGAACTACCACAAAGACTAACTCACAAAAATACAGCACTGATTTACCAGAAATTTGTAATTCTAGGTGACTGAGATGTCATGTCAACAGCACTTTAAAAAAAACAAAACGTAAAAGGCTACTGATATTTTTGAAATTTTTCCTACTAGCCAGGGTGAGGATACATCTAATGCAAATAATGAATCCTGCTAATTTGGCAAAGAATGACTCGCTATTCTCAGCTTCACACTGTTTAGGGAAACCCGAAACAAAAATTCTCTTGATCCTTACACAGGTGCCTTTCATTTGACACTTCCATTTCAACAGCCAACCCAAACAACCCCACAACAGATCCCAGTTACCCAAAACCAAGAATAAAAGGTGCAGGCCAAAACCTAACATTGCTGAAATTTGCTGCCAAAAAAAAAAGACTGACGCTTTTCCGAAAAGTTTCTGTTTAGGATTCCAAAGAGCTAATTTCCAAATGAAATCAAGGAATTGTGCTGAAAAGAAGTTCTGCTCTCCTGTCCCAATTAAGCAGATAAAACAAAAAAGCAGAGTAATTTTGGTTAACTATGCAGCCTGCACAGGGATGCTGAGTGACCTACAGAAGCATTTACAGCTTCAGTTATAAAACATTCACTAATTAATGCAATGGTTATTACTAATATCAATATTTATTTAGACAACCATGGTACAATATTCATGATACTTATTATTTTCCTCTGTTAACAACTCAAAGTAATTCTCAGATGCAACCATATAATTATTTATCGAGGGCAGACTTTTTTTTTCTTTTTGCATTATAAATAAAGAGCCTCTACACTATAGCTGTAAAAATGCACATTCTGGTCTTTTGGAAGCTAGCAAGGATTACAGAACAGCTGTAACTTCCTCCCTTTTGTGTTTATGCAGCAACACAAAACACATGAACTAGCTAAAATGGGTTTGGCAAGTAAATATCATTATTGCTAGTGTTAGGTGCTACAATCATCACCTCGTTCAGTAATAAACCACAACCAACACCAGGTCCTGCATTCCTCAAGATGCATTTCAGCCTCACCTACATCCCTGCTTCACTCTTTACAGAGCATTCCCACTACTGCTGTACCATTAGCCAAATTAGATGTTGGGCTGTGAGCTGGAAAAGCAGGACCCTCTAAAGTAGATGGCTATTGCTGCATGTGACTGTCACACAGCTACTGCTGCCACTGCCTGTGCTCCTTCACCCCCAGTCCTGCGGTGTGCCTCCTCTCAGCCCACAGAGGCAGGGCCCCCTTGTGGGGACATAGCTCATGCCAGCAAAACAAAAATTATTATTTTTGAATTATTTTTCCCTTTCTTTCAGCGTAGGTTATGTCATGGAAGGAGGTGTAGCTGCAGTTCTGCTTGGCTCAGCTGCACCAGCAAGGTTCTGCCAGCACACCACTGTTAGCTCGGGTGAAAGTTTTTTTTCCAGGCTTCCAGCCAGCACAGCTACGTTAATGAAACTTAGTAGCACAAATCTGGTCAAAAGCTTTTGGCACTCTGAGCTTTCTCCTAGTTTCTGTACTTCTTGAGCCTTGTTTAAGACTTAGGGTTGTCACTTTAACAGACAGTACAGCTTGTTGCAACCTTGCGTGCAACATGTATCACTGTTCCAACAGCATGCATACCCCACATTGCCAACAAATTAAATAAAAAGGGCAAAGGGAGGGAAAATAAATTCTCAACTCTCAAAAAATAAAGTGGATGGCTCCACCATGTATGAGAACCTTGGTACAGTTAAGAAATACAGCACACCATCTCTTAGCAGTCAAACAAAATGAGAACACAAAAAGCTGTCACTTGACAGTCACAGGAAGTTAGAGGGAGCCTCAACTTTCTTCTTGACATCATCTCCTAGATTATGGTCCTCAGAAGAAACTGAAAAATATAGGGCTTTTTTCTTTTCTCATCCAGTATCATTTAACTGGCGAAACTCCAAACCCTTAATTACACAAATTCAGCCATAAGAACTCAAAACCAACTATGCTGGATCAGAGCAAAGGTCTAACAAAGGATTCTCTCCCCTGCAGTAGCCAAAAGCAGCTAAGTGAGGAAAGAGCAAATGTTTTAGTACTTTCCAAAACACAGAAGCATCTCTCTCATACACTTAGATCTACAAGGACAGAGCACAAAAATATCTTCCAGTGTCTTGGGGAGGGGCCTCAAATACTGAGCTACATTTGAAACAATGAAAAAGATTCCTGTGGTTATGGCTGTTGAGTGAGGACATCATTTTCCCACTTCCCTGACAACCTGTGTAACTGCAAATCACAAATAGCATTTTTTTAAATCCTGTTTTATGTCTTCACAATAATAACTTCAATACTTGATTCATCCCTACAGGGACAATTAAACCAGGATTCCACTATGTTTTCTGGGGGTACAAAAAGGTGTCTAATACAGAACTGGGGGAAAAAAAACCAACCCCAAAGGTTCTCTTTGAAAATTTTGCTGCATGTTAACAGTGACAGAAAAACCCAGCCCTGCAACACAGCATCTAGGACATCCAGGAGAGATTCAACCACATCAAAACAATTCTTCTCTACTCATTTTGCCAGGGCTGAGAGTGTCAGCCAAACATAACTTTAAGCCAGGGCTGTCAAACCAATGACACATGGAAAACACAGGAGATTACTTGCAAGTTGCCTGTAGACATATTAAAATATTTCATGCAAGCAGCATGAAGGCAAATCTTAAAAGGGCAAAATACAGACCCACAAATTGTATCTTACTGTACCCAGTTTGCGAAGGATCCTCTTGCACTCATCCCTACTGAGGTCCAGAAGAGTAGGCCACACCACAGGCATCCTTCCCTTGTGTCTGTGCTCCCACAGAGCTCAGCCTCGCTGCAAAAGGAATATAAACGCTCAAGCCCATCATTTATTGATTTCCCAAGCCGATTAATGTGAACTCCTCAGCCTGCTCACAACTCCACCGACACATTCGCTCCCATCCCCGCCACAATCTTTGTAGTGGCATGAAGGAATTCGGCAGTTTCACAAGAGCATGCACTTCCTATGCTCTCTAGCTCAAATGCATCACACAAGCCTTTTTACAGTGTCCTATCTCCTTCTGAAGCCTATTTTTTTCAGGCTGAAACGCTCTCCGAAATGATGTTTAAGTCTCCTCCCTCTCTTTATGCAGAGTACCTATTAAAAGAATTCTTCCAGCGAACCGCACGCTCCCCTTCCCCCCGGAGAACGCGTTTTGCGCCAGCATATATTATATGACAGGATAGCAAAAACATGATGTGTGAAAATTTGCTCTCCACATACCAACACCAGCCCCCTCCCCCAAAAAATCAGCCAAACACGGGAACCCCTGGATCCCAACGAAGCGAGATTTCGTGGGTGGCGGGGAGAGAGGGCGCATCTCCGCGATGCGACGAGGATAATAAAGGGAAAAGAGCAGCCGGAGGCGAGTTGGGCAAGCGGGGCTTGGGCCGGGCAAGGAGCGGGGGTGGGGAGGGCTGGGCACCGGGAACAAAAGCCCCGACGCCGTCGCAGCTTCCAGCGTGGGCTCGGAAGGGGGGAGGGTCTCCTACAAGGACGCCCGAAGGCAGCCGCCACCCGGGCATCCCCGCCCGCCCTGCCCGGCCCTGGGCCCTGGGGACTGGCCGGAGCCAGTGGCGCTGCGTTCCCGCCGGGATCGGGGAAAGAGAGAGAGGGAGCGGGCGGCGGCTGGCGCTGCTTCCCGGCATCGGCCGGGGCGCTGCCCTGGGCCCGTAAGGGGGCGGCGGGTCCCCGCCGTCCCGGAAACGGAGCTGCCCCTCTCCCTGAGGCGGACCGCCCCAGGTGTGGCGGGGAGCAGGACCCACCTGCCCGGCCGTGCCCAGCACATCGAAGGCTCCGCAGCAGCCGCACCCCTCCCCCCCGCCGCTCGCCACTGCCGGGCTCAGGTTTGTTTAGTGGCGGCGGCGACGGCGTTTACTCGGGCCAAGATGGCGGACGGGAGCGCTACGCATGCGCGGGCGCCCCGAGGTACGCTAGGAATTGTAGTCTCTGCCGCCCCTCTGCCGTGAGGAGCTGGAGGAAACGGGTGCCAAGATGGACGCTCGAATGAACAATGAGCATGCGCATTGACGAGGAGCATGCTGGGAACGATAGTTCTCTCGGTGTTAATGCGTAGGAAGCGGCGCCCACCGTCCCGCCGTGGCTCGGCGGGCGGGTACGGGCAGCCGGAAGGGACAAAACACGTTGCGCGTTCTCTGCCGGGCTGGGGCGCGCTAGGGCGGTTCGAACGCAGCCGCGTACCGCAGAAGTCTAGGAAATAACAGCTGGCCACCACTCCTGGAACGAAATATGGCAGGGGAGAACATCACCCCAACGCCATTGGGCTATCTGCAGTTTTCTAACTTGAAACGGATGCAGGTGGCGCGCGGGGCTGCAGCGAAGCGCTTGTAGGGACCAATAAGGGAATAAATTCCGCACCTACAGCCCCGTCACAGCCGCTCCGGGTGTTTCTGTTCCCCCAAGAAGAGCAACCACCTGTGAAAAATGCGTATTTTATGATTGGCTTTCGCAAATATTAAAATGAATATTATATGTGCTATGTTAGAAAGTTATGCTGTATTAATTTCTTAAGTAGTGTCTTAAACATAGGTTATAAAAATGTTAAAATAGAAACTATGCTATGTAAGATACTTTTTTAAAAGAAAGGACTTGCAACGAGATAGCAGCCACAGCACACCTAAATCTTTCAGAGAAAGAGAATTTATTGCCCTATTATCAGGAGAAACAAACTTCCCGCCTCGCTCAGGATAGGAGACGCCGTCAGGATTCAGAGGAAGGAATTGACACTGACCAGACAGAATCCTGTGTTTGAACGGAATTTATGCATCATGTATGAGGTGTATGAATATGCAACAGGCTGTTGCTTTTAAGGGTTAATCCTCTGTTAATGGGTGTCCTTTTTCGGGCTTATTTTGCCCAGAAAAAGGTACCTGGATGTCCGTAACTCTTTGTTTTTATTGTCTCATATTATCCTAATCCAAATTGTCCAAAATTTTATTACTCTAATTATATTGCTATTTTTATAACCAAATGATCAAATTTTTTATAACTCAGATGATCAAATATTATGGTGACCTGATGAGCAACACTCTTCAAGTTGTTGTGATCTCTCTTGTGCCTTCATTTCCCATTTTTATAATGCACTTTAAAAACTAACAACAGACAATGATATATAACAGCTAGGCATTATGTGCAGGGTGCTGAGGCCCTGGCACAGGTTGCCTAGGGAAGCTGTGGATGCCCCATCCCTGGAAGTGTTCAAGGCCAGGTTGATCGGGCTTGGAGCAACCTGGTCTAGTGGAAGGTGTCCCTGCCCATGGTAGGGGGCTGTAACCAGGACATCTTTCAGGCCCCTTCCAATCAAAACCACTCCAGGATTCCATGATTAATTTTATAAAAGCATGCTGCTGGGTATTCTTTTTAAGAATTTGCTCAATTATATACATTTAAACAAAATCTGTTCCTCCTTTCAGAAAGGGAAAGAAATCTCTACTTCTTTTTATTATGTTCTCTACAACTCAAAAATTTCAGATTCCCCATTGGCTTAAGCAATATGAATCTCATAAGTAACTGGTCTAATTAATCACACTTTTTGGATGCTAACAGAATATTCTGTCTCACCACACTTATTTTTGTCCTCAAAGACAATGGAAGAGAGAAGGAAGCAAGCTTGGAAGCCTCAGCTGTGAGATGGCCCAAGGAAGAGCTCTGATTTTCCCAGAGAGGTGATTTGTATGCAGCTCAGGTCACCGGGACAAAGCTGTGTTTCTCAGCTCTTTAGGGGCTCATAGGAAATGAGTGGAGCAGCCTCTCCGTAGTTCTCACTGGGTTATTAACTGCATCTCCCCTGCATCACTGCAACCTGATTGATACAGGCTCTGCAATAATCCCTTTTCTTCAGAACAGCTTTTCATGGATTGAAGAGAGGTGCTTCAGCTTGGTACTGTATGGGAACCAGGCACAGCTACGACAGCTGCTGCTTTTATCAGGTAAACAGTGAATTTCCAGCTTCCAAGAGACTTATGCTAGTAATTTTAAAAGTATAATTGGAAAATCAAAGGAAAAACTGTATTTGTTTCAGTATGCCAGCAATTGAGAAAGAAGTAGAAAAAATCCACTATGCTTTTGATACTAAGATGAACGTAACACGATAGATAATTTCATATATTAGGGAATTTGAGGATAGTTTAAAGTATCTTCCATGTCTTGCATAAGAGAGAAATAGACTAGATTCTAATATGAGTTAAATTGGCCTTTGTTTCCCAGTGGCTTAATCAATGGAGTTTCCACTTATCCTAATAGGTTATTCAGTGACTCAATACATTTTCCTAAGATGAGCATCTCTGTTTTAATGGCATTCTTCTTCCCTCAGACCACTGGTAATCTCTCCTCCTCCTCAAACATTTTCCCATCACATTTTTCCTCCTGGCTAAGAGAAAAGCAGAAGCCACAACAATACCTCGGTGCTGGCAGCTTACAGAGGAGCTTTTTATACACAGCCTTGTCAGACAGATTGTCAGCCAGGACTATTTGTATTTAAAATCACAAAGATATTTCAACTACTTTTACTAAAGATATCTTTGTGTTGCCAATTAATAGATATTTCCCCCCCTATTGTAAGCATATTCTATTAATCAGATGCTTTTTGTTTTAAAAATCCTAAGAGCTTCTGAGCTGTAAGTATCTTAATTCAGCAAACATTAAAAAAATGCATCAAAATGCCACTGTGTATCGAGTTAAGCATCTATTTAAACAGTTTGCTACACTGAGGCAAACTCAACAACGGAACCTCAGCTAATGAAAAAATCACTTGTGACATTTTGCGACATATCAAAGCAGGAATTAAACCTGGTACCCTCTGCAATCTTGGGAGGCAGATAAAAACCTCAGTCCTCTTTGTGGCTTGCTGTATTGGCAAAGAACACTTAAATTTGCCTGCTCAGAACAGGAAATTAAGGAATGAAGCAAAGTATTGAAGTTATTGCTCCACTGAGCCACTTGAGTCCTTATCTATGGCGACATGTGTGTTATACAAACACTGGGTATCTCTAACAAGCTTCTGCCATTCAAAGAATATATATATATATATTCCAGATATATATCCCAGACCAGCAATTAGCAGAATTCAGTCACACTGGGAGCCAATTTGCCCTGTATTCTAGGGAAGCTTGCATTTTCTTTTTCAAGTTGCACTTTGAACCCATCCACAGAGCATCTATTGCTTTAAAGTTCAAATCAACTCACCAACAAATTACTTGCTGGTGAGGGGCTTGGAACACAAGCCCTGTGTGGAATGATTGAGGGAGCTGGGGCTGTTTAGCCTGGAGAAAAGGAGATTCAGAGGTGACCTTATCACTCTCTACAACTTCCTGAAGGGTGGCTGCAGCCAGGTGAGGGTTGGTCTCTGTCTCCAGGCAGCAACTGACAGAATGAGAGGACACAGTCTTAAACTGCGCCAAGGGAAATATGGATTAGATATTAGGAAAAAGTTTTTTACAGGAAGAGTGATAAAGTACTGGAATGGTCTGCCTGGGGAGGTGGTGGATTCACCATCGCTGGATGTGTTTAAAAAAAGACTGGATGTGGCACCCGGTGCCATGGTTCAGTTGAGGTGTTAGGGCTGGGTTGGACTCAATCTTGAAGGTCTCTTCCAACCTCCTGGTTCTGTGATTCTGTGAACCCTGTGGACAGAGTTATCTTGGGGTTCACAGAGTTATTGTGAATAGACACTTCTGGATACAAATCTACAAAACTAGCTCTGTGGGATTAACCTGATGTCCATTTAGGTCTTACACCCGGGTTATCCCAATAGGGCTGTAAGGCTTGGAAAAGAAATGTAGCAGTACAAAGAATCATGGAAGCATTTCAGACTCTAAATATTCTCTTGCAAATAAATTTTTCATAGCAGGAAACCTGCAGGAGTACTCTGTCACACTAACAGTACTCTCAGAAAATTAAGGCATATGAACTTTCACCTTGGGAAAGAAATACAGTCCATTTCCAGAAGCAAACAGAAAAAGTTATTTTATACCCACTATTATGTGAAAGGGAATCCTGTATTTAAGATACAACTAACCTTTGAAAACACAGAGAAAAGCAACACTAACACACAAAATTCCTTTAAGAATAGTTTATTAGAATACAGCTTATATGTTCAACACTAATGCAGTATATAATCCCTGTTAAATGTTCTATAGACACACTTGGAAACATACTGTGAATAAGACTTGAATAATCAAGAGGATTATTTAAAATATATATGTACACTTCAGAGGCTACTGTGCAAGAAGAACAATTTCACGATTTCTGCACTCTACAACAGAAGATAATTTTTGAAATTTCTAAATAAGTAGTAATATAAACTAAATTTTATTTTTAAAGAAAGTGCTTCTAGTATCACTACTGGGTTTTGAAAACTATTAAGTCTATTTTCTTTCCATTATGTAGAAAGCACTTAAGAATGATGTCCTCATAAAAATCACCATCCAGCAGACCTCAGTAAGTCCACTTTATAAACAAGTCCTTGCCTTCATTTAATTTAATTTAATTTAACTTAATTTAATTTAATTTCATTTCGATAGCTCCTATGCAAATATACACATATCTAGAAGGTAACAGCCATAACATACTTGTATAGTCCTTCAAATGATACAACCAATATCAATGGAGACTTTGGTCAGAAGTGGGAGCTCAGAAATATATGCAATGGCTAATTTAATTTTAATACTGCCATTCTGGTCTGGCTTGCTCAGAGCCCCAGAAAGGAGTTTAGCATGCCAGTACTTCTGTTTTGTGAAGCAATTTGGAGGTGAAAAGGTCTTTCAATATTGGGCAGAACATACAATTTTCTTATTAGTTATGTGAGAAGTAATTTTTTCCTACTGAAACAAATTTTCAGTGTTTTAAAATTCACTCTAACATTATGCAATCATGTTCCTGTACTATTGCTACAATTGAAAATGATCCTGCTCTCTTCTTTATTGTGTTTCCTTGTATCAGCATGAACATTTATGCAACCTGCACCACAGATCAGACGGCAGTTATCTGGACTAAATCTAACCTGAGTTTATTTTAAAAAAGATTACTTATCTGATTAACACATTTATACAGTTCAGTGTCCATGAATGTTGGTGACTGCCAAGTAAAGTCAAACCAACGAGGTGCAGCAGTTTTCTTTAGTATTAGCTTAAATGACTACTCAAAACTACTTCAGCTACATATCCAAGGTAGAATTCAGGCAAACAATTCAAGCAGATGTTATTATGATTGGTCAGGACTACTTGATGACAAGACTTTCTCATGTAAAAGACAGCTTTAATCCTGCTCATACTAAACAAAGAAAGCTTAAAATATTTGAAGCTCAAAAGGAATCAAATAAGTAGGGGTTTTTTGTTATTTTTCCTTTATGCACTTTTTTGAAAACTTATACACCCAGCACATCTCCAGGACAGTAGGACTTTTTATGTGAAGATACATAAAGGGTGTATCACAGCTGAATTCTTAAAACTACAGCAGTATTACACCTGAAACAATCATCACTTGCCATCAGCATTTTTAATTTCACAGGTGCTCTACCTACTTTTAAACAGGACATATTTGGTGAGGGAGCCCTTACCCACTTCCTACCATCCAGTTTTCTGTATCCTATTTTTTTTCTAAGCTTTATTTTATTTTTACCTAATAACGTCTTCTGACCAGTACAACCTCTATTAATTATTTCCTTACTTGAAAAGCTTGTGGCTTTCACCATTACTTCTTCAACTACGTGAAAGGAGGTTTAGCCAGGTGGGGATTAGCCTCTTCTCCCAGGCAACCAGCGACAGGATGAGAAGACAGGGTCCTAAGCTGTGCCAGGGAAGGTTTAGGTTGTACATCAGGAGGAATTTTTTTTCACAGAAAGGGTGATTAGATATTGGAAGGGCCTGCCAAGGGAGGTGGTAGAGTCACCATCCCTGGAGATATTTAAGGAAAGCCTGGATATGCTCTGGTCTAGTTGACAAGGTTATGATCCATCATGGGCTGGACTCAGTGATTGCAGAAGTCTTTTCCAACCTAATTGATTCACTGGTTCTGTGTGGGATCATCCATCAGGCTGCAGCGCGACAACATCCTCCTAGAAGCAAACAAAAGAAAATAAGACAAAAGAACACCATTACCACCTCGATGTCCACCCTATGCCTGGTGTTAAAGCAGACACAGTGTAGCTCATATACAGATAGGAAGCAGCCCTAGGCAAAGGCACACCAGCCCTAGGCAAAGGCACACCAGCCCTGCCCTGCTCCATTCACCCCTCTCTGAGTTTCCTCAGGGAGGGAAACTAAGGGAAACTTAGCCCCAATTGATCAGAACTGTAACAATGAGGTTGGCTGGAGGGCTGGAGACCTGTGGCTAGTGACCAGGGGCTGTGAGCAAAGAGAGGGGAGAAACCAGTCGTGGAGTTAATGGGGGAATGGGAGGTAGTGTGCTTGGAGAGTGAGGGTTAGATGAGAAAACTATGTAGGGCTGCAAATACATGAATGAAGAAAAAGGGATAATGTGGAGAGCAGGGAGACCAGGCTGGCATGAATAAGCTGGACTGGAGAAGAAAAAGCTGTGGAGGAGAGAAAAGTGCTTGTCTGTACAAAAAATGTACAAAAAAAGTGCTTGTCTGTACAAAAAATTATGATCCCCCCTCCTACACTGGGTTTGGAGTGGTCACGATGTGACACACACACGCTGTAGCATGTGCATGCACACTTGGCATCACACACAAGCACATGGCATCACATGTACAGTGCAACACATGCATGTGCTGTAACACACGTGGCATTATGCACCCGGTGTAACACACACACAAAGTGTAACATACATGCTCTAACATGTGCATGCACACTTGGTGTCACACACGAGCATGTGGCATCACATGTACGGTGCAACACATGCACGTGGTGTTACATGCATGGTGTAAAAAGTATGCACACGCTGTAACACACACACACACACACGGCATAATGCCTAGCGGTGTCACACATCCACACACATGGGATGGCACGCACGGTGTGACAAATATGCAGACACTGTAAACACACACACACGGTGTGATGGACCCACGCACGGTGTGATGGACACATGCATGGTGTGTGACAGACACACACAGTTAACACACACATGGTGTGATGGACACGCACGGTGTGATAGACACATGCAGTTAACACATGCACAGAGTGATGGTGACACACATGGTGTGATGGTCACGCGCGGTGTGACAGACACACGTTGTTAACACACACACGGTGTGACGGACACGCACGGTGTGATGGACACACGCACGGTGTGTGACAGACACACTTGGTTTAACACACACATGGTGAGACGGAAACACACACGGTGTGTGACAGACAGACACTTGGTCGAACACACGCACGGTGTGTGACAGACACACACTTGGTTGAACACACGCACGGTGTGTGACAGACACACACTTGGTTTAACACACTCGCGGTGTGATGGACACTCGCACGGTGTGTGACAGACACACACTTGGTTGAACACACGCACGGTGTGTGACAGACACACACTTGGTTGAACACACGCACGGAGCAATTCACACGCAGACCCCGACACCTCGCGCATGCGCGCCCCCGCCGTGCCCGCTCCTCGCGCGCACGCGCAGGGCCGTGCCCGCCGCGGGCGCGCGCGGTGCAGTGTGGGAAGGAGGTGGCCCCGGCCCGGCGGAGCGCGGCGCTGAATCCTCCCGGCCGCTCACAGCACTGTGGAGCCGCTTCCCGCCCTGCCTCCCCTCCGGCCGCCGCCACCTCCTCCTCCTCCTCCACCCCACACACGCACCCTCCCCCCCCGCCCCCCTCCCGCCGGCCCGCCGATTTAAAGGGGCAGCGGCGCCGGCCGGGGGAACCATGCCGAACTTCTGCGCGGCGCCCAACTGCACCCGCAAGAGCACCCAGTCCGACCTGGCCTTCTTCCGCTTCCCCCGCGATCCGGCCAGGTGAGACCACCGCGGGAGGGGCGGGCTGGGGGAGGCGCGCCCGGCTCTCCCCCTCAGGCCCCGCCGGCGCACAGCGCTGCCTGTCTGAGGAGACATCGTGCGGAGAGCCGGCTCCCTTCCCCCTGCCCGCTCTGCCTCCCCCGCGCCTCCCTCACCGCGCCTGCCTCCTTACCCGCGGGGCCGGCGGGCGCCCGGACCTCCGATGGTGCCTGCGGAGGCCGCGCTCGCTGCGGCGGGGCGGGGCCGGGGGACCCTCCGGGCGGTGGCGGCGGGAGGCGGGCGGGCGGCTGCGCCTGCGCCGGGGCGGCGGCGGCTGCGGCTGCCGCCCCTCGGGGGAGTGGTGGGGACGGCGCCGGCGCCGTTCCGCGGTGCGGAGGGAAGAGGGCACCTGGCCGAGAGCGGGGTGGGGCCGTGTGTGGGGTGGTGCCATGGCATGTACGGCTGTGAGAGATGTGGGGAACTGGAGGGGTGCCGGAGCCGTGGGCTCAGGTAGGGAGCCCTGCACTGTGGGGGCCCGCGCAGGCTCAGCGCTGGCTCAGGCAGTGAAGGTCCATCAGTCCTGCAATCAGTCCTGCTGTCAGTCCTGCTGTGTGTATTAGGCGATGTGGTGTGTGCGTGGCAAATGGGGCACTCCTGCGACGGGAGGAACTGTCACGGGATTACTGGGATGGTGGCAAAGCGTCATGACCGACCGCAGAGGTGATGGGAGAAATTCCCAATGGGTGAAAAGCAGGGCTGGTGTACTGGTAGAGTAAAAAGTGTGTGAGTGAGAGACAGTGGAAAATACCATGAAAAATAAATAGTGTACACAGACATAGAAACCCCCATGTAAAGGTTCACCCTTAAATTGAGACGACACTCTTAAAATCACTTGATTTAACATGATGCTCACAATATTGAAGGGGGCATAGGCATAGGGCAATACCAGTTACCTCTTTTCTAACAGTCGATAGTTAAGGCTGGGCTTTTCATGATTTATACATGATATTTACTTCCTTCCTTCCTTGAAGCTGCTTTACCTGATTTTTGGAAATATCAAAACCCCATGGGAATTATGCAGATGTAGTATTTTCTAAGGAAACAGACCCTCCAAGCAATTACAAATGAAGATGCAAAAAGCTTATATTGGTAGAAGCTGCTCTCTAAAGTTGTGATTTTGGATATGTTATGAAGTTCTCCTGGATGAATGCAAGGCCTTGCTGTAAAGGCTATCCAGACCTCTTGATGTCTAGTACATGCAAGATATTGTAATACAATCCATATTCTATATACTTTTGCTTTAATAAGAACTGAAATAAAAGTGCTTGTTTACCTACTCTTATTCTTTCATTTACATGATTTGTTCTTACTGTTGTCTCTTTCTGCCATCTGTCCTGTGAGACCCTTAAGATCTCACACAAAGAAATGTCTGCAGTTTGTGTGGAATTGAAGAAAATTGGCAATGTCTGAGCTTCAGTCTTAATTTATAAGAGGTCCATGCTGTAAAATGTGAGCCACATCAAGCTGTACAGAATTCCTCAGTAGTTTGCTGTATGAAGAAAATACCCTCTGCAGTTTATAATTTTTTTTTATGGAAGGACATTTTGAATGAGTGTTTTCTGTGGTAGCAGTGCAGAGAGGTAGTTAAAGGTGTGCGACTAAATGATTACATTTTAAATATTAATTTTTTTAAAACTATTTTATAAACTCTAGGATAGTTTGGGTTGGAAGGAACCTTAAGGCTCATCTCATTCCAAGCCATGGGCAGGTACACCTTCCACTACATCACCTTTCTCCCAACCAACCCTTGAAACACTTCCAGGAATGGGGCAACCTCAGCTTCTCTTGGCAACCCATGCCAGGGCCTCCAAACCCTCACTGTAAAAAAATTTCCTTCGTGTATCTAACCTAAATTTCCCCTCTAACAGTTTGAAGGCATTTCTCCATGTCCTGTCACTACAGTTCCTGATGCAGAGTTCCTCTCCTCTGTAAGGCCCCTTCAGACACTGGAAGGCGCTGTGAGGTCTCCACACAACCAGGCTGAACAGCCACCAACTACTTCCTCATCCTGTCTCCATATGGGAGATGCTCCAGTCCTCTTGCCATCTTTGTGGACGTGGTCCAACATCTCCGTGTCTGCCTTTATATTGGGGCAGACTATACACAGTATTTCAGATGGGGTCTCACAAGATGGGCAGGAGAAGGAGAAACTATACATAAACTGTTTACAGCACCTTTGTACTCTTAAAAGCAGTCAGTGACAAAGATGATGTTCTAAGTTCTCTATAAGTTTCCCTCTTAATATTTTACAACTTTCTGTCCAAATTTGATCATGTATTCTATTTTAACAAGAGCATTTAGAGACTGATAAATTTGTGCATTCTTTTGGTTTTACAGACTTGAGGGTGTTTTATTCTGTGGGTTGGTCTACAGATGGAAATGAAAATATGTTCCTTGTACTGCTTGCTCTCACTTTTGTAGGTCAGATTGGGATGGTGACCAAAGTGCATTGTCTCAAAATGTTATTTGCACTTGGCAGCTTACAGTGGGAAAGCTGAAAATAAAGTTGTTAGAATACATCTTAAAATAAATTTTAATTTAAAAAAATCATTGATGGAAAGTGCATAGTCTGGGTAAATTGTTTCTACTACCTTACTGTTTTCAGTGTTTCCATAATAGCTGGGTGATTTCCTTTAATGTTTTCTCAGTTCAGTGCTAAGCAGTTCCAGTTAGACATTCCAAGTCTGATCTTTCAGGTGTTAGGAAGTCAGTGAGAGCTAACCTGTTAAGACTACCTTCTTTCATTTTGGCTTCTTGAGAAGATAAAGGGTTCAGAGATTAGCCTTTGGAGAAGAACCACCAGTATTTAATGGGTGGTATATTGTCTTTTCATATCAAACTAGTGTAAGTAGCCTCTGCTACCTCCATAAGGTTTACAGTTTTATGCAGTCTAGGCAGTGATCCTCACAGTAAGATATGTTTGTTTAACTCTCATCTGTGATTGTGGCTCTGCTCATCATGGTGGCTCAAGTTTCAGTTGAGGTATGAGTGTTTGTTTAGAACAAAATACTTCTTAAGCAAAGAGATGCTGTTCTGCTGCAGTTGACCAGTAGTGAGGTAATGTATACTCTAGCAGCAACTCAGTAAAATGCCATTTCAGCTTCCATGAGATGTCAGCAGATCTCTAAAAATGTAAAGTTTGTGACTGAAGAAAACCTTCTTAAAAGCTAATGAGCAATGCCTAAGAGGTATGAAGGAAACTTTCCTGCCTGACCATTCAGGAGCCACACTGGGAGTCCCTTTGCACAGCCCAGTGACTTTAATTGCTATGAGCAAAGCCCCTCCAGGGCAGGTGGCTCCGGTGAAACAGAGTGCCCTGGACATGTCTCATGGTGGCAGACAAGTTTCCCTTTCAGCCTCCACCCTGGGTTCTGGGTTTTCTGGAGCAGTCTCAGATGTCTGGTTCCTTTCAGCACTTTAATCATAACGTGGTAACAGCTTGAGCTGATGACTCTGGGGATTGACCCTGAACCAAGAAATCCCTGGGCTTTCATATCCCTACAGACTCTGCACCCAGTCTGTGAGTGCTGCCCTTATGTACAGCATTATTCCAAGTACAAATGTAACAAAACTAACAGGATTACCATAAGGTAGAGTATAACATTAGAGATTCCTGTGCACAAATACTTAAATGATTACCAATAAATCACAATCAGCTGGTTGATCATCCACTACTTGTTTGATGTGAGTATGGTGTATCCAGTTTCCTTACCTAAAACTTACAGCAAATAGTAAATGGCAGTATATGGTCCTTCTTATTTAACTTCCAATTTGGATTTTACTGAAAATACCTTAGTTAATCCTTCTTCTCCAGATTGTATGTCATGTAGCTGTATTTTGTTTTATTTATTTTTTATTATTTTGTGTGAAGTTGTCTCCAACCATTTATTTTCTAAGAGGCTGGTCCTGGATATAATTCTCTGCCAAACACTATTCCTGTTGATGACCACTCTAGAGGTTGGTGAGAGTTATTTCCAATATCTTGCTATCCCATAATACTGCTCCTAAACTCCAGGCCTTTTAAAATCTACCTGACTACAAGTTTGAGCAGTTTTATTATTTCTTTGTTTCACAGGAGCCTTTGGTATGAGCTGGACAGTATACTAAAGTGATTTCTCTTGTAGCTTCCAGCAGCACTTGTATTTCAATTCCATTAGATACATTCTTTTCTGCTGTAGTAAAGAACTGTGATTCCTTCAGTAGTGTAGATGTATTATACTCTCCAAAAGCTTATTTAGAATTAGTATAGTCACTCATTAATTACATCTCCACCAATTACATCTCTCTTCCTAATGCAAGTTAATTCAGCCTCTTGGGCATTCACCAAGGGTTGTAGAGGTTCTGCTTTATGCACTGCAAGTTTCTCATTCCTGTGTAGCCTGTGTGTCATTTGCCATTCATGTATGAGGATCCATTGGAGAATGGGATTAGGTCCAAGTTCTCTAGAGACTGATCATGCATATTTCCCCGTTGGTGGCTGAAGTGAAACACTACCTGAGCACATCATGATGCAGCTCACTGTTGAAGGGAATGGGAAATAAAGTAATGGATTAAAAAAAATCTCAAACTAATATGTGTATTTAAAACAATTTATTCACAACTATATGCTCTTTGTGGGGATGATGCTTGTGAAGCATGCTTAAGAATCAGGTTCATTTCATGTATACATGGTTGTTGAGTGACTTGGACCCAAGTTTGCTCCTTTTCGTGGTAATTGCTGTTGCTGCTATTGCTTTTAACATAGGAATTATTCCCTGCTGCTACAGCATCC
Source organism: Molothrus aeneus (assembly GCF_037042795.1). Classification (NCBI taxonomy): domain Eukaryota; kingdom Metazoa; phylum Chordata; class Aves; order Passeriformes; family Icteridae; genus Molothrus; species Molothrus aeneus. Next base: position 15,404,842 of record NC_089647.1, on the reverse strand, counting down.
CGTTGACTCAGGGCAGTCTTGTGGATGTAGGTTTTGCATAAGGACTTGACAAGCTCCATAAGCCTGTTTTCTCATGCAGAAATATTTGAATACTGAAAGATTTTATAAAAGTTAATACATAATTTTATTCTAAGATCTTTCTAGTTGCTTCTTGGATAATACCATGCAGAGCTATAGTGGGTGATCTCAGGGGTCTGACTTCCTTTTGCTTTGTTATTCCATTCCTCAGAGAGTGTGTTGTATTTGGAACCAAACTCACAGTGAGACTGAAGGGCTGAATTCAGACTCAGATGGAGTTTTCATGTTTGAGTTCAGTCATATAACCTGTCATCTCCTTTTAGTCCTGTAGCTACCTGAGAGAATGTCAACCTTTCAGCCTTTGCCATTAGAGCTTCCTAAATTTCTAGAACTCTGGTTGCTGATATACTGCTCCAGTGGGTTGAGAAGCTTGGTGCCCATGTCTGATCCATGTTATGAAAGAGGGGAAGTTTAGATTAGGTATTAGGAAGAAATTCCTCCCTGTGAGGGTGGTGAGGTCCTGGCACAGGTTGCCCAGAGAAGCTGTGGCTGTCCCATCCCTGGGAGTGTTCAAGGCCAGGCTGGATGGGGCTTGGAGCAGCCAGCTCTAGTGGAAGGTGTCCCTGCCTATGGCAGAGCCTGGAACAAGATGGGCTGTAAGGTCCTTTCCAACCCAAACCTCTAGGATTGTGTAGTTATGATCCTCAGACGAGGGCTCTGAATAGCAAGGGCTTCTTTTTGTCATGTGCTCAGGTGATGTCTCAAAGAACCCAGAAATAAAACAACATAACCCTGAGATAATATTAGTATAGGAGGTAACACAAAGGCTGGTCTTCATTGGAGGCCTCCAGGGGCAGATGTGGAAAAATGTCCACAAAGTGCCTTCCCCCCATGGGGTGAATACAGTCTTAAAAGTTTAGCAAATCAGTATAATTGAAAAAAATCACCAACTAGAGATTTAAGAGGTGATGCCATTTCCCTCAGTAAAACCCTCTCTGAATCCTGCCCATGCCCTCCCCCCATCTTCCTTAGATGGGAACTAAACGTTGTTTGTGAAAATGTGTCTTGAAGAGCTGTTTTTTGCCTTGGTTCCCAGACAGAGCCAAGATAGGATAGGAGGCCTTGGAATGTGGGGCTTTTTCTGCCTAGGGAAAAGGTAGTGTAAAGTACTGGGAAAACTAGCTGCAAATTGAACAATAGGCTACAAAGTTACAAATATATGTGTAAGAATACAGAGATTATATAAAAGATAACAGGCAAAAATAATTTGGCATCACAGGTAGTGTTTACTTCAGCACAAAAGGCAGCAGCCACAGACAGTTTTTGTGCAACTGTTGGAGAACTTTGTAAGGAAATGATGCCTTGAGAGGCTACCTAGAACAGAGGTTAGACAGTGTTAAAGGAATAAAGTAGGTATTTATTAAAAAGGCCTTCAAGGAATACACCTTTGGCAGTACAAGAGCCTGGCTGAGGCTACACCCATGTTGGACAAGAGGTCACATGTTTTCACACTTTCGTAAGTTTTGGCCCATTTACATATTAGTGTTAATTGTCGCATTACAGCTTCGGGTTATGAAGTCTCATCCTCCCAGATTGCTCTCCTCATTTTGCTGTTGTTTATACTTTTTGGGCCTGAAGCTGCAATGGTGTCCTTGGTTCTCGGCTGGAAAAGGATTGTTTTGTCTAACTAAACTGTGAGGAGAACTTGCTAACACTTTATATGAAGTTCAGTATATACTAATGCAGTACAGAATCTGCATAATATGAAAGCTAAAACTTACAGCATCAGGAAAGGAGTATTGGGTGGTTAATGAAATCTGCGTGAGATAATTTTTGAGTAGGCCCCCTCTGAAGAGCTGGTGGTATCTCTTGCTGTCACTTACTGATCTGATCCTTGACTATTACTAAGTAGTACTTACTAAGTACCTACTGAGGTTCTTTGGTTGGCCAAAGAATTCAGGCTGATGTTTGCTTGCTCTTGACAACTGTGTGCCAGTTCTGAATGCACCATTCTTGCCACCAGTTTGTGTCCCTGTGATTGCCAGGAGGTGATTCAGGGGAGTTAACATGATGTGAGGAACTCTGGCTTTGCTCTCTCTCAGTGTTTGTCAGCTTCCCTGAATCACTGAGAGAAGCAAGTAAGACCATGGGGTCAGGCCCTTTCTGTGGACTGAAACCCACCCCACTAACTATAGAGGAGGCTGATCAGCCTCTGTGATCACCTTTAATGAGTTGTTTAGTAGTCAACACCCACTGAGAAAGTCTGAAAGCCAGAGACAATATAATTTACATGCTGCAGGTCTCCCACTTTAAAAGAGTGTTTATATCATTTGATTAAGTGAAGAAAGCTCCCCTGTTCTCTTTTTGGGGTGATTGCACTGCCAAAGCAAAAGTGCAAGATCTGTTGTGCTAAAAAATCAGATTTTTTAATACATTGTTTTCTTTCCTTATTTTAAGTCGTTACTAAGCATACTCTGTATGGATCTCCAAGAGCAATATTAGAAATTATTTTGATTTATGGCATTTGCCATCACTGTTATTTTAATATTTTGCATGAGCAAAAAATTGAGATTTGCAAATGGTTCAGCCAGCAGAGATCAGAATCAAAGATTCCCCTCTTTCATCTGCACAATTGCCCTTTACTGAGCTAAAGTAGAGGTGAATCCACTCAGACCTGTGATTTCCTCATCTGGGCTGCCCACCAAAACATCTGACAAGACAGCCTTTATTCTTATATTGTTGAGTAATCACTAGTTGTTTTTCTCCCTCCTTACTGCTGCAAACCATGATTTCATGTTTGCAGTCAAAGTAAAATTGCTTTATTCTAACTTCTAGCAACAGAAGAAGTTACTTTGTTGCTCAGAGAGTGATGGTGTGTACCCCATTAGGGGAAATTGAAGCTGACTACTGCATTTGCATCAATTACTGCAAGTGGTTTACTCACCAGAAGAGACTGTCTCTTGCATACCTAAATGGAGTTCTCTCAGTAAAGGAAATATTTCTTTATTCTTGTGGTATATCTTGGAGAACTAATCCAAAGGAAAAGTAAATACATGTAAAAATAGAAATCTAAGGAGAACTTTCTTTGGGCATGGAAGCACTGTCTGTGGAATGGTTGCTTTTCTATTGTTATTATTTCACTTTCATAAATCTACTCTAAACTCCCCCAGTGAGCACAGTAAATAAGCAGAATACTGTATTTTGGAGGGAGGTGGAAAAGACAGCTATCTTAAAAACTGCCTAGAAAACGTAATGACTTCAGACTACAAGCACATCTCTTTGGTTTTTAATTTTTCTTTTTTAAGAGCAAATTCTTTAGAATTAAATAGTTAAGTTTCATGAGCAACTGTGCTACAGTCTTCTCTGTGTGTGTGTGTGTGTGCATGACAAAGGCAAGAATATATAAATTAAGGGAAAAGACTCCTGAATTTGATGGGGTGATGTTGAGTGGTGAGCAAAAGCAGAAAAAGTGATTTTGCAAAAATTTGATGGGATGTTCCAAAGGAAGTTATAAAGAACTTTCCCGAGCCTCGTATCAAGGCCACTTGCACTCACTTGTGTGCCAGTTTTGAGTATGGTTTGAAATTGTAAGGGATTTTGTTTTATCCTAAGATTATCTAATTCGTCTCCTTACATGCAGATGTCAGAGATGGGTAGAGAACTGCCGAAGGGCAGATTTAGAAGATAAAACTCCAGATCAACTCAACAAGCATTACAGATTGTGTGCTAAACATTTTGAGACTTCTATGATATGCAGAAGTGTAAGTAAAAGCCAGCATTTTTTTACTGCCTCTTGCAAAATGTGACTGACATTTTTCACCAGAATGCTGCCTTTTAATCTTTCAGCTCCTGGGTAATTCGTCCCTAGGAAAATTAATTTCTCAGTCTTAATTGGGATCACTGCCATTGTCTGCGGCTCCACACAGGCTCTCAGCCATTGAGAATGGTAACGAAGATGAGCAGTCAGAGGAGAGAGAAAAGTGCTGCTCCTGGCAGTTTAATGTGTTTGTTGAACACTGTCCCTCACTGCAGTGCTTTCCTTGTTTCACTAGAGATTACAGTGTTACATAAGTTTATTTGGTGTAATTTTGCATATCTCTAATTATTTAAACTTATTAATGTTCTGTTCCTGAAGTGTGTACATGGTGTGATTTAGTTAAATTACACTCTGTTGTGACCACAAGATTTAAACACTCTTTACATCTGTCAAGCTATAATTTCCTGTTACACTTTCATCCAGCTAAAGTCAAGGCACTGTTTTCTGTTAATGAAGTAATAGCTTTCAGTTCTTTTTGTCAAGAATATGATTTTAACAGCTTGCCTAAGAGTAGGAAAGGGTGGGAATTTGTATGAAGTTTTCATTTCTAGGCTGAATTTCACTCTGGTACATAAGCAAAACAGATCTTTTAGTTATGAAGGATATTTAAAATATGCAGGTCAAACTCTGAAGTCCTAGTGGTATTACACGTGATGAGGTCTCCAATTAGCCAGCATCCCTGAAACAGGTGAAAATTGGAAGTAATTATGACTCTGAAAGGAAACACTATGAAACTGGGTTTGTTTGAAATGTATTTCAATCTAATGACAAGATGACATCAGTTACAATTTTGTACTCAGTAGAAATTAGCCAGTATAGGCAACACAGTATATCCAAATATAGCATTTTACTTTAAATGTTTTTTTTTTTTACTGGGAGCACTTACATGATCATCTAGAAGTCTTTTCTTTCTTCTTTTTTTTTATTCACAGATAAATTTTCCCTCAATATGATCTTTCACAGTAGTGCTTGGTGGACTTCATAGTTCTACAAAAAGAAGCAATTGAACATTTTTGCAATGAAATTTTTCTAGAATTGTGAAATAACTGATTAAAACCAAAACACAATAGTAACAAAATGTTTCCTTTCTGATGCATAAATGTCTTTTTATCCAGAATGTTTATTAAAAAAAAAAATCATAATATTGCAGTAAATTAAAATTATTGCATCCTGGGTCTTTGATATAAAGATAATGGGGACCAAAAAAAAAAAAAAAGGATTTCTAGTTTGGATTGGAGTTTTCTGTAGTATGTCTTCCTATTTTCAGTGATATCTCTTGATAATCCCTGAAATGTAAATTGCATAGCTTAGCTTTCTCTTTGGTAACATCAAAAAGTCAAAGTACTTTAGAATAATAACATAAACAAGAAAAGAAGGAGGGGAAAAAAAAGGGCACAATGTGTGAAATTTCTCAAAGAATTCCTTAGTGGAGATGTCTGTTTTCTTACAGAGCCCATACAGAACGGTTTTACGGGATAATGCTGTGCCAACTATATTTGACCTTACAAGTCACCTGAACAATCCCCACAGCAGACATAGGAAAAGGATAAAAGAGCTGGTAAGTTTTTAATGTAAAATTATTGGTTTATTACTAAAAGAAAACATGACAAGTAAGTTAATGTGAAACTTTTACACAAAAATGTTTAAAATTATAAAAATATTTAGCCACTTGAGTGTTTGTATTTTCTATGCTGCCTATTCCTGTATCTTTTTTGTTGATTATGAGTTAAATGCATGATAAAAATTTTATCTAAGGAACTCTTGAAGAAATGATCTGGAAAATTAAATGTGTTGGTCCAGAGCTGATTCTTTTATCCAAATCAAATGTATAGTTTTCTTTTCCTTGTTACTCTAGTGCCAACTGAACACAACTGAAGCTTGATATCCCAAAATTCTTGCTGCATGTTGATTGTGATCTTTGGTTCACCCATTTAACTTCTGAAATCTGAATCAATTTAGACGTGCTTGTTTTAGCTTATTGTTGTGAAAAAAGGATCCATGGATAAAACCGAGATTGAGAATTTTTTTTGTGGGATTGTGTCTTGTGTGTCATTTAGGGGAGAAAGTGTCCCCATGGTTATAAGTATACTGACAATTAAGAGGAACTCCACTCCTAATCTCTGTTTATACTTGAAATTTCAGACAATTTCTTTGTGAGTTTGGTTGCATCTGTTGACTGAAAATGGAGTTAAAGATAGTTCTGTCTACTGGCAGCACATTATCAAATTGCAATAGAATCTATTTACTAATAATTATACATGTTGAAGAACCTCCTAATACAACTGTTCATAGTAGTTGGTGGATACATGTCATGGCTGTAATAAACTACCTCAAGAAACCTCCTGGTGTTAGAATTGCTAGCACTTTTTGGCAAATGTTAACTGGTCTCATCTACAGTATTTGTATCTCATCTTGATATGTTCATATTTTAAGGTCACATGTTAGACATTGTCATCAATATAAGTTCTTTTTGTTTGTTTTTTAAGAGTGAAGATGAAATAAGAACATTGAAGCAGCAAAAGAGTAAGTGATAAAAATAATTGAGGTAATAACTTTATTTCCTAAGGCTGATGAGGTAATGCAGGACTCATAACTATTAGTTTATATATAACTATTAGTTTATATTAGTTTAAAAGGAGGATAATTGAGTTCCTTCTTGATTCAGCCAGACAGTCTAAATTGTTTCCAAAATACTCATTCACTTTTAAACTGGAAACATTCTTCTCTGGACTGGTAACTTAAAGGTAATGGGCAAGTAAATGTTATATTTTATTTTTGACACTTACAGTATTTTCATTTTGTAGTTGATGATGCTTTTGAACGGAAACAGGCAACTCAAGAATCAAATGAAAACAATGAGCAAAACACTGTCTCAGAGGAAGGAGGGGAAGAACAAGAGGAAAAAACCATCCCCTTAACACTGGAAGAAAGAGAAAACAAAGATTACCTTAAATCATTATTTGAAATTTTGATCTTAATGGGTAAACAAAATATTCCACTGGATGGCCATAATATTGATGAACTTCCAGAAGGCATTTTTACTTCAGACAACTTTCAGGCTCTACTGGAATACAGAATAAATGGTGGCGATGAAGTTCTGAGGAAGCGATTTGAGATGACTGCAGTGAACCTCGAGTATTGTTCAAAAACTCAGCAGAAACAAATGCTTGAGATCTGTGAAAACTGTGTTAGAGAGGAGACACTGAGGGAAGTAAGAGACTCACACTTCTTTTCTATTGTCACCGATGAAGTAGTGGACATAGCAGGAGAGGAACATTTGCCGGTACTGGTGAGGTTCGTTGATGAGTCTCACAATCTAAGAGAAGAATTCATAGGGTTTTTACCATATGAGGCTGATCCTGAAATTTTAGCTGTTAAGTTCCACGCAACTATTACTGAAAAGTGGGGTCTAAACATGGAGTACTGTCGGGGTCAAGCCTACATTGTCTCCAGTGGATTTGCTTCTAAAATGAAAGTTGTGGCTACAAGACTCTTGGAAAAGTATCCACAAGCTGTGTATACGCTGTGTTCCTCATGTGCCTTAAATGTTTGGCTGGCAAAATCTGTTCCTGTTGTGGGTGTTTCCATTGCATTAGGAACAATTGAAGAAGTTTGCTGTCTTTTTAATCAGTCTCCACAATTACTAGTAGAACTGGACAACACAATTTCTGCTCTTTTTCAGGACAATAATGAAAAAGGTAATGAGTTGAAGAAGATCTGCCGTTCTCAGTGGACAGGCAGGCATGATACTTTTGAGGTATTAGTGGACCTCCTGCAAGCACTGGTGCTGTGCTTGGATGCTGTGAGCAGTGACTTTTCTGTCAGGTGGAACAACTTCATTGTCGGTCGAGCATTTGTACTTTCAAGTGCATTAACAGATTTTGATTTCATTGTCACTATTGTAATTATGAAAAATGTTCTGTCTTTTACAAGAGCATTTGGAAAAAATCTCCAGGGACAAACATCAGATGTGTTCTTTGCAGCTGGCAGCTTAACAGCAGTATTGCACTCTCTGAATGAAGTGATGGAGAATATTGAAGTTTACCATGAATTTTGGTTTGAGGAAGCCACAAACTTGGCTACAAAACTGGATGTACAAATTAAACTCCCAGGAAAATTTCTCAGGGCACAACAGGGGAACTTCGACCCTGATATGACATCAGAAAATTACTACAAAGAAATCCTAAGTGTCCCAACAGTAGAGCATATTATTCAAGAACTAAAAGATATTTTCTCAGAACAACATTTAAAAGCTCTTAAATGTTTATCATTAGTGCCCTCAGTCATGGGACAGCTCAAATTCAATACATCTGAGGAGCATCACGCTGACATGTTCAAAAATGACTTGCCCAATCCAGACACACTTTCTGCTGAGCTTCACTGTTGGAGAATCAAGTGGAAGCACAGAGGAAAAGATATTGAACTTCCAGCTACTATTTATGAAGCACTTCACTTGCCTGATATAAAGTTTTTCCCTAATGTTTATGCATTGCTTAAAGTCTTGTGCTTACTTCCAGTGATGAAGGTGGAGAATGAAAAATACGGACTAGGACGAAAGCGCTTAAAGGCATACCTGAAAAACACCTTGACAGGGCAAAGGTCAAGCAACCTTGCTTTGCTCAACATAAACATTGACATAAAATATGACTTAGATTTGATGGTGGACACTTACATTAAACTCTACCCAGATAAAGTGGAATTTCAAGACTGTATTCCTTCAAACAATTCTGAAGTAACAGATAATGCCTAACTTTTTAAGCTCTAACCAATCTGTAAACAGCTTCTTCTTAATTAAGTTTCAAAGCTGGGGAGAAAAACCGGTGAAATCTTTAAAAATCACTGCAATTGTGTTTTCATTTTAAGCCCTGGGCTGAACAAGCTGTGGTCAAAGACCTAAATTATGTGGTGTTAGTCCATACTAAATGTGTTTGGCAAACAAAATCAAGCCTGACACAAGCCCATGCTCTTGGCGGAGGTGCTTTCTACATCTGATTGGCTTAACTAGGTGCTCTTTTACTTTATTGCATCGTGGAAAAAGTACATTATGATTGTAGATCTGATGGGGCTGTTACATATTCACTGAGTAATTAGGATAAGAAAGAAATTCAAACTATTAAAAAGAGTATAATCTATTTCAGTTCTGTTACTTAGGATTTTTTTTAAAAACCCAAACTTTCAAGAAAGTCTTTGATGTATATTTAAGTGGCATTTTGGAGAATGGATTCAGCTATTGCACGATCCCCATGCTGTGGACAGGTCTCGGTGTAAAGTGAATGTCAGTGATATAGGGGTACACTTACGGTTTTGTTGGAAGAGTCAACCTCTTTAATCTCTTGATGACTGTTTACATTCCTTTGTGTCAGACACAAAACTTTTTTCTTTAGGCTTAACAGGCATGGCAGGAGTATTTAAGTTCTTAAAAGACACTAAAAACTTAACTTTTATTTCACAAAAGTTTAAATCTGTTTGCTCTGCCCCATCTCTGATGCAAACACCATCCATCTTACAGTACGTTTATTTGTAAACTCACTCTGGAAAGATTAAAATAAGAGTTTGTTGTTTGTCTAGAAGTAAGATTGGAAATATTGCTGTTATTTTTGGTGAGAATGAAACTTTTTTGTACAGTTTATGGAAATTTAAAATAAAATGTGAATTGCTTTTTACATAGCATTGGATTTCCTAGTAAAGCTGTGCCTCTGGAAATATGTTCTGTAAAGGTGCCTTTTTATTTTAGCAATTTTTTCTTCATTGTTTTTGCAATTCTAATGAGTGGCATTTTCTGAAGACAGAGGAAACTGTGTGATAGTACCACTGATCTGCATGTTCTGCAAGGTTTTTTAAAGTATTTTGAGATAGCACTAACTACAGTGCTTTTACTGATAGAAGTTCTGACAATCAGGCAGAAAGACATGAAATTTGAAATGGTTCAAAAGTAAAGTTTTGGAGCTATCCTGATGCATGATGGGTTTATAACTTATTTATTGAATCAAACATTAAAAATCAAATGGCTTAGGTTGAAAGGAACTTTAAAGCTCATCCATTTCCAAACCCCTGCCATGGGCAGGGACACCTTTCACTAGACCAGGTTGCTCCAAGCTCCCTCCAATTAAGCCACACTTCCAGGCATGGGGCAGTGGAAGTGGGCAACCTGTGCCAGGGCCTCACTGCCCTCCCAGTCAAGGATTTCCTCTGCTATCTAATGTAAATTTCCTCTCTTTTAGCTGAAAGCCATTCCCCCTTGTCCTGTCACTACAGTTCTGGATGCAGAGTCCTTCTCCAGCTTCCCTGTAGCCCCATCAAATACTGGAAGGCTCTGTGAGGTCTCCACACAACCTTCTCTTCTCCAGGCTGAACAGCCCTGACTTTCTTGTCCTATCTCCATATGGGAGATGCTCCAGTCCCATTACCAAGTTCATGTCCTTCTTATGTTGGGGGTAGGTGGGAAATTGCAGTACTTTTATGCACCTTGCAGTTGCAGTGAGAAAGACTCCCAGCAACAGCAAATTGAACGATTCCAAAGAATGTGAGCTCATACAGCTCTGGTGTAGTAAAAACAATAAGATCAAATTTGGAAAAACCCCACCTTTTCTAAACATTATCTCTTCTTTCCAGTAGTATTTGTATATGCTTTCTGACATACTTTCATGTTATTACAGTTCTTGTCTTAATAGTAGGTGTTTTAGCTAATAGCTTTCTCTGTTCCTCTCGTATGTGAAAATAGCTCCCAAATCTTGGTTAATGCTATTAAAAAACATTTTAAAACTAAAAGTCATATGGAAAATTGGCTCTTTTTAAAAACGATCTCAATTACAATTTTAATAAAATAAATTAAAAAATATTTCCCATCTTGGAGTTGTGAGTTCCCCTGCTAAACAGAGGAACATGGTGTCCATGATATCAGAAGTCATGAGCCTTGTGTCAGTAAAGTCAGGTTGAATGAGCCTGGGCTTACAGGTGCAATCAGAGAAGGAAAATTGAAATCCAGTACCATAGAATTGGCCAAAAGAGCTGAAGACTGCTTTCTGACTGGGTAAATGAGGCCTTTCTAACCAGTGCACTGAGACGAATTGAAGAGGGGAAGTGCAGTAAAACTCTGCTTAAGTTACTAAGTGTCTACTGGAGCTCAGCTGAAGGTATATGCTTGTGATAAGTGTTGCAAATTAACTGGCTCAATCTTTTGATTTTGAACTGCCGTTCACAGAGATATTTAGCTTGTCTGTTATAAATTGGGAGCTCCTGATTTATTACAATTTGATTTGTCCTGTTGGTGAGGAATCTCTTGATTTTTTGATACCCATAGGAGTTAATCTGAGTGGTGATGATTTGGTAGGATGCTGAAAGCTAAAAGAAGGGTGATTAAGATTACATGTTGGGGAAAATTCTTGTCTCTGTGGGTGGTAAAACACTGGCACAGGTTGCCCAGAGAAGCTGTGGCTGCCCCATCCCTGGAAGTGTCTAAGGCCAGGTTGGACATGGCTTGGACCAACCTGGTCTAATAGAAAGTGTCCCTGCCCATGGCAGGGGGGTGGATTGAGATGGTCTGTAAGGTCCTTTCCTACCCAGGTCATTCTGGGATTCTATGATTGGTCTGCGATGTGGAGGAGCAAAGGCATAGCAGGTTGCAATGATAGATGCCTCTTCAAAGGAGAGGTTTCTGTGGAGGAAAACAATTTACTGAAACTGCAGTGTTTCCCATCTGATTTCTAGGGGTGCACAGAAAGAATGCAACTGCAGTGTAATCCAGTTACGCAGTTTTGCTACAGCAGGTCTGAGACAGACAATCACTGAAGATAAACTTGGATTCTGTTTTGTTGAACAGATTCTGGAGAGAGGGAATTACAGTTTTTAAATAGTCTGTCAATTCAGGGCAGCATATATTTCCAAGGTGTATGTGAGGTATTTACCTTAGTTTGACCTGGTATTTTGGCACATTCTATGTAATGAAGTGATTGGTCTCTTACAATTAGTGTAAGTATTGCTGCTCAGATATAATTTTTAGTGAAAGTAGACTTCCATAGCTGCTCAGCCTATCGCAGTCTGCAAAAGCAATGCTTGTTTTAGTACACAAAATGTATTTCCTTTTCCCATGCACAGAATTCCTACTAGAAACTAGTATTGATACTTGGAAAAAGAGCATGTATCATTTTGTCTCCTGTAGTGTTATTTCTGTCATTGTCTTCAGAAATCCTATATCCACTTGTTCAGGTGCCAAGGTTGTGCTGTAAAGAAGTGGAGGAGCAGAACCACTTAAGGATTCTAGATGCAACTATTCTGTCTTCCACATTCACTTTCTGTGCAACACTGCAACATCTCAGAGTGGCCAGAAACATCCCAATTACTCTTAAGCAGAGGAAAATAAATCTCTTTAATGTATGTTTCAAGAAACAGCCACTAACCTAGAATAAAAATAGTTGTTATCACAAAGAAGCTTAGCATTCTGTCATCTCCAGACCTGTAGTGCTCTCTCCTTTCCCTAAGGAAAACAGTTCCAACAAGGAATAGGAATCTCCCCAACATTTTGCCTAAATGTGATTACTGAGACATCAGCAAAAAAAAAAAAAAAAAAAGAAGGGGGTTGGAAGTTTTAGAAGTTTTAAACACATCTGCATCTGCAGCAGCTTCAAAACATGTGCATGCTCTTTATAATCTTTCTTTACTTTGAAAAATAACACTGTTAATCAAATAGAATTCAATGTGCATGTTCTGCGACACAGTAATTGTTCATTTGACATTGTGCAGTGTTTCTAATTATTTATTTTCCTGCAGCAAACTTGCTTTTTTTCTAAAAACCATGCCTGTGGGTCTTCTGTTTAAGCTGGCAAGAGTTATCCCTGAAAGTGTCCTTGCAGTCAATGTGAGTACTAGTGCAGTTTGTTCAGGGAGATTGAGAAGCAGCAGTGACAGAGCAGATGTCCCTGTAATGCCCTATTCCTCTGTTTTGTGGTGTCCCAAAGTTAAATATATCAGTGAGTAAACTGGCCATGTGACTGCTCATGTGTTCTTAAGAGTAAAGAATACTCTTGTGTTGCTCCCAATGCCCCCTGCCCTCCCATGCATGTTAGTTGACATAAATATCCTAGGAAGAAATTTGTTTCCTAGTTGTAGAATTTGAGGTGCAGAGTAGATGATGGTTGTTACTGTCCCCCAAGGCCACCCAAGCAAGCTACAGACCTTCCTCAAACCCTCATGGCCACAGGCTCCAAAGAGCAACACTATAATAAAAGGATGTTTTTTAAGATAGTTATTTTATATAGGTGCCTACTTGGGTTCTTGCTATGATACCATGCTCTGAGCCTGGCACATGGAGTCCCAGCTGGAGCCCAGGCTTCCCTTAGAGCACCCAAGAGAGGGGCCTGTGGCAGCTTCAGCTTTATTAAAAGGTGCTAAGAAACACTGATTTACATTTAAAAATGGAGATCCCTGTGAAAGCCCGTGCTGGAGGCAGCTCAGCACATCTGCCAATAGTTTCAGGTGTCTCATGGCATCTTTTTCACTGAGAGGGGACCACCTCAGTGAGTCTCTCATCATCTGTGGCAGGCTACATTTGGAGCTGTAGACTGCTGGGACCACACACACCACTGTTAAGAGTGAAATTCAGCTTGTCACCTCTTCAGCCAGCAAACATCTGAGGATCTTGGCAAAGGAGGGTCTTTCTTTTCCCCTGGAAGAACCTACAGATCAGCAAGAGAATACCTTTTACATGACCCTCAAACCTCAGGGTGATTTCTTAGCAAGCAGATTCTGGCAGCCAGGAGTCTGCAGAATCTGTTCTCACCAGGACACAGAGATTGAGGAAAAGAACTCACCAGGACCTTGGATTTTTTTGTTCTGTCTTACTCCTGGAACACCACTTCAGTCTTCATAGCTGTTCCTAGTTAAGCATTTCCTGGAAGCTCCTACTGTACAGAGACACTTCTGTACAGTAAGCACTTGCTATCTTGGTGAAGGAAAGATAGTGGAGAACTGCTGAAAATGGGTTTGGGTCATTAAGGAATTGGGAGAGGGATGGGGAGATACGTGAGAGAGGTCAAGGGCACCATTTCATTGGTAGTGTGAAGCTGGAAACTGGTGTAAATTCTGTACCAGAACAAAAATGGAGTCCTGCTCTTCGCCATCTCCACCTGCCATGGTGTCAGTCCTGATGCTTTGCACCCTTCAGGCAGGACAAGACAGTAGAACGTGGATGCAGTTTTCCATCTGAGAGTGCAACATTCCTCTTGAGAAACTTTAAGGAAAAAAAAAGTGCTGAAAATGCAGACACAGCCATTTTCTCTCTTACTTGCTTCTCCAAGGTATGCCTAAGCTCCTGAACACCTTGCTGGTGTGGTCCTTCAAGTCTCACTGATCTTTTCTTCCACAGCTGACTGATATGCAGAGAGCTGCAAGGAGGACAGGTCTTTTTCACATCTAGGTGCTAGTTTTCTGTGCCTGCATGCCCCATAGTTTTGTGCCCAACTTGCTGCCCTCTGAGGTCATGTGTTTTGAATGTCAGTGTTCTCAGCTGCCTGTGTTTTACATTTCCCATTTTGGAGACCTATTGAAAGGCTGTGGGTTTTGGAAATTGTTTAGCACTACCGCTCTCTGGAGCTTGAAAGGAGCTTGAAAAGTGCAAGCTGGAAAAAAGGAGCTTGACTGCAATGTACAGTCAAAGGCAGGAAAAAGCACAGGAGGATGAAAATCTCCATCTCAGGAACAAACTTCAGCATCTGAATAGAGCACTGGGGCTATCCTTGTTTAGCTACCTTGGTGTTTAATTTCATTCCCCTGGTGGCTTTCTGTAGATACTGGGAAACTTTAATCTTTCCAAACAATTTCAAAATTTGCCTTTTTGATAATCCACTCATTTTAATGGTGGACTGGAGAATAGAAAAATCAGACTGTACTACATTTCAGCTATTAGATATTACATGTGCTATATTTTTTCCTACTTTACACCTTTTCATTTCCCCTTCCCAAATTCAGGCCAACAGTTCTCCATTTTATTTGTCTACAAAGTAACCTTTGCTTCTCAGTTTCAGTTCACATGTTGATCAGTCATTGCTTCTGACAAATGGGGATACAATTCAGCATCATAAAGTCACCTCTGGCTATTTCCTGAGTTTATTTACTTTTACTTTTAGGAATAAACTGTGCCTGTATCCCATTATGGATGAAAAATTACTGGTGGTTCTCATAATTTTTTTGCAAAATGCCCCTTTGTCACTGTGATCGCACAGGATTGAGGTAGGAAGTGGTAGCAGAGGTGGGGACTGCTGGTGTGACAGAAGAATTATGTTGCTTTGGGATTAGCAGAGCCAAAGCAGCTTCATTTCATCTTTATTTGTGTTTCCAAGGGGAGCTCACCTGTGTTGTGTCTCTGTCTGATAAAGGGTAAGCCCATATCCAGCTGTGTGCTCTAGCAAGGTGAACTTCAGAGTCTCTGTCTCTGGTGGCTCTGCAGGACCCATCTTTCCTCCCCATTTTTGTATGAAGCTGGCCAGTTGGTTCAAAGATTCTAGTGGAAGCTTGATAAGTTCACACAAATAGCCCAAGACATTTACAGGGTTTAAAAAATTGTTTTCCTTTTAGAAGCTGGGCTGAAAATATAAAGTTGGAGAACAGTATATGTAAGAGCATGCACTGTTGTCACCATTTCTGTCTGGAAATTTAGTATTCTATTCATTTCTGTCTGAAAATTTAATAATCTAGCAGACAAGCAGTGTAATTAATTTACTTTTGTTTCCTATTAGGATTATTTTGGCTTTTAAATATGTTGCATATGCTAGGACTAAATACCTTACTGAAGGCTAGATCACTAGACTTGCTGATTCCCAATAAGCAGCTGAAATTGATTTTATTCTGAAGAATTCAGTCTTGCAGCCCAGTCATGTAAGGACTCATTGGAGTGTGACCAGTGTGATTCTGGTGCAGGGGTTTTGTCCCTGCATGATTACTTTAGAGTCATTCTTGACACTGGCAGCCCTAAAGGACCCTCAGGCTGCTGATGACATTTATCAAGAGCAGCTGCTGAGGAAGGATGCTGAATGTACACAGCCCATAGTATGTCAGGGAGAAAACATTTCCTCCTTCTGTGCTTTCCAGGTCACTGAGGTCCTTCTGTGCAAACAGAGACAACACAAAATTGCTGCTTGGCAGCCTTCAGGATGGCCCTGTGGAGTTATCTGCAGAGAGCCACCTGCATTTAAATAACAGCCACCTTCTTTGTGTTAATCCGAATGTCCCAGTGATGTCTCATTGTCAAGGAAACTGTGGGAAAACCAAGCAACTCTCCAAAAACATTTTCAGTGTTAGAGAATCAAGGCATTACTTCATTCTGGCCAGGATGTGCAACAGAAATAATTTAATCCACACAGTGCTCGGGTAGTGCAGAGAAAATCATTTCATCACACATGGATTTTATCAGATTTTTCACATATTTCACACAGTCAAATCCTGTAGAAATTCATTGGTTCACTGGTCATTGGTCCCAAGTTGTGCAGTTCTTAGTATTTGGTTTCCTATTTGATATGGATTTCTTCACCTCTGATGCCAATTAGGTTCTCATTCCTATCTTTATTTTCCCAGACTAGGTGTCTCCAACCATGCCAGGGGAGATGTTTGGAGTTGATGTTAGTGGTCAGTAATGGTTGTTATCTTTTGTGTATTTTCTGTACTACTCCCAGTCTGTTGGGATGTTAAGCTCATTAGATTTCACCCAGCAGAATAGTCTCCTGAAAAGAAACTTCAATTCCCTTCCCCCAGGGCAAAAGGGAATAAAAGTGAATAAAGTTACATAAAATTTTTTCAACTTTGTATAATTTCCAGCATTGTCACTTCCCTCCATCTGGTCTTCTTGGTGGTGAGGGTCCCCCACACCAAAGAGTATAGAATCCCATGAATTCATACATGTTTGGGCAGGTGGGAACATCCAGGTGCCTCCCCTGAGGGGGCTAGGCCTGAAACTGTCCCTTGCAAGAGTCTGGATCTGTTGCATCATTTTGCATTACATGCAGTGCTCTGGTGCAGGGTCTGGGAACCCCTTTGTTTGGGGGGGCTTTGATGGGCCATGACACCCCCTCTGCTCTCCTGTAGATGTGGCTTTGATGGGTTTGATGGGCCATGACATCCCCTCTGCTCTCCTGTAGATGAGGCTTTCCCAGAGTGGTGGCCCCCACAGCTGAGCTGCTCTGCACAGTGGAGGATGGGGATTCACTACCTTGGACAAGATGCTTTTTCCCCACACACCCAAAACCTCTCTTCCTCCCCGCTTTGGTCTGTGCAAAACCTTTGGTGAGGGTCTGTGCAAACTGGGCAGCAGATAAGCCTGTGGCTGTCATCTCCACCCCAAAATGCTAGGCTTGGTCTTCCTGTGATCTCCCACAGCCCAGACCTGAGTAATTTTATCTTATCTCCATCAAACTTGCAGTCCAGAGCCTCAGTCAGAAGGCAGACTCAGAGTGTGGTGGTCTTCCATGCAGCTTTTGTTATACAGCTTTGCTATAATAGGCAAAAGTCTTTCATAAAAATGTTTAAGCCATGTGAGAAATAGCTACTCACTTTTCATAGTTTAGGAAGGTTTATTAAACCTTATCAAAAATACAACAGAAGACTGAATAAAGAAAAAAGGTTATGGCACTGGGAGCAAAAGACTTTCCCCGCCATGTGCTCAGCCCCCTCACAATGGCGGTTTTCCCTTTTAACCCTTTAACCCCTCCCAAGGTTCTGTCCATTGACCTCTTCTTCACTGTCCAGTGGTGGAGATCTCTTCCTCAGACCCTGACTGGAGGTCAGATGTCACCATAGTGACAAGCCAGCCCTCCCGGATGTCCCAACCCCAGCTGTCCCTCAATAACAACGTGAGGGGGTACAACATAACTATAAATCTATAAAACTTTTCTTAACCTATATACATGATATTTGTCTGTTAATTGTGAGAGTCAATCATTGCATTACTCATCTATCACAGCCATAAATCATAACATTTCAGGCTCTGACAGAAGGACTCCAGGAGTTAACAGGCTTGGAGACAAGGATTTGACAGGGAAGGCAGGAATGTTCAGGGTGGAAGATGGTTGCTGTCAACAGAGTGATTAATTAGCACTAGAGCAGGTCATTAGAAAGTAAGATGGATTCTTTATCATGTGAAGGTTCCAGAGTGAAATTAGATATTTTTCTATAGCACAGTAGTACTCCATCTGGGTGCAGAGGCATTAGTCGATGGGAGGCTGGAGCTCACTCCAGCAGTGTCCTGCCTTGAGGTCCCTGCAGGCCTGGGGAGAGTGGGTGCTGTTTGCTGCTCTCTGCAGGATTTGCAGTCTGTCTTGCACAGGAGATCAGGAGAGGGAACAACAGCAGCCCCTTCTAAGGTGAATATCCTCCCCAGATTCTTCTGGGTGATACCCCCTTTTCCCTGTGAGAGGTGGTTCTCTTTTGCTAGCACAGCTGATGTTTGGCAGACTCTCTGTGTCTCCTTGTCTGCAGTTGTGGTTGGAGGTGGAGGAGACTTTCTCTACTGGATGTGACAAGTCAAAATGAGAGGAAGAGGAATGATAGGGAGAGGACCAAGGTATTCAGCAGAGTATCTATGTGCACAGCTGAAAGGTTGCAGACAATTTAAAAGTGGTCTTCGTTGGTTTGCTTAATGGATTTGATGTGGACACTACTAGTAAAAGTGGTCTTTCTCTTTGCAACTTAAAATGTTGGAATTACTCCTCCAGAAAACATGACTACCACAAAAAATCATTACTAAAAAGTCATTACTTAAGTTGAAAGGGTAATTTAAAAGCCCCTTCATATTTCTTTTTCTATTGGTTCCTCTAAACTTTTTAATGCTCCCCAACTGACATGGAATCACATTAAATATCTGATTCCAAATGTTTTGAAGATCCCTGGCTGTCTCTTTAGCCCAACCAGCAGGTGATTAAGTGTTTCAGTGTTTTACTTTGTGATGCCTAATTGACTTCAAAGCTTAAATTTGATTTTTCCAAACTGAGCCAGCAGTTTACTGGTTTTCAGTTGCAAATGAGTTGGGGGGGACCATGGATGTAGTTGGGTACCACAGACCCAGAGGTGATGAGTAGAGATTCGCTTACTTTAGGCATAGCAGTACTGAGCATTGTTAAATACCCATTATAATTTGGACCACATCTCACTCTTGTTTGAGCAACTGTCCTGCTATTGCATCAACAATCTCCCATTATTGCCCTAAAGGTCTTTTGGGAACCATGCAAAGTCATAAAAGTGAGAATTCCTACCTAGAGTTAGACTACCTAGTCCTAGACAGTGTTCACATCTTTCATTTGCAGCATTCAATGGATTTACCACTGTCTGTGACTGTAGAATAAATGCAGACTAAGCACTACAGATTTTAATGAAGGTAAGTTAAATTATAAACCTGATAGGACAAGAGGAAATTACTTTAAACTGGAGGAGGGTAGATTGAGATTAGGAAGAAATGCTTGGCTGTGAGGGTGGTGCCTCAGCCCTGGCACAGGTTGCCCAGAGAAGCTGTGGCTGCCCCATCCCTGGAAGTGTGCCTGGCCAGGGCTTGGAGAAAACTAGTCTGGTGAAAGGTGTCCCTATTTGTGGTAGGGGGGAGAAAAAGATGAGCTTTAAGGAACCTTTCTATGATTCACCACAGGTAAAATGGCAGTATTTCCTGCTCCACTAAGAAATTTAATTTTGCCATTGCAAAGACTGGGGGGTTTTGGTTTCGTGTTTTTGTTTTTTTGTTTTTTTTTTTTTTAAGCAGCTGCCAGAGCTGAATAGTGACTGGTTTGTGTCCAGTGAAGAACAAACTTGGACCAAATGGAACAGCTGCAAAAAGATGTTCAACATAATAGGTAATGTGAGTCTTTAAGCAAAATCCAGTGCCATCAAAGCCAATATACAAAAAGCTCTTAAAATTTTTTTTTGGAAAGAACAGATGGAAAAAAAAATCTTATGAGTTGTATAACAGGATCACATCAATCAGCCTGGCAGCAATGGCATCTAGAAACCTTCACAGGTGGGCAAAAAACATAAGCAGAACCAGGCACAATAGTGATATGTCCAACTCCTCAAAAAGGAGAGTCAGGGTGAACAGTGGCATGGTAGGCTGAGGAAGGCAGGAAGCACAGTAGTTATAGTGGTGTTTCATCTCCGTAAAGCTGGAGTTTGGTAGATACAGGAAAGCATAATTTCAACACATTTTTTCAACTGATCAGTTCAAAATATATAATTGAGCTCTCAACCAGTCCTTGTTATTTGTGGTAGATAGAAGGTGATAATTGAGCTGTCCAGAAAATGAAGCAAACCTTCAGAGTCCAGTATTTTCTCCTGTGTATTTCAATGTTATTCTGCCACTAGATGTCCTGCTGACCTCACAGAGTAGGGGATGAGCTGCTTTCCCTGGTGAACAGCAGAAACCAAGGTAGAAATCAAGCTGTGACAAAACCTGCTTGTAACTTTTAATTCCTTAGGGATTGTTTTTGCTTAATAATACGTCTTAACACAAAGAGTCACTGAGAACCTTCTCATCTGCCTCCTTTTTTCCAGTGTCACACTGGGAATAAGAGTCTTGCTGTCATCCATCACTGATCCTATTTTGGAGCACTTGTTTTCTACTTTAATATTTTAATTATCTTCCATAGCCCACCTCCCTGGTGGTCTCTTTGCTCATTTCCAGGGAATTTGTTTTCCTTGTATCTCATATGCATGGGTGATGAAGACTAAGAGCAGCTCACCACTCTTTGTTTCCATTCATTCTCAACAAAACTGAGAATCTTTCAACACCAAATGGCACCTTCCCAATCTCAGTATGTTTCCCACTACAGTTCGGGACAGTGTCCAAATGCAAGGAAATTCCAGGGATGCTCAGTAGCCTATTGCAAGGGAGGAGCTTGGGAGAAAATACCAGAGTTCATGTTGTAACAGACTTTCCTCAAGACAATGGTGAG
The DNA here is from genome assembly GCF_037042795.1 of Molothrus aeneus. Classification (NCBI taxonomy): domain Eukaryota; kingdom Metazoa; phylum Chordata; class Aves; order Passeriformes; family Icteridae; genus Molothrus; species Molothrus aeneus. Next base: position 15,384,091 of record NC_089647.1, on the reverse strand, counting down.
AGTTTTCTCCCCTTTCCATTAAACAGCTCTGTATCTCAGTAGCAATTATCAGAAAGGAAGTGCTGTGCAGGATAGGTGGGGCTTTGACAAACAACTGTGTGATATAAATTCTAGGACTGACAAAAATGGTCAACATATCTTCTGAACAAATATGACAGCACACTCAGCCTAAGGGTAATACCAGTAGCTGCTGGACTAGAAGATGGGATCCAGAGCTTGGGCTGCTCCCCAAGCCTGATATGGCATCCCAAATAACAGAGCTGAGAATGGGAGGATGTGTGGATGTCTCCTCTCTTTACGTGCTCCCACTAAGGGAAAAGCTGTGCCTAAAACTGATGTGTATTTGAGTGCAAATCCTTTTTCTGCCTTTCACAGTTATTCTCCTTGCCTTCTTTATTATGACTTGGGTCAGTGGCAAAACTTGACATAGGATTGGTACTGTTCTGAATTGCAAAGGAATACTTTCCCACTCTGCAGGTGAGGTAATTGAAACAAAAACATTGAAAACATTCCCACTCTGCAGGTAAAGTAATTGAAACATAAACTGAACATTTCCACTCCTCAGTTTCACCGTCTTAAAGCAGAGAATAGCAATAGTGACCCAAAGAGTTTGTGACATTGAAATGCTTGACAAGTCCCAGGGGACAGAGATGACACTGCGAAGCATGAGCTCCTGTGGCATACCAAGTAAAAAACTAGTAAGGTTTTATGTGCAAATCATGCTGCAGCATTGAGAGTATTTTCAGGAATCAAATAGTCAAACACCATACAAAACCCTTAAATCTCTGATTTTATCCGCAGAATTAAATGGCTTTATCTGTGCTTTTTCCTAGAAAACTGATAATGCCCTTAGCACTTAAGAGGAGTTACATGGGGATTTTTCCTTTATTTGAAGTCTGGTTGAGTCTAGTTTAATTATCTAATTTGATCTAATTCACTGTCCAGCTCATTGACTTTCATTTAGTGGTTCTTACAACATGCTCCAAAGCCTGTGGTGCCTGGACTCCTTTGATCATGGATAGAGGCAGGATGTTACAGCCATAGGCATGAAGACACTGAATTGGCTCATTGCTTCATTAAATTAGAGCAAAGAGCTGGAACCCAAATGGGAATGTGACATACTTTTCTAGTCCCTGTCAGCTCATCCATTCTGAAGCTGATTCCAGACAGACGCTGATAGGCATTGTGCAGGATATTTGACTGCCTGCTATATTGACAGAGAAGGCCATAAGCACAATATAAAAAGACACAAAACTGAGGATTTTTTAAAAAACATCTTCATTCTTCTCCTCATAAATAATAATACCAATTAGGTTTTCATTTCTCTCTTTGTCTCTCTTTGCTTCTAGGCAATATCTTGAGCTCAGTCTGACCCCTTGACCCTCATTCCTGTAGTAAGATCTGACAAGTGTTCACTGATGAGGCTGTGGCACCATTGTTCTTTCAAGTAAATAAAACTCCCTGGCTACATCCATACTAATAACCAGCACAGGTTGCAGCTGACTGTACAGTTACATTTTATGCAAGGTCTCTGGAACAGCTTTGGACAGTCCCAAACAGTCCTGTAGTTGCACAGGCCAAACAGCCTTCCTGGTGATGAGAATGGACATGACCAACCTGTTCTGTAAAGAAACAGAGATTAATAATAAAGGTATAGAACCGTGCATTTCATCTGACCATCAGACTAGGGGGCAGACCTTAGTAATGTCTATTTTTGCTGGACAATTGTGATGCTTAAATGCCTGCCTTAGAAGATGTTCTGCTAAGATGAGCTGCAGAGGTCACAGTTTTTTATGTGTTCATGTCTTAATTTGGAAAGACAGGTGTCTGCTAAGGAAGGCAGGAGCCTCCCCTGAAATGGAAAATGTAAACCCCCTCCCTCCAAATTGTTATAAATTTGAAATTAAGGGGGGCTCTCAGGTAAAAATATGGAAGCAGGAATAACAGTTCTTTACTAGGGAAGAAAACAAAAATAATAAAATAAACAATGCAGTAAGTTAAAACAACACTGACAGAGTCAGAACCCAACCTGACACCCTGTGGGTCAGGGTGTTGGTAGCAGTCCAATTGGAATTGTGGCTGCAGCCCTCCTGGAGTGTCAGGTGTGGTTCTGCTGGAGCAGGGATCCTGTAGAAGGGTGTATTCTTCCTCTGAAGATCCAGTGGAAGAGGCAGCTGTTCCTCTAGGAAATCCAGTGGAGAAGCCTTGCTGGTGTTCCAGAATCTCAGATTATATCTGGGTAGCAATGCTTGGCTCCTCCTTCTGGGCAGAGCATCTCACAATGGGATGCTACAGTTCTTATCAGTCATGCAGTGACATTCAATAGCCTGTTATCAGCAGGTGTGTCTCCAGAGGAAGGATTGGGTGTGGGAGAGTTAAGGAAAACTGCCCAATGAACAGAAGACAACTGCCATAATGATGACAAATAGAATACAATTTGCTTGACAATCCAGGACAGTTCAGTTCTCTCGCTTCATGCATATTAAGTGTGTTTAGGAACTTAATCCTAAAGCTGCCAAGGGAGGAGTGAAGAAAAAGCAGAACAGTATTTATTGGATCACTTTTACTTGATGTTCCCAACTTTCCAAGGACACCTTGCATATCATGACTTTGCTCAAAGCATGAAGTCAAGGAGTTTGGCAGCAGGTGAGCAGTCAGTCACTCCTCTCTGCTTTACAACTGTCCCTAGTTCATCATTCCAGGAGGAACCACGGAATTCAAAGTGGGAGATTGTATCCATGGTGGATGGTAAAGGCAAGGATGCAGAAAAGATTTTGAGTAAAGTTTACAAATGGCTTCTCAAATATCCTGAAATAGGTTCCTTTGGTGGTATTTCACCAACCAGTTCCTCCTTTGCCTTCTGAAGAGTTTGTACACAGGGACAGCTACATTTATGCTTTGGAAGTGTTCTGTTCACATTTTCTGTATTGTATTTGGGTCAAACCAGAGATGAGATTTCCAAACTGCAAGTAACCCACTCTTTTGATAAATTGACTTGATCCGAAGAACTTACCTGGTGATTCCTGGGACAGGATTTCCAAATAAAGCAGGTAAAATCTCTCTCCCAAAGCTGAATTTTGCTTCTGTAAGAGCAGCTGTCCCCCTCAGGCAGCTCTAACATGACATCAGAGCTCAGCATTCAGCTCCCACTGAACAGTAGTGCTTGTTGAGCCTGGTAAGTACCAGGAGAAAAAGAGAGCCCCCAACATCAGACAGATGGGGAGCTGCAGGAGCAAGTGCAGAGGAAGCTATGAAGATGCTCCAGGGGCTGGAGACAGGCTGGGAGAGCTGGGGGTGTTCAGCCTGGAGTAGAGAAGGCTCCAGGGAGACCTCAGAGCCCCCGCCAGAGCCTAAAGGGGCTCCAGGAGAGCTGGAGAGGGACTTTGGACAAGGACCTGCAGGGACAGGATGAGAGGGAATGGCTTCCCACTGCCAGAGGGAGCCATTAGGTGGGATTTTGTGAAGATTAGATGGGATATTGTGAAGAAATCCCTGACTGAAAAGGTGGTGAGGCTCTGGCATAAGTTTTCCACAGAAGCTGTGGCTGTCCCAACCCTGGAAGTGTTCAAGGCCAGGTTGGTGTCTTGTTCAAAGACAAATTTAGGAGAAAACCAGTCTGAAACGAGTGTTTATTCACTACAGTGAATAAAGCTGCTACACAGAGGCGGCTGTGAAGATGCTTCTCAGCAAACATGAGTCACACCATGAACAACCAGCTTTGGACCGACTGTGGGATCCATGGGGTGGCGCAGTTACCCTGGATGTCAGCTCACAGCTAGCTACACACTGGCTACATATCCTCCCAAAATATGTGTCCACTCCCCAGCTGCATAACTACAACCACATGTTAAGGAGCTGATGCTTCATACACGATTTAGCTGCATCACCTTTATGTTTTGCCTTCCAGGGGGTCAGTGGGATACCATGGGAGAAGAAAATGCAGTCAAGCATGTTGTGCTCTCATATTAGCAACCATGCCTCTTGCAGGGATCCCTTTCCTCTCCTTTTCTTAAACAGGACTTAAAAAAATAAACTAACTCCAAATGCATTTTATGCCTCATCCCCCAGGAAAGCACTTCAAGGATATTGGTTGTTTTATTAGTGAGGCAGCAGGATGCAAGCTAACAGATACAGACCATGTGGCAGAAGATGGTGGTGGTGGCTGGCCTCCCCCTGCATGCCCCATCTCCACTAGTGGGAAGAAAAGGTTGGAGAGCTGTCTGCTGTTTGTGAATAGCATTCTTTGCTCTCTGTCTTTGGGTCTCTTTTGGGCTTGCAAAGGTGTGATAGGTCCAGGACCCTGGCTGACTTCCAGGGAGGTGGAATGCACTGAATATCCTCAGGTTCCTCCTTGGTTTGAAGTGGAGCTGGTTTTGTTTTTTTATTGCTTCTTCTCCTCAGTGATTGCAGCGCTTTGCTGTGTTCTCACTGACTGCCACAGAGGGGGTGCATTCCAGTGGAAAATCTGCATCTGCTCACGAACAGGGACACTGCCCATGCAGAGAGGACAGCTTGGGTCTTGTGTTTCACATGAGCTCTATCCTGAGATTAAAAATACTTTGGGATACAAAAAGCATTTTACCCTGGGATGCCATATTTGCTCATGCAATGGCTGCACCTCCACTCAACCTAGAGTTTGCCTTCCTGTGGTGAAGCTGAGGCAGATGGATCCTCTCCTGCTGCTGGCAGTCAGCATGGCCATGGTGTTACATGCACAGGTGCTCTGTGCTGCCATGCAAGCTCTATGTGCAAAACACACCCTACCAGGAAGTTGTGGTATTCCTTCCCAAGAGCATCACAGATCTCAGGTGTGATATGACTTGAACTCACGCTCCTACCTCACAGGCATGTTTTGCTTTGTCTATAAAGGCCCTTCCAGTATTGTGGGATGCTGATTCTTATCACCCTGTACACTTGAGAGATCAAAACAGCCTTGAAAAGCACCTCCAGACTCTGCCCTGCAGCCTGCCTGGTCTGGCCACATTCCAGCACAGGAGAGGAGCTCCACACTCTCCTCTGAAAGCACCACACCAACACCATCTCCTCTCTTGGCCACGGGTACAGATCTCCAGAATGTGACACAGACCTCTGCTGTCCATAACAACCAATGGGTGCAGATGCTGCCTTTGGCTCCAAGTGCCCCATGTGGAGCAAGGACCACAGGGACTGTTTGTCTGGCCAGATCTGTCTCTGTTGAAGTTCTTTGCAGTTGCCTTCCAAGATCAATACAATGGTCATCGTGACAATGGTCATCTCCAGCAGCACCAGTTTTTTGGCAAGGGTTAGACCAGAAGGGTCTGTTCATGACACTGCTTCACCTGACAATCACTGCACTGAAGCCACCATCTAAGCCATGAACCTAGCATTCCTCTGGGCATCTCAGAAGTCCAACTAAATCCATGTGAGACCTAAATCTCCCTTCAGAGGTGCCTTCCTCTACTGATCAGGTGCCCAGAGCTCCTGAAAGAACATGCTTCAAGGTGCAGTAAATTGTTTTAACATTTAATATTTAACGTTTTCTTCCCCTTCCAAAATTGCTTCCCACCTTCCCTCAGCAATTCATACGATGCTGGTTCCAGGACCAGTTAGCCAAAACCTAGCAAGTCTCCCACTTGGGTGTGCTGAGATGTGGAGATATCACACCTCCACTCCCCTGCTTCATCTCTGGCCTTGAGACAGTGCCTTGGGATCAAGGATGGGGGCAGCTGCTGCAGCAGGAACCTGACCACCCTTGACACTGGCTGTCACTGCTGGGGTGCACTCAGCCTGCCCCCAGCACCCTTGGTGCCTGACTCAGGCACCACGTCTGCTTTTGCTGTCAGCTCCTGGTTGTGAGATGAGCCCTGCAAACTTACACATTCCTCCTTGCTTACACATCATAAGCTTTATTTGTTTTAATCAAAGGGAGCCCTGATAATTATTAACATATTTAATTATTTTTACTCTGAGTCACTCAGCTCAGGCTGAGTGGAGTGATTACAAGGATTGCTTTACTGCACAGTCCCAGCCCTGGAGCATTTGCACCACCAAGTAATGACTCTTTGCAGACAGAGCTCCCATTGATGCTGCTCTCACACCCTGCCTTTCCTACCAGTTTAAGCTGCTTTTTTCTTTGCTCAGAAGTGCCAGTCTTCACAGGAGTAAAATCGGGCACATTCAGACAATTTTCAGGGCTAAGGCTTTGCATGCTGAGGTTGCTCACTCCGGGACAGCACTGGCAGGGAATGATGTTCATCTGAGCTGTGCTCCAGCCCTGCACCTCAGGAGGGGTGTTAGTCCATCTGCACTCCTCAGAAACTGCATCAGCCCATCCAGGACCTCCCCTCCCCTCCAGGCTTGCCAGGGATTGCATGGCCTCCCACCAGCAACGAGAGCAGACTGCAATAGGTGGTCTCTGTCTGAGGAAACTCATAACTCTGCATTTCCACATGATTTATGTGGTTCTCCAGCCTGGGCTGGCCCATGAGTTGCAATCATTCCTGGACTCATGGTGACATTACCTGGAACTGTCTGTGTGGTTTCCTCCTTTGCTGTCCATCAGGGCTTTGGAAGGAGGTGCTGCCCTTGGAAAATACTCACCATCACTTTGGAAGGTCTGGGCAGTTTGGATGGGGACCAAACCCATGTTTCTGGGGTGCCTTTGCATTGGGGTGCATCTACACCATCCTGAGTGACCTGGGACTTTCTCCCTAAAATACAACAGGGCACTGTGGTCACGGATTTGCATTTGGACAATGCTCCCGGGCACATGGTGTGACTCTTTGGGGTGGTGCTATGCAGGGCTGGGAGTTGGACTTGATGATCCTTGTCACTCCCATCCAACTCAATTTATTCTGTGATCTGGGATGCTGTAATCCCACGGGACTGCCTTGGTGCTGAGCATTCAGGAGAATTAACGTGGCTTGTGAACAATAATTACTTTAATTCTCTGTCCCGCCAGTGATGTGAGACTGCCAAATATGTAGGTACAAGGAAATTGTGGAGAGTCTCAAGGATGTACAGAGGAGGCCTTGGCAGAGCTAGGAATAGAGAAAAAAAAAGCAGACTCATACAGAAGATGCTGGCCCTTGCTGAAATACAGCACTTCTTTTGTCTTGGTTGATTTTGCTGCAGACTCCAGGAAACAGAGCTGGTGTCCTGGCCTGTAAAGGCTTGTACCTATCAAAGTCTGTTTCTAATCTTGATCAGGAATTTGCATGGGCAGCAATCATCCCAAAGTCCTCGTATTTTTGGTGTCATCTCATTGCTCTAAAATTTTTGTGTGTGTCTTGAAGCAGTCCCCAAAAGCCACGGGGCCACAAGCTGCACATGAGACCCTACAAACACGAGGTGCAGGGGAGGGGGCAGAACATGTGCTTGGAGCTGATTTAACTCCTGCACCTTCAGTACATCCTGGCCCCTGCAATGGCCATGCAGCACTTCTGAGGTTATTTTAATCCAGATGGGCTGCCTGAGCTAATTCCCAGCTTCCAGGAGTGACTGTTCTGGCAAAATTAAGTGAAAGACCATGAGTGGTGGCTCTCTCCATGCTGCTGCTGCTGAGACCTATACCAACACTGCATCCTCCCCCCACCACTGCTCTCCATCCCCTCCACAAACAACCACACAAAGCTCCTTTATTGCAGAGCCAGAGCAGGCAGGGGGAAAAAACAGAGCAATTAAAGCTGAGACTATATTAAGGCAGAGAAAAACACAAAAATCAGTGCCTGCAATCCCAGCAGTGCTAAACCTATCTGCTGACTTCCCTTCCAAAAGCAATCTTGACCCCACCTGGGTGGGAAAACGCCTGTAGTTGTAACCACCCTGTCACAAAAACACAAAATGAGGTATTTGTCTGAGCATTTGATTGCAGAGCTTGGCACTCAGTTCATTCCCTTCTACAAAATAACAAAGCCAAGATGCTTCAGGTAACAGGGTAACAGTCAGGCCAAGAAGTCTGGGAGTTTCACTTCCTACAAGTCAGTTTTGGCACAGTAGCTGCCTCACACATAATTAATTACATCAGCACCAGATTATAGTTGCAGGCTCAAAAAGAAGTGATAATAGGAACCAATTAAATTAATCTATATTTACTTTGTAAGCATATTTCCCTGTGGTAAGTCTTTGCTTTAATTTGACAGATTGGATTCCAGCATTTTGTTTTTATTAAGAGATACAACCCTAAAACCAGAGGATGAAATCCAAACCTGTAAAGCTAAGAAATCCCTGCCTTTCATGTTCAAATGCATGTATGACATGCAGTTAAAAAAAACCCCAAAAAACCAAAGCAGAAGGTATGCACGTACCCGGACTAATAAAAGCAAACCATGAAATATGTGGTGAAGTGCCAGCATGCTTTGCTGGAAACACACGAACATGAGCTGGGCTGGAGCTGGTGTTTGACACAATGTTCACACCAGAGCTTGAAACTGAGACAGACTTTGGTGTCACAGTGGGCAGGCTCACAAAACAGCTTGCATGGGAGAGAGCCACGGTTCAATGTCATCTGCTGGCAGGGAAATGGCTTGCTAAGTGCAGCAGCTTAAAATGGGATGGTCCCACTTTATGCCATTATATTTTGGCGTAAATCATAAATGGTTAAATACTTTTGTCTCCCAGTAACACTGTGCTTCTTTTTCACTCAGTTTGGATGTTTCAGCATACATCTAGGAACAGCTGAAGGCCTTTGTGTCTTTTGAAAGCTCCATAACACAGTGACTCAGAAGTGAAAGATTTATAAACCATTGCATTACCATATCCACATCTCAGGGAACAACCCTAATAACACTAGTCAACTAAACAGCGACCTGCCATAGACAGAGAAAGCCATGAAGCCTGTGCCCCAGTATGGGATGCATTTTTATAGGTTTTTATACCTGTTCGCCCTCCCTATCTCACTGGCAGCCCTTCCTTCCTTGCCTTTTCTGCTCCAGCATGGTCCTCACAAGCTTCTGAGGATTCATGAAGTCTTTCTTGTCATCCAGTCACACTGTTCCTGAAATGTTTGAGAATCCTGTCCCGTCCTGTCGGAAGCCAGGACATCCCTCTGGCTGCCCTGGATGGCTCGAGCCCTGGGCTGGGGGCTCAGAGACCTTGGCACGTGGCCAAAGACACCTGTGCCTTTGATTTTAACCCATGGAAAAAATTACCAACTCTATATGAGGATTAACAAACCATGAGATTTTAAGTAGAACGATAGTTTGTCACAAGGTAGAAAAATAGAATTTTAGGGTTTTTAGAATGGGGGTTCAGAAGCCAAGATGGAGGGATTTGGGCGTGCCTTGTCCTTCTTTCTTCTTCTGGGTGATGGTGGCACTTTTGGATTGGTTTAGAGTAGAAACACACTGTCTAACACAGGTGATAGGTATTGAAAAATTATTGTAAATAATGTGCATGTAGTTTTTAATATAAAAAGATAACATAACCCTGGGGGCAGTCAGTGTGCCCCGGACCAACTTGCTAGACAGACCTCAGCAGGTCAGAAAATACATATTATAGATAACAGAGAATAAACAACCTTGAAAACCACAGCTGAAGAATCCTGACTCCTTCTTCAATCTCAGGGCTGGGAGAAAGAGACTCTCTAACACCTCGGGGTCATCTTGACCACTGAAACCCAGAGACCGTTGGCAACGCCTTTTCTTTCCCTTGGGTACCTGGGAGTTATTGTTCCTTAGCAACAAAAATGGGGGTAAATCTCCTAAGAGAAAAGAAAAACAAAAGGAAAAACCCTAACCTCCAACAACAACAATAAATGCAGCAGAGCTAGGGATGCCCAAGATGATAGTGTGACTCTGACTAAGAGCTCAGGAGAGAAATTTATTTGCGCTGATAATGGTGGCCTGGACATTGGCAGCAAATTTATGTCCTCATGAACTGTCACCTTTACTTCATGAGGAGGAGCTGGGCAGAAGCCTCTGCCTTCCTCTGAGCTGACAGGAATGGGGGGACACAATGGGGAAAACTTGCCTCTTTCTTTCCCTGAGGTGTGAAAGGAAGCTCACTAAAGTTGCCAAGGACGCCTTGCAGACACTTTAAAACCTTTAGAAAGCCATTGAGTTTCTTTTGGGCTCTGAAAATCTACTATTTCCAATGTTGCTGTTTTGTCAGCCTAGCGCAGTGTGTGGATTTTACAGCCATAGAATTGTTACTCAATTTTCACTCTCTCAGTGATGATTTATGGATTCTGTAACAAAGGTTAGAGCCTCTTCCTCTCCTTATTAGTGCTGTTTCACACACTTCAGATAGATCAGTGCCACAGCACTTGGAAGAGTTTCTTGGCCATAGTCCCATAAAATCCAAATTTCTCTTCATTTTGGATCTGCCATGCTTTAAATCAGGGAAATGTGTGGCAATCTCATCTCAGCAGACCCAAAAACAGAAAGTGGAGAAGGAGTAAAAGAAAAAGAACCTGCAGGACAGCATAAGGACACTTCTCTGGTGTATCCCAGAGAGACAATACCATCAGGCTGTCACAACATGCTGGATAGGTCCCTGTTTTCTTTGCCCATGCAAAGATATGTTGCTCACTCAACAGAATACTTGGGAAGACAGATATAAAATCATACAATCATAGACTATCCTCAGTTGGAAGGACCCCACAAGGATCACTGAGTCATTGAGGCCCTGAACAAGACACCCAAGAATCACAACACATGCATTTGTTTGTGGCTGACCTGTTGCAGGTCAGCAACATTGTTTGCTCCCCTCCAGTGCTCCAAAAAACCTCCCAAACCATGGAGACAAAACCACTATTAAGTGAAGGATATGCTGCATCTTTGCAGTCTAGACTTCCCCTGACCTATTTGAGCTGATTTCCCTCTCTGACTAATAGTTTTCCCTTTTAGGGCTCAGCTTGTTTTCTGGTGGTGATTGTGATGAAGAAGCTCCTGGGAATGGTCTCTCTGACATTAGCTGCTGTATTCCCATCCACAGGGCTGGGCTGTGGATGGGTCAGATACTGAGAGCCAGAGCTGGGCAAAAGGCACCAGTACTGATCTGTGTGTCCCATGATCCATCTGCTGGTGACTGTGATGGAGGAAGCTGTTGTGGGTGGTCAGTGTCCTGAATCTAGAGGAAGGCTCCAATACGTGGTTCCTCATCCACAATGAGACATTTTGCTGCTTTACCACCACACCCTAAGAGCCATTGTTATATTTGGCTTATTCTTCCACCAGATGTAGGTTTTCTGTTTTAAAGCAGAACTTAAAAATTAAAACTATGCAAGGAGTGATTTACAGTCTGTGTTAACACTGGGCCAGGAAGTGAGGGCCTGAAGAGATGAATTTAGTCTCCACAAATAATCCACTTCTGTTTTTCACCTTCCATGAACTCTATCAGATTGATTGTGCATAGCCTCTGTGCACTCTTTTCTACTGCAGCTGAATTTGGACATCCTTTAAAGCAGGAGATCTTGCCAGGCTGTGCCAGAAGAGCTCCAGAAGTGAAACTTCCAGTGTGAGCCACCATTGCTGGGACATGCTCAGCAAGCCATGAGAATATCACATAATCATGTCTGTGCCCTCAACCCTTCTCCATCATTATTGGAAGCCTCTTGTGAGCCTTGAATGAGCTTCTTCCTCTGTCTCCCTTTGAAAACAAATTCTGACTTAATAATTTTAGGAGAGGAGATATGCTTATCAAAACACATGAACACTTTAACACTGTCAAATGTCCCCACCAGACAGAGGAATTAAACTCCTAGGTTGTTTCCATTCTTGTCTCTTCACCCCTCACCCTTTTCCCTCATGTGCATTGTCTGCATCAATAAAAGTCTACTTTGTAATTTGTCCAAGCTATTATTACGTCAACATATTCTGAAAGGCCCTTCAAAAAGGTAAAAAGTCACAAAAAGTTTCAAAAACTTGGAAAAAAACAAATCTCATGGTAGATCCTCACCTGCTTCACTTACCAAGGAAAGGGCAAGAGGAGGCTCAGAAAGGGAAGTTTGTCCTCAGGAGAAAAAGAGCCAGAGGCAACAGAGCCTTGTAGTCTATCAGAGGTCCAAGGCTGGAGCCCAAAAGCAGACACATTTCATTTCAAAAAGAGCTTTAACAGTGGGAATGATTAGGTGTTGAAACAAAATACCAATGAAAGTAGTAGAGTGTTCCTCCTCAGATACTTTCAAATTGTGAGCAGATGCCTGCTGGAACACAGGTTTCAGCCAAGCACAAGTTATTGCGTTCCTTATTGGAGTATGCAATTTTATAGTCCATATTATATGGAGCTCAGACTAGATGATCTTATGGCCCACTATGACTTTAAAATCTAAGAAATAGGTAGTTCTGGATCAAAAGGAGCCAGGTTTCCTCTGGATTTGTATTTTGAGGCTGGCTAACTCTGCTGCCTAAGAAGACACAAAATCCGACTGAAGGCTTTCTCATTTTATAGCTGTGCTTTTAAAAAAGCAGACTCTATTTTCGGGTTGTGTTTGTCTGGCTTCAAATGTGGTTATGGGTCTGCCTCTCTGCTTGACTGACTAGAAAGCCTTTGCTCTCAGGAGGATACCAGACAAAAAATCTTTTTGGCCTCTGATCTCCTGCAAGAGTGGTTGAACTTGGCCAACAGAGTCAGATGTTGTTAGAGTGGGAGTGGACAGACATGAGCACACACATTCTCACAGTCTGACAGAGAGAAGTTTGCAGTGGCTTCCTTCCTCCAGACTTAAACCAGAGAATGGTAAAAGTTAACACTTTCTCTTCAGATGGAGGCTGATATGTTTGAATACATTCTTTGTCAGAGCAGTTGCCTCTGATAGCAATCAGATGACCCTGAAGATCTTGTTTGTTAGGGTTATATACTAAATATTCATGTTAGCATGACTTTATTTATTCTTGGCTTTGTAAAATACGAGAGCCAATCAGTGCAGAAATCTGGTCTCTACTCAGTTTTCATGAGAGGTTGGCAGCTCACCCCCTTGAAATAAAAGCTAAATTGGAATTCATTGTCCACCTCATGTAACCCAGCTGGGATTCAATTAAGAGCATTTCTGGGCTGTATTTTAGGAGTTAGTGTCTGTCAGGATTTTACCTTGCTTTAAACCCTTCTGTCTCTGTGTCATGCTGTGTGGAAAAGCTTCACTCTTTGAAGGAATCGATCTCCTGTATCTTTTGCCCCCAACCCTCCCCAGACACGAGGGTGAGCTGATTTTTGTTAGGTAGCAATAACAACTTCTCAGGATGCCAAGTTCAAAGCTCCTAACCTACTGCCAGTGTGAAGCCCAAGAGTGAGGTCAGGGCTAATCTCAGACTTCTGACCTTCCAGTCACATCCACCATTCCTAGATCAGAGAGCAAAAGTGGAAGAGATTATTTTGAAAGGTTTTAGATTTCAGGTGAGGTCAACAAAAGATTTGCCCAGATGGAAGAAATCAAGAGGATAATATGGCACATATTAGAGGACATGAAAGGCATTGTGTAAAACAATCTCCTCCTTAGCCTAGAAAGGAAAGTCTAACTACCAGGGTAATCTTCCGGCAATGGTAAGTAAGCCCAAACCATCAGAAAATGTAGCAGAAACCAGGAAAAAGCAGTGCAAGCTTAGAAATTCAGAGTGGCATTGCTGGGATTTATAAAATCTTCCAAATAGAGTACGCTCCAATCTCTTAAACTGGTGGGATTTAGGTGTCTTGGTACTTTTGATAGTTCCATGAAGTGTCTTTTTGCATTTTAAGCAGCATGAATATCTTGGTAACCCCACTGTGGGAGCTTGATTTGCCACATTTTGAAAAATTTTGAAAAATAAGGGTCATGTGGAAATGAGAAATATTTGGGCACTTCACCCAGAAGAACCACACAGAAAGACATTTATGCAGCATCCAGCCCACTTCAGCTCAAGACACATCCACACACCTGGTATTGCCATGCCATTTTGTGTGTTCCCAGCTATACTGGGAGCCTCTAATGGGATTGGGAATTAAAACCACATTTCCTGACTACTAGCTCTGAGCCACTGATTAAATGGAAAAAGCATCAAAAAATAGATTTCAATTTCTGAAAGCCCTTTTGGGAAAATGACAGGATTTTTTGTGAAATCTATTTTTCTTTAGAGGAAAGAAGGGAAACCCCATAGAGATGTGACTAGAGTCCTCCCCTCTCCAGGTTTCTCGGATATGCCCTCTTGCAGTTTTTCTTACACCTGAATTTGCCTCAGTGATGATGCCGTGGAGGAACAGGAGCACTAGTGAGTCCCTTGCTGAGGATACAGCACTTGGCCTAGCAGTGGGATGTGTTAGCAATCAGGGCTGCGTTTCATCTGCACACACGGCTGCAGCACTAGAAGACCATGTCCTAGGGTAAAATGATAAATTACACAAAAAATTTTAAAGAATAATACAGAAGTTTTGCTAATCTGAGGTGACAGATACATAAGCAGTGGTGGACACACAGATCTCGTGGGCATTCGGAGGGAAATCCAGTCTCAAAGGGTGTTTGTTGCTCTATTCAATGTACTCTAAAAGGTCTTGTACAAGAGACCTCATTTTCCATTCCTTGGACACTTTTGTTAGTGTTTTGGATGAAAACAAATAACAGAAGATGCTGCTGTCAGTCTCTGTGCCCAGGTTTTTATCTGGGGTTAGCTGGGCTATTTTCAGCTCAGAGTGGATAACCACACTGTATGGGATTACCATTTATGTGTTGCATTTATTAGTATAAACATAAATGTTATTACAGGCATAAATAAAATTAAAATTTAGACTTTTCCATGTAAGTTCAAATGTGTATCTGTCTAAACCTCTCTCTTACATTTGTTAGAAGCCACTGCTGGAGAGAAAGGGTCCTGGCTCTCTCACAAATGCCTGCTTGATACCCACCTCCAGGGCAAGGACCCCAAAAACCTTGCTTTGGTACCATCGAGTTGTACACCTGCACCCATGAGGTCCCAAACCTGAGTCAATCAGGTGAGGGCAGCCTTGCCCACCCGTGGTGTCACATCTTTTCAGACACTGCAGAGGCTGTCAAATGACAGGGACTCAGTGATGATCTTGGGCTCCTCTGCTGCTCATGAGGGCCCTTGTACCTGATGGGTTTCATGCTTCCTCCTCTGCCCAGGGGCGACTGCTGCTGGCTGTGGCTGCCCTTGTGGTGTAGCTGGAACCTGGATGATTGTAATATCTGTTGGTTCTGTGGCTGTGCTATCCACCTGTCCCTCAGTGGGAAAAGTGGTACTGCTGGGCAGTGCCTACAGCCTCTGTAGCAGGTTTCTGGGCAACATTCCTAGTCCCTGAGGCAGATTTTGAAGCAGCCTCACGCTGTCTTTAAATGCTGAACGGACTGTATTGAATAAACTTAGCAAAACATCAGCAAGAATATGGTATCTTTAGCATGTAGAGGGAATTTAAACCCTTCAAAAGCTGTTGTGGTAGGCCTGAAGAAGTGCTGGCAGAAAACACCCCTCTGCATTCCTCCCCCACAATAGGTACTGTCATTAGTGAAACCCCAGCTTAGGCTGTGGTAGTTGGACAGCCTTGTGCACACATTCGAAAAGAGGTTTACAAGAACTTAATTCCTCACCTAACTGACTCATTCTAGAAACTTGGTAACAGTCTCAATGGCCTTAGCTGTAGGGCCTATGTTTAGATAATGACCTGCAAATGGAAAAAAACCTGAACCTAGGTAAGCTGGACCACATGGTGATGTCTAATAGGGTTTCTATATCCAATACACAAATGGGTCACCAAAGAACTGTTATTCTTTTTTCATCCTTTCCTCTCAAAGCCTTACATTGGGTGCCAATTATTGTCTTGGTTCAAAAGACAGATGTCTGCCAAGGAAGGCAGGAGCCTTCCTGGAATGGAAGACTCCTTCTTCCAAATTATTATAACTCCAAAAATTATAGGGCTTTCAGGCAAAAATGTAGCAAAAGGAATAACAGATCTTTAATATAAAACATATAGATATCTGAACAGAGCAAACAACAAAACACAAACAGAAAGTTTCCCACTCGCTAAGCAGTGTTTCCCCTTGGTCTAATTATGACCATGGCGGCAGCTTTTGTTTCATGCACTGTATATTAACCTAGAAAGCCACTCCCTTCCCCCTTTCCACTGTCTCCCTGATGACAATGGGAAACAATGAAGAAATTCCCCAAGAAGCCTAACACACAGCAGTATCAGAGCCAGCACGGTACTTCATTCAAGTGCTTTGTGATGTTTTTTCAGGCTTGGGCTAGAAAATAAATCAAATTCTGTTGCAGACAGAGTGAGACATGTGAAGGCTGCAGACATCTCCCAGATATCCCTGTGAAATCTGATCTCAGCACCTTTTCCCCTGACTTCTGGTGGAGCAGCCTCCAGGTAGGAGGTATGATGTCTCTTGTGTGAAAATTACCATCCATCAGCAAGGAGTATCACAAGTGGTTTGTGTACAACTCCTACGCTAATGAGGGCATTCTCCTGGATAGATGAGCTCACCATGTCTCAGGCAGATGACCACTGGACTTCCAAATGAGCAAGATAAACAGCATTTTTTCAATTGCAATCCAAAAAACCTTCAATCTGCTGTAGAAATAGCACTATAAATTATAGTGGAAACGAGTCTTAGCTGGAAATGTGCTGTATCCAAAAATGACAGCATTTAAGATTTAACTTGGAATATAGACAGAGTGAGGAATGCTTTACCACTGGGAGCAGCGTGAAGTCCTGAATCATCAGGGAACAGATGGACATTCCATTGAGACATTGATCTCTGGGTTGATCAGAGTAAGCATCTTGCTAAAGAAATGAGCACAAATCTTTGGGGACAATTCATTCTTTATATAACCCAAATGTGTTTGTTTTTTGGTTGGTTTTTTTTTTTTTTGGTTTGGTTTGGTTTGGCTTGGTTTTTTTTTTTTTGCCTTACAACCTGTTACATTTCTCTGCAGTTTGGTCCAAATGCATGGGGACCCATTTACTGTAGCCTGTTTTGTCTGGTTGTTCTTAGAGCTTTTCCCAGTAGTGGTGCACAGTCATCTTTCTTTCAGATGTGATATTAGCTACAAAAAAGGCACATAGTTAGATGTGGCAAATTCTAGTATATTACCTGAATTTCTTTCTTAGGAGAAAGTTGTGTCCTTTACGTATATGGAGGGCAATATATGGACAGTTCCATCTCTGTGGCATCCTGTTGCATTCAAATTCACATCACTATTGTATAACAGCAAGTGGTCTTTAGTCTCCCCCTGTTGCCAAGTTGTTTTTTGCCAAAATGCTGTCTGCGTTTGAAATGGCAATCATAATGTTAGGAAAATTACTCCACAAACAACAGAGGTTTATGTCCCAAAAGGAGACAGAGGAGTCCTGTAACTTTATTTGAATAAAGGGGGAGGCCATGGCGCTTGCCCCTGGAGTGTCCCAAATTTTTGGAGGACACAGCCTCCTTTGTATCCTAATTTCCCGGGCACATTTCCCTTCTGTCTTTCCCCATTGGCTGAGGTACTGGAGAGGTACAGACTTCCCAATATGCTTGATCCTGAAGATTTCCCTCTAATGTATAACCCTCCCTTTTAATTTTTAATTCTTACGGAATTTAGGGATTTTCCCCATTGTTTCTTTCATCTCTCAATGTCTAATTTCATTTATCAGTAAACCTAAAGTTTATTTGTAAAAGCAAATATCTCTTTCCATTCATCAGTCAGTGGAATCCTTCCCATTGTTTCTTTTATCTCCCAGTGCTAGTTTTATCTACCAGCAGAACCACAGCTTGTTTGTAAAGACAAATCTGCCACTCCTCTCAATAATATTTTCAGAGATAGATGAGAGAAAAGTCCTATTACAGACAATTAGTACAAAGACGTATTCTAATGAAAATCTTCGTGCAGGGGAAAAGCAGTGGGTGATGTTCCCACAAAGCTATGATTGAAATCTTCACTTGTCCTTCTTCTTTCCCCAGTTCTTTGATCATTGAAGCCACTTACAATATTAATATTTTATTTATAATTTTTTGTTCATATTTGCTCAAATGAAAAGGAAGGGATACAATCTCCTCCATTACAAATGTGTATTTCTGGATTGATTTTCCTCAGAAAATAATATGAGCTCTTTTTAGAAAGGCAAGCAGAAAGGGATTTGGATTTCTGCATCGACAAAAGAAATGTGAGGTACTGAGTTGTTATGAATCAGCCTAATTTGATTTAAGCAGAACAGATTTAAAAGTGGAAATTAGGACTTGGCATCTTTTTTCTTCCTGAGATGTAAAGTAAGATGGAAATGATAAATATTAAAAAAGATCTGATATGATACAACAGAGATGCTGACAGAATTGTTCTTCAGTCATGCTGCTTATTATTATACGTGGCTTTAATATCACAGGAAAAAAACCCTCCTACTTATTTTACTAATTTTTCAAGTCCCAGAAAATGAACCTGTTTTTATTCAACCAGTTTCTCTTCATGGGAAACTTGAGCACTTCAATCAATTTTCTTCAAGCACCAGTTTTTAAATCTGCAAAAATACATTTATCTGCATCAGAGCAAAGAGCTTGTCTTAGGAAAGATCACCTCCCCAGCTCCGAAAATATTATTTTGGGTATTTTATTTTCTTTTTAAATTCTGGGCAGTGTTTAAAATTAAATTGCTTTGAGCAATATTATTAACAAGACCACTACAGAGATACCAGAGTGAGAAGGACTGGGAGAACTGTGTTAGTATCTGCCTAACTCCAGTGATGACTGGCACAATTACTCATCCCACAGCACTACGTTTGGCACAAGAACAAGGAATTCATGCTTCTGTGACCAAATGCACTAGTGAGCAGCAGAGGCATTGGGAAGGCTGGTCTGAGTGGTTTTTGCTTGGCTTCACTTTGGCACCCATCTCCAGCTCCTGCTGAGCCCATATTAAATGGTGCAAAAAAATCAAACTGTTTCATACTGATTTCAAAGGAGGTGAGTTTTCACAGCTCCCTGGTCATTTCTAATAAGCTGTGTCCACAGCAAGTCCCTTCTGGGTCTGGCACAGCTACTGTCAGCTCTTCTACCAAAAACTAGTAGCCCGTGACTGACGATGTATAAAATAAAATTTTACTCTTTTTTCTTTTCTCAGTTTTCCTTCCCTGATACAAAGCCCACTGTAGGTCCCTTTGTTCTTCACAAGGATGGAGATTAATACTTTTTATAATGTAAGACAGGCTTGAATGACCTCCCTCTGAGATGAGCAAAAGTGACTGCAGAGGGGGCTGCAGGAGTGCTGGGCAAGTGGTCTGGGCTTTTTCTCCTTGCTATTTGCTTTTGTATTATGAAGGACAAATTTGGGACTGTGCATGGCAAATCTCAGCCAGGCTGAAATCTGTGTTCTCAACTACTGAATATCGAATTGCCTCTGCGGAGGATCAGCATTCAGCACTGCCACCAGGCATTTCACAGCACATTAATTAATCTGGAGATCCAATTAATACACCTCATGATCCTGACAATGCTGCAGTGCCATGCTTTGGGCCATCTCATTCTGAATGCAGCCTGACCTTTCATGCCAACACACCAAGAACCCAGACCTCCTGCAGTGCTGATGGATAATGCAGGACCCAGTACAGCCTGCTGTGACCAGGACAACTCCTTGTGGAACCTCAGAAAGCCTTTTGTAAGTGAGGTCTGCAGTTCCTGCCAGCTTTCTTCCTGTTGCCTGGTTGGCTTTAGCTGCTGCCCAAGCGCAAAGAATCCAGCACCAGCTTGTCAGGGAGCAGCTAAAGGTGTTTTCTGTATTTGCCATGCATGTGCATTCCTTGGGGTCACAGAATGCTGTGGGTTGGAAGGGACTTTAGAGTCCACATGATTCCAACCCCCCTTCCATAGGCAGGGATGTGTTCCACTAGAACCAGGCTTCTCCAAGCCCTGTCCAACCTGGCCTTCAACACTTACAGGGATGGGGCAGCCACAGCTTCCCTGGGCAACCTGTGCCAGGTTCTCACCACCAGGGAAGAAATTCTTCCTAACATTTAATCCAAATTTACTCTTTTTTAGTTTAAAACCATTTCCCCTTTTTCTATGACTATATGCTCATACAAGAAAGCTGTTCTCCCTCTATTGAAAGCCCCCTTTGGTCACTGGAATCTCTAAGCTCTCCCTGGAGCCTTCTCTTCTTCAGGCTGAACACCCCCAGCTCTCCCAGCCTGTCTGCAGAGCAGAGGGGCTCCAGCTCTTGTAGCTTCCCTGTGTCCCTACTCTGGATCTGCTCTAACATGTCCATGTCATTCTTATGTTGGAGAGCCCAGAGCTGGATGCAGAACTCCAGGTAGAGTCTCATGAGGGCAGAGCAAAGAGAAAGATTCGCCGTCTTTGACCTTGTGACCCACCTCTCTCATGGTGCAGCTCAGACCTATCAGTGCACTATTCCCAGAGTCACTGCAATGCTGGGGCAATGCATGAAGCAGAGACACCAAGCTCCAGGTCCAGCTCCCATGCCCCAAAGTCTGTTTAATATAAAATCCTCTCATCAAGGGCATATCAGATATTAAACTCTTAAGATCAGATACGACACTTGGCCAACACCAGTAGCAAATCTGTTCTTTCTTTTTGCATGGTTCCTTCAAAGGAATGGATGCATGTAGATGACCCAGCTGGTGTCTTAGTGACACCAAAGCCGGTGACTTGTTATTTCTTATCCTGGAGCTTGTGAAAGGAAAAAGCTACAGTAAAGCCACTTCAGTTCTCCTTCTGCTCATCTTTGGGGCTTTTCATAAAAGATCAAGCTCCATCCCTTGCTGGGGGATTCATGGGGAATTTTGGATGCAACAAAAGCAGCGTTTTGGCCTTTCTTGTCCCAGGCTAAGATGCTTCCATGGCAGGAACATCAGCTGCCTGAAACCAACTCCCCACCTCCACCACCCTGCAACACAAACCAAAGCAAGTCCCTTGTGCCAACAACATTTGAAGACTCTTTCAGAACTGTGCTAAGTTCTGATAAAGTACTGCATTATCAGCTGCAAGGCACATGTCATCACCTAAGGTTTGCAGTAGGGTAATCAAGATCCAAGCTTAGGGGCAGATCTTTCACATTCTGTGTGTCAATGATCTTGAGAAATGTGAAGTTTTTAACAGCAGGTAGCAGCTAGTGGAGATTTTTCCATTAACATGGAAAATAAAAAAGGTACAGGAGGAGTGAAATTATTGTTCTGAAGTGGACTGCCTCCATTCACGTACTGGCTGATTGCATACATCCATCTTCTGCAGTGCCAACTCCTTCTTCTCATACAGTTGTATTTTTGGCTTTGTTCCCCAGTGTAAATCAGCCAGAGTCTCCACAGTGATGGTGTCAGGTATCAGCCTGGTGCTTGGTTTCAGCCCAGCTCCTCAAAGTGTACCATAAATAAAGACATAGAGAGGCAGCAGGTGGGTGTCATTTCTTCCCCAGACCCTTGGCAGCTACTTGGGAATCTTGTGAGAGGGTCTTCAAATAGTGTTGGAAAAAATCCTCCATATAACTACAATAATTTAAATAAGTAACTAGCCTGGAAAATGTCAGAAGACACACAATCAAGATAGCAATGCTCAAAGGTAATCTAAACCACAATTTAAATGCATTAGAGTTTCTGTGTTTTGGTTGTTTTGTTCTGTGACAGTTTGGGATTGGTTGGCAGGCTTATTCCATAGGGGAAACCCAGAGTATGACTCAAGTCCGGGAGGTCAGAAGGCATATGATGAGTTTCTCTTTCTGCTCTCTCTTCTTCACAATGTTTTTTTCATTAAGAAATAAAAGAGCCAGAGGAACAACACCTCTTTCCTTCTCCATAAAGCTATCATGCTTTCCATTTCCCACCAGTGATAAACTCTCTTTTTTTTTTCCCCTTAGGAAATTAGAAGAGAAAGAATGGTTGAATAGAAGCAAACAAAAAAGAGTAGATTTTCTTTTTCCTTTGAAAATATGTTTTTAATCCCCCCCCATAAAGGTCTGGTAACTATTTTAACACTGTATTTGCAATTAACTCTTTTTTTTTTTTGAGATAATCAACACTTCATTCAAATCTGAGTATTTCCTAGCAGGGTATAACCACCAGATAATTTTGTTGCTCCTGTTCCAAACATGCAGAAGACCTGGTGTGATGGAAATCTTACCTGCTAATCAGTAGTAGATTAGTGTGTAAGGAAAGTTATCCCCACCACAAACTTAGCCTGTCGGGAGCTGCCCTTACAGCAGGGCTGGGTGTGAAGATTTCTGTCCTGCTTTGTGCCTCAAATGGCAGCACATGTGGAGAACCTCTGTGGCTCATCACCACAGAGATGCACCTGCAAGGTTATTTGACTCCTCATGTCTGGGTGTCATGTGTATGGTCTCTGCTCCATCACCCTGTCCATCCTACTCGGGTTTTTTGTTGCTGAAATGGCTCCCAAGGTATTTTCCCAGCCCCTTGACCAAAGAAGAAGTCGAAATTCTTTGGTTCTGCTTTTCAAGGTTGTTTATTTTCTCTTATCTATGACATTCTTTCTCTGACCTGCTGAGGTCTGTCTGGCAGGTTGGTTTGTGGCACACTGACCACCCTTGGGGCGGTGTTGTCTTTTTATACTAAAAACTACATGTACTTTATTTACAATTACTTCCCAATACCTATCACCTATGTTAGACAGTCTGTCTCTACTCTAAACCAATCTAAAAGTGTCACCATCACAGCAGAAGATGGAGGACAAGAAGAAGGATAGGACATGCCCAGATTCCTCCATCTTGCCTCTTGAACCTCCATTCTAAATCCCCAAAATTCTACTTTTTCACCCTGTGATAAATTCACTATCATTCTACTCAAACCCTTGTGGTTTGTAACTCTTTGCACAAGGCTGGTAATTGTTTCCATAGGTTAAATCAAAGGCACAGCTGTTTTTGACTCCATGCCAGGATCTCTGAGCCCTTTGCCAGGGTCTTGTGTCCTCCAGGGCAGCCAGAGCAATGTCCTGGGTTCCAACACATCCTCTCCAGGAGAACTGCATGGTTTAAAAGAAGACATGTGCCTTCTTCTGTGCATTCACCCAGGATCATCATTCACCAGTACCTCCATCCACCCATCAGTAATCCCCTGACTGGTCCTGGGGACAACCACCAGGGATGTGCTGCAGGGAAAAGTAGCAATGCTGTTTCCATGGAATCAGCAAATGGTTTGGCTACAAAGAGATCTTCAAGAGCATCTTTGCTCTTGTTCTAACTCCCCTGCCATGGGCAGGGACACCTTTCAGTCTCCTAGGTTTCTCCAAGCCACATCCAACCTGGCCTTGAACACTTCCATGCATGGGGCAGTCACAGCTTCTCTGGGAAACCTGTGCCAGAGCCTCACCACCCTCACAGCCAGGAATTTCTTCCCAATATCCCACCTAATCTTGCCCTCTGTCAATGGGAAGCCATTCTCCCTCCTTCTGTCACTCCAGACCTTTGTCCAAAGTCCCTCTCCAGTTGTCATGGAGCCCCTTTGGACACTGTCAGGAGCTCTAAAGTCTGCCTGGAGCCTTCTCTTCTTCAGGCAGAGCAGCCCCAGCTCTCCTAGTGTTTTAGTGTCATCCCAGTGTCTCTACAGGGGTAAGGGAAGGCTGCTGGTGACAGTGATTTTCTCACCTACCAGAAAGTGGATTGGAGATTCATTTCCCACCAAACAACACTGTGATCCCGTGGCCATTTTTGGACACAGATATACAGGTTGATAATCTTTAGTTTGAGCCATAGGAGTGAAACACACATCACAGCATCCTGCAGATGGTAATTTATTTGAAGTGTGATGTGGA
Organism: Molothrus aeneus; assembly: GCF_037042795.1. Classification (NCBI taxonomy): domain Eukaryota; kingdom Metazoa; phylum Chordata; class Aves; order Passeriformes; family Icteridae; genus Molothrus; species Molothrus aeneus. Next base: position 15,360,441 of record NC_089647.1, on the reverse strand, counting down.
GCAAGGGATGGGGCAGAAGATGACAGCTGCCTGGCATTCTCAGGCAAGGGTGGGTGCAGGGAAGGTAAACAAGAGGCAAAACTCATTTCCTAGCAGTAGCTGAGGGATAGGAGAACTGAATAGCCATAAGAGGATGGCTTTGCCAGCCACAGGTTTGTATTGTTAACTCTTCTGCAGTTGAACATTCTGGTGATATATGTGGTTGTCACAGATGTAAAAGTTATTGGTTAATCCCACTAAACTCCCCTCTCTATTTCAGCCTTTTTTTGTTGTACTTCAAGAATTTATTTTGCCTTGCTCTGTTTATTCAGCCAGCTTCAGTTACGGATACGTTTTCTCTGTTTCTTGTCACAAATATGTCCCTGTTTAAATGTCAAGACTGACTATTCAGGAGATTTTCAGCCTCAGGAAAAAAATCAGCACAGTGTAATAATATGCCATGACCCTGGCACGTTCTCACCGTGGCAGTGCATGTTTATGCAGATAACAAGAGCATCAGGAAATAAAATAATTATCTTTTACAAAACCAAGAAAAACAGAGGTTCTGAAAGGAGGTAAATCTTCAGTCTCCGTACAAATCTGATGTAAAACTCCAATTGCCTTTTTTACTTTTTTCTTTTTAACGTGTCATGTTTTTTCTCTGAGGGAGGTGGAAGGATTTCTGAACAGAGAGACCAAAAATTAAAATACTTGAGCTTTTCTTTCAGAAGTGAAAAACTCAGAACAGTTGAATAGAAACAAATAAAGAAGAGTAGATTTTTCCATTGAAAAGACATTTTAATCCCTCCAAAAGGTCTGATGAGACAATATTTGTCCATGTCTGCTCTGGGAGTTTAAGTCAATATTTGGTGGAAGTTAGAAAGTGATTCCTGCTATTGATCCACATTTGATTATTCTGGGTTTTTTGCAGTTTTCCCAACACATTTGTTCTTTGTCAGCGTCTGAGACAGGACATGGGATTGCTGAAGGCTCTGATCCATTTCTGGCAGCCCCTCTCACTTCAGCTCAGTTTGCATGGCACAGTCAGGAGGTCAAAGCAGGGTCCTGCTCTGGGGAAGGGTTAAAATGTGGAGGAGGGCTCTGGATGTGCCCAGCTGAGAGCAGAGCTCAGCCCACACAGCTCTTGGGTGGAGGGTAAAGTGTTGCACCCACTTCAAAGCACCTGGCTGGACCTGAAGGCTGGACTGGGCACTGAATGGCCCATCTGCATCCTCCCAGGCCCACAAACCTCATGGCAAGGCAATAATTTATAAACACTTGCCAGGAGGGAGTTCAACATTTTTAACACCTTCATCCATGGATTATTTCTTTAAACTTCCACATCTTTTGGCATCATTCTCTTCCATCGTGTTGGTGCTTAGAGACTCCAGAACACAAACACAAGTACAACTATAAGAGTTGGAAAGAAGAATTTTGCTGATCCCTGTGCAGAGGACAGGCTTGAGACATCTGCCTAGAAAGTCTTTTGAGGAAAACATCCACCACCTATGCCTTTGTTTAATACTCTTCATCTGGATAAAATAAAGTCCTAACTCTTTCTCATAAAACAAGCATTCAGCAGTTCACAGAAAGTCAAAATTAATTTATCTGTGAGGAAATAATATGTCTTACATGTATGACCAGTTTACATACCAGAGTTTGTGAGCTCATTGGACCGTGCTTAGGTGTGGGATGCAGCTCCTTCCTGTGTTTGCAAGAAATGTGTGAATATGGATTGACACACATTAAAACACCTTTATTTCCTCTTTATCTTCAAGCATCCCCATGCCCTGTGGTAGTGAAATACACAGTTTAACCTGGTGACCTAGAGATTTGGGGATCTTGGTACAAAACAGCTTGATCTGGCATGAGTAGAGGCAGGTGAGTGTAGCACAGAAATCAGGGAGCTCCTCAAGTTGGGAGCATATATCAGTGTAAGCACATGATGAGTCGCTCTTCTCTCCCTGGCTGCATTCAGTACAACTCAGTGTCATCCAAATCCAACCAAGTGCCCTCTTTGGTACAACCACTGTAAATCTTTGACTGATTTAGGCTGTGAGGCTCTGCAATATTTCAGAATAATAAAATGATCTTTATGGTGTCTCTCAGCATAACCCATGTAAAGCAAGACTTGTCCTCTTTGAGATTTCAAAGAAGGAGGATAAGCCCTATTGGCAAAGGTACTGGGCTGAGACAGAAATTAGGGGAAGTATAAACAAAGATGTGTGTTAAGAAAAGTCGCACCTTTGGAGTATGTCCAATTTGGTAAATTATCTGGAACTGTCACTATAGGACACAAAATAACACAAAGCAGACACGCTGCTCTTTCAAGGTGAAAAGAGAGTTTTTTAATTTCTGACTCCAACATTTATAGATTTCCAAAAGTGACAGTGGATTGGAGGGTGACAGTGCCACCTCTCCAATGACACTGGACAGACCAACAGTCTATCAACTTTCTCCTCCTCCATAAAGGAATGCAAAACAATGAGTTATTTACAGAAAGTGTGTGAGAAAGTTCCCTACAAGAAGGCTTAGAAGGCTTAGAAAATCTTAAAAAATCAGGGCAACATGAAACCTCCTTCATTGTCTTAAAGCACGTCTGGCTTCAATGGCTGCTCCTGGGGATTACATTTAGGGTTTGCACATGGGATGACTGACACTGGGATGTGATGGGCTGGCAGTGCACACCTGGTTCTACAGCAGAGTCACACTCAGAGGATTGAGGAAACGCTTAGTGGGGCAATGCCTGGCACAGAATGAATCAGGAGCACAGGTAGGAAGAGAAAGAAACCCACGCCATATTTGCTGCACGTCAGGCAGGGTTTTTAGTTGGTATCTCAAAAGCTTCACTTTGTTCAATTTCCTTATAAAAAAGAGGATTGAAGCATTTATTTATGCAATAGATTTTTGCAACTCACATTGTAGAATTAGGGGTGATATGATTGTCAATATTGTCTCCCCACAAATTGTTTTTCACATTTGGCTTTCCTGTCTCTTCAGCTTTGGGCATAGCTAAGGAAATTCCCACTACAAGTCAATGCATGAGGTGTGTACCCTTCCTGCTGCTGTTGTGGGCCTCATATATGCACCACCAACACTTACCCCAGGAAAAAAATAAGACTGAGAAAGATGCAGAAAGATTTTAATGAGGACTATAAAATGGGGGAGACCTCACCATCCCAAAAAGCAAGGGATTGCTGTGACCCACTCACCTGTGGTGACACCAGTGAGTTGTGAAGTGCTTTAAAGGACATTCTTCTCAGTCAACTTCAACACAAGGTCCAAACCTTCAGCCAGGGTAAATGTCTGTGACTCCATGGCATGGGAGGCATTGGGAGCTATAAAGCATCTGGGTCTAGGCTCAAATCCCTCAGGAGTGAGAGCTGGAAAAGACCTGGGAGAATTTTGATCCATTTGTCTTGCTGAGGCAGAATTTCTACTCACAGTGTATTTTCTGTTGGTCTTATTTTAAAACCAAGGGGTTGTTCCCCAAGGTGCTTTTGGGGGATTCTTTACAGCTTGTCTTGTCAAAGCTTTTGAAACAGATGAACACAGGTAAAGGCAATGACTGGGAAACCAATCAAGCTCCTTATGTATGGAAACATGAAATTGGACCCACCATGAATGATCCTTTCAGAGACCAAATCCCATTGCCTCCCCATATCCGTGCTGGGTTTGAAACTAGTAATTTTCTTTAATTGTTTTTGTGCATGGTCCAACTGTCCCATGTCTCCTGTTTCTTCCTGTTACAGCTTGGCATTGAGTGCTCCAAGGTCCAGGCTGCAGAAGGAAAGACAGACTTTATTGGTTTTTAAGCATTATAAAGACAAATGTGGCCATGAACATGGTTCCACTCAGCACTGCTAACCTTTCTGAGTGGATGCAGTGGTGACCATGGAAAGGCTCTGCAGTCAGTGAGCAAAGAAGCCTTATTTTCTTCTCTGCATGAAAATTTGCACTGCAAATCTATGGCATTCATGGCAAAATCTGTGCCAGGCTGTGTTGACTTTGGGCAGTAGGGATTTCAGCCTTCAGTCCTTGTTGTAATTGCTGCATTAGACTCCAGAAGTTGGATGCAGGTTGTGTTGGGGTGGAGGACTGAGATTTGTGGTGGTTCACATTGACTGAAAGAAAACATATGGGGATGCCAATCAAAAAACCCCAAACCCTAAACAAACAAAAACACCCCCAAACAAACAACTTCCCTCCTCCTCCCCCCACTTCCCAAATTGTTGTAGGAGGTCTGCAAATGAAAACATGACAGGGAAAAAATGACCATCATGTGGGTTCATTAAGGAATGCAATGGAAAACCAGGGGGATTTGAAAGGACTCTGGGTTTGGCTCCATCATATTAATCAATAGCTAGCTTTGGCCTCCTGTAGCCTCCTTGACTGCAAAACAACCCAAAGGGGTTTCCTCTCATGCACAAATGTCACTTTGGTCATCAGTCAAAGGCAACTTTCTGCTGTACACAGCACAGCAAAGCAGATCTAGAGAGGAGACCAAAATAAGAAATAAAGAAATGGACAGCAAGAATGGGAAGAAGCTAAATGTTTCTCCCCCTGGAAATACTCTGAAGGACCAGTCTGAGGCTGACTTTTCTAAGGGCCACGTGAGCTGGCAGTCTGCATTGGAGCTGCTTTTCAAAGGTTAAAATGAAAGTTTTGAAACCATCAGAAGACAAGCTTTGAGTTTGTGCCAAAATAGTGGTGGAAAATTGTGGCATAACTGTTCCTAAAATACCCTGATTTTTAATTTTCTTTTTCAACTAAGTTGGATGGATCATTTGGAGAAGCAGACGTATTTTTAGGTACTTGTCAGCTCTTGAAAGGCATGACACAATTCTTTGCAATCTGGTTTTCTTTCAAAGGCTTGCATGGGAAAGTTATAAACGAAAGTGTAATTCCAGATCAATGAGTTTCTGCTGCTCTTGTGAATGTATTACTTTGTGTGTCCTCTACTCACGTGGATATATGACTGCTTTTTTATGTTTCTTCAGATCCAGTTTCTGCCGAAATTTCGTGAGTGCGTCTGAAAAGATATTTTGGGGGCAGAAGACCTGGGGATAAAGCCCTTCCTGCAGGAACAGCAAACAGTTATGCTGGTGATTGAATGCATAGCACATGGGTACACTCAGTTTTGGGATCTCCACTCCATCACTAACTGCTGCCCTGTTGATGTGATTCAAAGCTGAAGCCTTGGCTGCTCCCAGGGGCCACAGCAGGGTCCTGATGAAATCAAAAACAGGGCAATGAAAATTTTGGAAGCCACAAAATTTTGCTCCTGTAGATCCAGCTGAGCCTGGGCCCGAGCTGATGGAGCCAGGACTGCATCCCACTGGAGCAGCCATGGCTTTCTAAGCCCCAGTGTGCAGGTACATGCACGGGATGTACCAAATGACCCCCTGCACCATGAATGTGTCAGACTGTTCAAATATGTGGTTGGTGCCCCACCAGTGGCACATAACAGCTGGTTGGGGTGACACATCAGCCTGATCAGGGTCTCTTGCATATTAGTGATTTCTGTAGAAATTTCAAAATTTCTACCCCATCACCTTTCACAGTCTGGGTCACCCAGATCCTCTTTGCTGCCCCACCTGCTCTGTGCTCCATCACCTCTCCAATTCTGTGCTGGGGAGACACCACCACATGGTGAGCCCGGGGTGGTGTGTCCTGTGGGGCTTTCCTGGCACCTTCTGATGTTTAAATGTTTTCCTCCATTTCTTTTGCTTCCAACTGAGGGATTATCTGAGTTTTGGGGCCTGGTTAATGGGGTATGTGAAATAGCCAGGAGTAGGTGTTTGTGGCTTGCATGTTTTAGCAATCATACATGATGATCAAAGAATGAGGAGGCAGGCATGGTGGGATTTATATACAGCAGGGTCCTTGCTGACTTCTCCAAACTGAGCCAAATAAGGTATTACTACCTCTCAGCTTTATTATACCTTTACTAACCTTGAGTGCTTGTTTTTCCTTTCTCCTTTCTTCTTTCTCCTTCTCCTTCTCCTTCTCCTTCTCCTTCTCCTTCTCCTTCTCCTTCTCCTTCTCCTTTCTCCTTTCTCCTTTCTCCTTTCTCCTTCTTCCCTCTCTCCCTTTCCCTTTCCTTCTCCTCTTTTCTTCCCTCTTCTCCCTTCTCCCTCTCCCCTACCCACTGGTGGCAAAAAATGCAAGGTAAAAGCAAGCCATGAAGAGGAGACAGAGCTCTGTTCTCAAAACCACACATTAAAGCAGGTGACAGGTGTCACCTAGGTGTAAATCGGGGTTTTCTGTCACTAGGGCTGTACAGGTTTGCAGCAGCTCACCATCTTCCCTGTTTCAATGCAATAATGCTCAGGAGTGGTGCAATATCTCTGAGTATTACAAGAGTGAGGACTGAGATGGTGGGATGAACCTTTCTGTCTCTGAAGCTGGCCAGGACGGTGAGATGACTTTTTCTGGGAAGGATACATTAGAGTTCCTTTCATGGCACTTGAGGCAAGGGTGAATAAATCAATGGCAATTCTTGAGGCATGGACAGAGAAGCTCAGTTTAATCTCTACCTCTGAATGGAAATAATGCCTCATTGGAAGAAGCCTCTAAGTGCTCCAGGGCTGGACATATCCTTTCACATATCATAGCACAAGCCCTGGCAAGGGATGCTTAATCATAATCTAAATAAAACTAAATAATGTAATAATGTAGGGAAGTCTTGAAGCATAGATAACCAGATTCTGGGGCAGATGAGCAGCTGGCTGGGTAGGATCCCATCCATCCAACTCTTTTGTGCGTATTCTGCAAGGCTTCTTTATCTTTCCAAAAAATTGGCGTTGTGTGTGGAAGAGGTAGGTCTAGAGTCCCAAGTGCCTGGCATCTGTGCTGGGAAGACAATTTTCTGACTCTGATGGCTGTTCAAGTGGAAAAGCATGGCATCTCAATATACTTCAAGCCTTGGGGACTCATTTCATGGCTGGAGTAGAAAGGCTGAGGTGAATTCTCAACCCCTACCAGCAAATTTCTTAGCTCTTACCCATTATTTTTTTGCTTACCTAATTGTTAAAAATAGAAACTGTTGTAAAATAGTTGATGATTGTTAAGCATGTACTGTTAGTTTGGTTATTATATTGTAAAAGGGGTTAAAAAGGTTGTTATAAGAAATACAGTACTCAATGTACCATATTACACCTAAGTAAACCACCCCCCAGGTGAAACGAGCCAGCCTGGACAGAACTGTAATGGGCCAATAAAGCACCTTAAACCTTCATGTAAATGAAAGATCCAAAAAGAAACCCATCCAGAGGGACAGAAAACAGGATAAAAAGAGGCATCTGACCCACTGAATCTGTGCTGCTCCACCTGGGACATCAGGGACATCGCTGCTGAAGATCCAGCACCGGCGCTGCAGCATCCTCGACGGGAACGCTCCTGCTCGGCCCGTGGGCCCCCTTGCTTTAGGCCTTTCTTTTATTATAATAAATGCTGAAATCACTTTAGTACCAGGAGTCTGGTCCCGTTTTTAACACCTAGGTATCACCGGTTGGCTCTGAACCAAGAGAAGCAAAGGATGATAGGGTCAGTTTTAAAAGGGCCAGGCATAAAAGGAGCCCTTATCTCCAGCTAGGCTTTATCAGACAAGCAGGCAAGCCTTATTCCAGCGGGGTAATCCCCTCTTCTGGAGGCTCTTGAATGCCAGCAAGAACAAGAATGTGCTGTGTAGTTACTGTTGCCTGAGGAAATGTGAAACATCACATGAGGGCTCCCCCCCTCCCAGGCACACCATCCCCCTTGGCCATTGTCACATTTAGTCAGCAGATAGACCTTCACTTTACAGTAGTTCCTTAGGAAAAGCTGAAGCATCTTCTTCCTTCACCTGGCTCACTGTCTGCAGGGGATGGGTGGATTATCCTACTGGTAGCCTCCTTGAAAGAGCTTGTTAATGTCATCAGAGAGTGTTTCTGCTATAATAATGCTGGTGGTGTTTCAAGCCTGGCCATCTTTGTAAAGTTTTACTTCAGATCAGGTGCTGGAAGTATTTGATGTGGTGCCAGCCAAATACCAAAATGTATTCTGCTGAGGGCAGGCTGGAAAAGATAAATCCTACCATGAGATGAGGGTTCTGAATTGAAAATTGTCTTGGGGTGATTAATGATGATAAGTCTCTTCACTGATCGCCTGCTTTATGCCCAAAAATTAGTGCTGTATCTTTCAGGGGGGTGGGGGGGATGGAGAGCCATGGGCTTTTCTCAAAGCCTCACTCTCCAGGTGTTATAGATGGATATTGAGATGTTGACTCTCACAATTAAAAGATAACTATTGTGTGAATATTAAGAGAAGCTTTAGTGATGTATAGTTATGTTATTGTAGTTTAGATGTCCTCTGTTCTCCCCACAGTTCCCTTTCCCCCCTGTGTTGCTGCCATCAGACAGCCTGGGCTGTCTAGGACAGGTACAAAGAAGGCTGCACATGTGTCCCTGGCATGGGGCAGTGGGGAATGGAAAAGCTCAGGGGGTTGCTCAGGGGGTGCAGCGCGGCAACACCTGACCCCCAATCAAGTCACAAGAGAGCAATCTCCACTGATAAATGGCAAAGAAGAGCTGACTGACAGACTCTGGGAGGGCTGGGCTGGCTGATGCAACCTCCAGGGGTATAAAAGACTGAGCATCCATCCTGAAGATGAACTGGCCATGTGGTATCCACGAGGGGCAGTTCCCAGCGCTGCAGCTTTTTCCTTATGTACTCCTTTGGTGTACTTTTGTCAAGGTTTAATACATTACCAGTTATCCTTTCCAAAGGGCAAATCAGTTAATGGTTATGGGGAAAGCTGCTTCCCTCTGCTATCGCTGAGCTCCCTGGGTCTTCCTTTCCTGGTGGTCTTGGGGTGACGAAACAACCTCATATCTGGGGAGACTTCCCTAGATTAATTCCACTGTTCATGCTTTGAATGTGATCTTCAATGTATGACTGGTGTGTCATGAGAGGAGGAGGAGTGCAGAAGTTCCCACATCCTGCAGAATGAAAGGTGAAGTGCTTTTCTCTGTCCCAGGCCCTGGGTGTTGGACCTGAGCACCAAAATCTGCAGGTAAGAGATTCACAAAGACCTCCATTCCAGAGACTGTGTCTGTGCTAGGTGTTTGGGTGGCAAACCTGCAGGCATTGAGTAGGAAAAAAGTCAGTCGTCATCCAGATAAGCTGGTTTACTGACAGACCCAGATGGCTGCAGGAAGACCAGCTGTGTTTGATCTGGAAGAGCACATTCTTCCACCATCAGACCTCCTGGAAGAGTCTGTCCCATGGCTGGGGTTGTGTAGTATAATGACCATGCTGATGAAATGCTTTTAGGGTAGAAAAATGACAGCTTACCCACATGGAAATGAATCCACATTGAGAATGATACCAAAGACAAAGCTTGACTTGCTGGCTTCACCTGCCAGCAATAGGTCTGGAATTCTAAGCAGTAGGCTGCATTCTGTCCCCTCACCCATGCTACAGCAAATCCCATCTCCCCATGCAGGGCAGGCAGGAGGGGTCTTCTGCTCTTTGCTGATGCCTTTGTTCAGTCTGCAGCAACTTCTGCTGTTTCCCTGCTTCTTCTGGCAACCTCTGCAACAGCACCTGCTTTCCCCCTAACTTTACACTACCTCTGGGTTTAGCAACAGCTGGAAAGATAATTAAAATCTCTTTTGCCTACCTCCACCTTCCCAGGTCAGTAATAAGCAGCTGTTTAAGCCCCAGGTTTATCCTTCCCTTCAAGAAAGCGAAGCACGAGCAGGCAGCATCACAGGGGGGAAAAGCTGATTTCTTAAGTGGCCAGACAAGATGTGCCCCTCTCTTGCATCCCCCCTCAAGTACAGCCTGAATCAGTGTGTGAGAGAGAGGACACTGGGTATAAATGGTTGTGGAATCAATCTGAGCTGGTCCAGGGAGGAGTTTCTGGTCCAGGGAGTCTGGCAAGCAGTGACATCCTTTCCATCAGCATTGGCTCTGTGGTCCTGCAGTTCATCAGGCACCTTGATGGGACAGTGGTGCATTCTGTGCAAGACAAAGCTCAGGGAATACCTGAGTTGCAATACTAAACAATATAAGTTACTGTTCACAGTTCTTTATGATCTGTATCTAATGCAAATGCTGACTGCCTCCAGGCATCACCCCCAGAGGAAATAATAATAATTACCTTATCTGTAACAGTTGCCTTAGCAATTTCCTGTAGCCTCGGTACAGCTTAATATTTAAGGAACTATATAATAGGTGTGCATTTATAAACCAGATTCTCAACACTTACATAAGACCTTTCTAAATGTTAATCCATCAATACTCAACACTTGAAAAAGGCTTAATTGAGTGGCAAATAATGAGAATTATCTTTATAACTCTGAGGATGGCCACAGAGGTCACCATTATTTTTAGCAAAGGGGCTGGAACTTAAGCACTTGATTCTTATGCCACAAGATCTCCTTGCAGTCACAGGTTTGGATTGTGTAGGTAGGCACGTATGCACCTATATTTAATATATTATATATTATATATTTAATATAACCAACATTGAAATGGGTTGAGTGCACCATGATGTGCAGATGTGGGTCTGACATGAAGTAACAGAAGTTTGAGGAAATGGATAATCTCCAGACATGCATATGTGTTCATACATATGTAAGGCTGGAGATAAACCTTATCATTTTTCACATCTCACTAGGAACGTAGAAACTGCTCTTTGTGAGCAGGTTTGTAAAATTCAGGAGAAAATATGGACCTTCCCTTGCATCAGAGGCTTGGAGGCAATGTCAGAGCCATGACTGCAGTGGAAACACAGAAGCAAAACTGATTTAAAAAAATAAATAAGTGCAGGTGATTGTGTCAAATTAATTTCACGTGCAGTTGTCTTGAAAACAAACAAGAACAGGTCAGAGCCATTCTGCCTGTAACAGATGTTGAGATTTCTTAACTAGCAGTCAAATCTCTTTGCTGATTGGTGGTCTTAGCCTGTTGCTTGTAGGACAGATGCTAGGCAAATCCTCTCCTCACTTATGGCTGGGGGAAGAAAGGAAAAAGCAGTGGAGGTTATGGGTGCTTGGAAGGCACAGCCCAGCAGTGTCTGAGCAGATCCTTGCTCTGGATTGCTCATCTGTGGAGCAGCAGAGCAGTGCTGGAGAAGGGGAGGCTACATCTAACCAACATGACACTGTCCAAGCTGGTTGAAAACCAGACATAAATGACCCTCATGCCTCTACATTTTGCTTTTCAGAGCAGGTCTTGAAGAAAAAGACAGGGTTTGGAAGAGCACATTTTACTTCTCTGGTTAACAGGTTAAATAAATAATAAATTCCTGGAGGAAATGCTTTACTAATTAAGGCCAAATTGGAAATTGCTGGTTTACACTGAAAAGAGCTGCTCCAAAAAAAGCTGGACTGCTCTACAATCACTCACATGAGTAAGCACAGCAAAAACAGTTTAGCCTGGAAGGAGCTAAAATGTGCACAGATAAAATCTTACTTTGAAAGCAGCAACAAAGGACACATAATTTATATCTCAGTTGGTGACTTCATATGTATTACAGAGTTTCTCCAAAATGTATTGGAAATCATAATTCATTTTTGCAATAATGAAAATAAAATAATAAATTTCAGGATTTTTTTTGAGACAAAGAAAACTCTTTAAGCAGCACTGGGGGATTAAAAGAGATTTTGTCAAGGAGAGACTTCTGTTGACTTGAGGGCTTTGGATCAGGCTGGAGATTGGCAGCTAGATGGACAACAGAATACAAGCATGTCTGTTAGATAGGGGGATGGTCGAGTAAGTTGGAGCAGATCAGAGGCTGACTGCAGTGGCTCAACATGGAGCTGGTTTTCAAGGGGCTGGGTGCTGGCTGGAGCCTTGCCAGTGCTTGTGATGGGAGCATGGCAGCAGCCAAGGATGACTAATGGAATCCTGGAATAGAGTCACAGAATGGCTTGTGTGGGAGTGATTGACAAGAGCATCTCATTCCAGCCCCTCTGCCATGGCAGGAACATCTTCTGCTACACCAGGTTGCTCCAAGATCTGTCCAGCCTGGCCTTGAACACTTCCAAGGATGGGACAGCCACAGCTTCTCTGGACAACCTGTGCCAGGGCATCATCCCTCTTACAGCCAAGAATTTCTTCCCAATATCCCATCTAACCCTGCTTCTGGCAGTGTGAAGCCATTCCCCCTTGTCCTGTCACTCCAGGCCATTGTCCAGAGTCCCTCTCCAGCCCTCTCTGTTAGGCCCTGGCAGGGGCTCTAAGGTCTGCCTGGAGCCTTCTCTTCTCCAGAATGAACACCCCCATCTCCCCCAGCCTGTCTGCAGAGCAGAGGGGCTCCAGTTCTTGGAACATCTTTGTGGCCTCCCGGATTTGCTCCATGTCCCTTTTTTTTTTTTCTTCCGCTACTCACCTGGCTTCAGCAAGCACTGCTGTTCAGTGGGAGCTGAATGCTGGGCTCTGATGTCACCTTAGAGCTGCCTGGGGGGGACAGCTGCTCTTAGAGAAACAAAATTCAGCTTTGGGAAAGGGGTTTTACCTGCCTTGTTTGGAAATACTGTCCCAGGAATCACCAGGTAAGAAGCTCTTTGTATCAGGCAGCTGATATGAAAAATGTACTAAAATATGTGAGTTTCTTTCAGTTTGGAAATCTCATCTCTGGTATGACTCAAAATGTGATACAAAACTACAGCAAAATACTTAAAAAGTATAAATGGTCCATGTCCTGACAAGTCAAGACAAAGAAAGTGAGAGTAGAGGTGGAGGAGAGAGCAGGGATTAGTGATTAAAGGAAAAACAGTTTTTAAGGGTCAAAACCATTCCCAAACCTACATTTATCCAAAGAAAAGATCTGTTGCATTAAGAAGCTGTATATAATTTCTGGAGTTACTAATTTCTTTCATATAGGAAGAGTTACTATCTCTGTGTGGTTCTGATCTTTTCCTTTATGCTGGAATATATTCTGTGTTTCTCATCTAGGGTAGCATTTAATTTTTTCATGAACACTAGGAAAGTCACAGGACAAAGCCAAGGAGGTAACTCTGGTCATCTTGTCCAGAACACAGCAGCTTCAGACATTTGCTGGACTTAGGAGCCATCAGTGGAGTTGGGCAATGTTGTCCCTGTCTGTATGTGCAGGAGATGGGTTCTGCTGAAAGATGCCAGTTGTAGGTGGGAGGCAAGGAGTGCTTCTGTTGAACCAGGGCTGGAGGCACTTGCAGCTTCAGGTGTAGGATTTTACTTGACCCCTTTGTAATTTAATTTAATTACACAAGTCATTGCCTGTAATTTAATGACACGAGTCATTGCCTGTCTACAACTGTCACCGCCATAAAGCCCTCTAATACAAAAACCTCCAAAAACAACAACAACAACAAAAACCCCCACAAAAACAAAAACAAAAACAAAAACAACCCAGCACACCTATCTGTTAAATAAATATCCTCCCTTTTGGTGCTGTTTAGACAAGAGACCACCTGTATCCTGTTTGGTGGTCTCAACTTTTTGTCAGGCTGAGACCACCAAAGGACGACAAGCTTTCTTTGACACCTCTTTTTCAAAATACCCATTCCTTTGTCTTTCATAACTGTGTGCTGTACCCAGAATAGATCTCCTCAGTAGAAAGGAAGAGTTAGATTCTTCAGCCTGCTGGTTGCTCAGTGGATGTGATCATCCTGTGCTGCATAGGCACAGTGCTGGCATGTGGGCGCCTCAGAGTCCACTGGGACCCTTGGGTTTATTCAGCTGACCCCAGCCAACATGAAACTTTACATTTCTCTATGTTAAATCTCTTGAGTTCTGAAGGCTTCTTGGGAGCCTAGCCAGTCTTATTTTCTAAGAACTGGTTGAGTTGAATGACAGCATCCTTTGGCAATGTTCAGTATCTCCTATTTGATCAGCTGCTCTTCCCTGAAGGAGTCTGCCAGCTCTCAGATGTCATTCAACCTGCTGCAAGATCTAAAAGCCTCTGTGGAGCTTTAATGTCTTGATGATTTATGGCTGGGATTGAGACTTTGTCCAAACTGTTGCTCTATTTGTATAAACCTTTCAGGCTGATGGAGGACTCTGCAAATTAAGTCTCTGACTTTTATTTAGACTCTGTGAAAATTGGGTTGTTCCCAAGTGACTTTACATCTCACCTCAGAGCGAGGAAAATGCAGTCATGCAGTAAGGATTCATGCAGATCAAGGGCTCACTTTGTAGATCTGAATCAAAGATTTTCAAAATGTTTTTTCCAGGGACAAGTCATAGGTGGGTGATAGAATTGAACCAGTTTAATGTACATATAGAATTGAACCAGTTTAATGTACATATCTTCTTACTGCACTTGCTCAGTGTCTGTTTATGATGAATGTAAAGCAGACCCAATGTTTAGGCAAATGGGCTCCCCTTTATGTGCTGGGATTTCATGTCTACCAAGGCCTGTTAGACTTTTAAAAAGGAAAAAACAAAAAAATGTGCCTAGTTTTTAAATAATGCATCAGTGCATCACTCTTCATGTTATAAACCATTGAAAAAAGTGGAATTATTTATATTATTTGTACGACATTAAGTCTCAGGAAGAGCAGATATAACCCATTTACTACTGTACAAACAAATACAGTTTGTGTCTCCTGAGTTCAATGTCTTGCTAAAGCTCATGTACGAAATCTGTGGCAGAGCTGGAGCTGTAGGACTTGCTTCTGCCCGAAAACCCAAGGCTGGATCAGCTGGCTGGTGGGTACCTTTGAGGTATGAAGGGCAAACAGAGGGCTGTGAAAAGGTTTCTGAGAAGGGACCATGGTGGTTTGCTGGGCCAGCACTCCCTTGCTGCTTGGAACTTCCTGCTGTTGATGTTCCAGGAGAGAGAAACTGGACAGAGATGACATTTCCTCATTTTTTAGGGCTGGCTTTGCAGCCTGGGCCATTTTTTCTGGAAGCATTTAATAGTCATAGCTGATCCCCAGATGTGTGGCTAGAAATAGTATTTTTTTCCTCTTTCACTAATATTTTGATATTAAAAGCTAGAAATAAACTAATGTTTATAAAGACATTCTGGGCAGGTTATTCCATGTTTTCTTGCCTCTTCCCATGAAAATGCTTGTGCTGGACCTAGTCAAAGGCAGGCTCCTGGCTGTGACACCCATGTTGGGTCAGGATGGCATTGCTGACCTTTGCCTGGGCTATGAACATCTCTTGGAGCAATTTGCCATTTGTCAGAAAGAAATGGGAGACAAAACTGCTCTATCTCCTGCTGCAACTGCAGGTGTGTCCCAGAGGTAGGGGGAACTGAATTAAATCTCCCCTATCCAAAACCCTGAATGCCACTCTCTCCTTAATAATAAAGAGATTTACTCCAAGCCTTTTCCAATAAAACTCTGAGTTTACGTCTCTGTTGTAGGATGAAGGAAAACATCCTTTTGAAACTTGAAAGCAGAGAAAGAGGTAAAACCTTACAAGCTTGACTTGGATAATTTGTAATCTCAACACTAGCTGTCTAATTTCAGTGATTTAATGCATTTTGAACCAACTGCATCTGAGTTTGGGATTTCAAATAAGGCCCAGGTTTTGACTGTGCCTGTGCAAAGGGGACAGAAGACCACATGGAGAGCTGGTCCATGGGTCTAGGTACAACCTCAAGCTGAGAAAGTCTGAAGGAAAGCTGGGGGGAGGGTCCCTGATTTCTAATACCCTTTTCCTCAACAGGGGCCAATGTCAGAAGTGAGTTACCAGGACAGATGGCCCCTTCGATCTGTCCCAGAAAGGTCATTCCTGCATTCTTATTCTCATCAGTGTTCGTTGCAAGCAACACTACATCCAAGAACTGTACAGATGTAAAATGAAGACCTGGGAAATGCCAGTATAAAAAAATCCTTCTTTTATAATTTTATTTCTTATGATGAAGCTTACACTGATATAAAAATAATTCAGCTTCAGGCTCAGCTTCCTCATGGACTATTTTAACCAGATTAGATCTACAGACTTTATTAGAAAGTGGTATTTTCAGAAATGTGCTGCAAAAGAAGGAAAATGGAGTGCAGCAGTAACGTGTATGGTCAGCATTTCCAAAGGAAACTATGTTTATTGATCATATAATGTGTGAGTGTACTTGTATCCCTCTGCAGGGCTTTGAAATCCTGAAATCCAATTTGTTCCAACTCTGGCAGAGCAAAAAAGGAGTCAGAGAGAGGAAGTTTGAAAATTCTGCAAAATCTGATGGAAGGGAGAGAATCCACCATTTCCTGCAGCAAAGTTACTGTGTCACTAAGCAGCAGATAATCCCCATTTAAAAAGTTATTTTGGATACACTGATGATGGGAAAACTTTCAGCCAGAGCTTGAGATTTATGACACATGCAATAGCCCCAGCTTCCAAGCATGGGTTCTGCAGCTCAGGCAGCAGCTCCTTTTGTCAGGGCAGCAGTTTCAAGGAATGTGTTTCATCATGTCCATCTGCAGTTGCCTAAGAGTGGATGTGAGCCAGGCCAGGTTCTTGGTGATGGGGATGATTTGCAGCACCACGTTGCACGTGCTGCCAGTCCTGTCTTCCCTCCCTGCTGCCCTTCAGCCTCCCTCAAACCAATGCTTCCCAGTTCAGGGGAGCTGCCTTGCCCCTGTCCTCCCTGCTCAGCTGCTTCAAGGCAGCTGCTGGGTTTGAAAGCTGGTCTTTCTTCTCTTTTTTGGAGACACTTGCTCTTTAATTTCATGCCCAGGCACCCCTCCCAGTAGTATCTCACCTGCGCTCATGGCAGCCCATGGCAGTTCAGTCTCTCATTTACAAGGGTCAGCAGTGGGGGGACTCCACAGGGCTGTCTTTGTAAGCTCCAGTGGAAGAGGGAGGGCAGCATTTACCTGCATCTGTCTGTGGGGTCTTCTCTTGCCCCCACAGCTGCCCCAGGCCAGCAGAGTGATGCCTGCTGAAAAACAGGGAAGAATTATCTGGCAGAGCCAGGGCTGGGGGCTTGCAAGGGCTGTCCCAGCCTGGCAGGGGGGCTGGGGTGTTTCACAGGCAGAGCAGGACAGCAGATGAACACAATGATAGTCTCAGCATCACAGGACACATTTTACTAACTGAGACCATGAAAAACCCTGGGGGAGTAGGAGAAAAAGAGAGGATGGAGCAAGCGAGATGCTGGCATCAGCAGTGGCTGCCTGCTCTCAGTTTACTCCAAGGAGTCCTCTAATAATTCTGGTGGAGGCCATTCATGCTTTACTGGGATCTTCAGAAGTGTTTATGGGATGATTTCTGTGGAATGGTTGTGCTGGAAGCAGTTTAAGGGAGGTATGCTGTTATTAGAAGATTTTTTTAAGCTCAATTTGGACACTTCTTGCTGTTATATAACAGCAAGGAATGAGCCCCAGCAGCTGTTTGCTATTTATTGGAGTCCACAGAGGAGTAGTGAGGAGGGAAGCAGCAGGAAGGGCTTCAGCAACGTGGAGAGTTCTTCCTTCTCCTTTTCCACAGGTTTTCTGCAGGGCTTTATTGAATATTTATAATTTCCTGCCCCACACAGATGTCACAGCTGAAGAGTAAAGTCCTGAAGAGCACCCCATGAAGCCAGCACTGTGTGAGCTGGTACTGCTCAACCCTCAAACTGCAGACTCAGAAATCATCACTACACTGTTTATACCCTTTGTGTTTTCATGTTCATCTTTTATTATAAATAAAGGCTCCAGTTTGTTCCTTCAGACATTACATCGTCCTGACCTCTCTCCTGTATGGCAAATGGAGACAGAGCAGATTTATGCCCCAAGAGACAACAATTTCTAGTGTATTTCTGCACACACAGTCCTGGTTCAAGCTGCCATAAAAACCTTTCTTTTGCCCCATATATAACTCCATGTAAAGTTCTCCAGACACATTTATGGGGCTGATTATGGCTTTTGACCAAACTATAGGGAGTAAAAGTGGTTGGCAAAGCCAGTAAGACTCCAGGAATTTCAGCCCATCCAGCGGAGGATCTCTTTTGGTGCCACAAGGCCACTGCAAGGAAAGTGAGAAAATTCAGTTGTGAATCACTCTTTATGAGAGATGTAATTTTCTGCATGGGGAATCTGTTCAATCTGTTCAAACCCCTGCTCAATCTGGGAATATTTTTGGTGCAGGGATAAGGCCATTTGGGGAAGGTTGGCCTTGGAGTCTGCTATGTCACTGCAGTCCTGCAAAAGCTCACTCAGCAGAGGCAGCTTTTAAAATACCTTCTCCTTTCTGATGAAAGATTCTGCAGTGTCTCTAAACACAGCATTTGAAATCTCACTCATCTCTCTTCTCTTCCCCGCCTCCTTGATGATCCCTCCTTCAAGCTGTCAGGGTTTAACAGCCCTGCTCTGCTACATTATCGACACGTACAGCAACTCACAGGTGACCTTTGCTCTTTCTAGCACTGCAGGAAAGCTGCAGGAAAGGGAACAGGATCCCATTCTGGTTCATTCATCAGCCACAAAACCATCTGCTGTGTGTGGAGCACAGGAGTTTTATTAGCCGTGTGATACAGCAAGCAGAAAGGGCTCTGCTCTGCTGCCATATGCCCAGGAACAGGATAAAACCTTTTCCTTCCCTCAGAGGAATTTGAGCAAGCTCCATCACACTCCCTGTACTGAATTTCATTCCTTCTCTTTTTGCTGCAGGATCACTGACAAGCTCTTTCACCCCAAAAGATCTAGGTCCCACTTGGAAAGCAGTGGGAACCATACAGAAAACTTCAAAGAAAAGTGTCAGACAAAGTCCTGGCCTCTCTGAAGGCAATGAGAATTTCGCCACTTCTTCCTGTGAGCCCTTTCACTCCAGTAAGCCGTGCTGCTTTAGTGTGTGAGCAGAGCTTTTATTTTCCCTGGAGCCTTTATTTTCCATGCAGATGGAAAACAGAGGTGCAGAAGGGCTGCCAAGCTGAGAGGCAGGTATTTTGCAGTTTCAAATCCCCAGTGCCGTGTATTTTACAAATCCCCCGACCTAATTTTTATCACTAAGGAGGTCTATTACACTTTCAGCTGGGGCACAAAGGAGTGTGAAGAGTGGTATCATTGGACCAAAGACAAATCCTTCCCACAAGGACTTATACCAGGATAGTCAAGTGAAAGCTAGGAGAAAGGAATAGCACTTGAAAGCCATTGACTTGGCCTCTTGCCTACTCTTTCCTCCCCCACCTTGCAGCACTTGCTGATGTTTTCAGGGGTTTCTGTTCATGTCCAGTTCTTTCCTCTGCTCCTTCCCACTATTGCTCTATCTCTGGTGGCATGTTGGTACACAGGCATCTCCTGGAGGGCTGGTTTAAGAACTACACAGGGATGCACAGGAACGGTGACTGGGACTAGTAGAAAGGAAAAACGATCAATAAACACTTAGCACCTGTTTGGAGGGACCCAATCCAGGCTATTCCAGCCTAAATTGTTCTGTAATTCTGTTTGCAACCATGACCCTTTTCTTTTTACCTCTTTTGCCCGTTCTGTCCTCTGGCTGTTATCCTCTGGTCCTCACTGTGCTGTCTCAGAGCACCCAGGCTGCACAGGATGGATGTCACCAGCCCATAAGACACCCAAGGGTTCAGCATCCTCTTTCCAGCACTCCCTGAATTTCCCACTCTCTAGCCCTACCCTGACTTCACTCTTCCACAGACTAATTGAAGCCAGACCTGGTTCAGACTTTCAGCTCTGCTCAGATCCTTTCAAGTATTTATTTTTCTAACCTTCCAAAGGTGTCAGATGCTAGTCAGGACCTGGACCATGAAAAGGGAAAAGGACAACATAACTTCAGGTGAAACAAGAGCCTCAGAAGATTCTTCTGAAGCTGCCACAGGGAGTCCAGGCAGGTGCTCTCTCTAGAAACCAAGTCCCCTGGGAAAGGGGGTGGTTTACTACCTGAAATTTGTATTCCTTCTAGGAAAAGTCTGTGTGAAAGAAGAAGTCTATATATTGACATCAGGACTGCAAGAAAAGCATATATAAATCTACATGAGCATGTAGTAGGGGTGGTAGAGAAATAATCCTCCCTGAGAGTTGTCTGCTGAAGGAAACCACCCCATCACCATCTCAGCAGCTGGTTGGGACAGGGTGCTATGGACTGGGCAGTGAGGGACCCAGTCCTCCCTTAGGATCACCCCAAACTTCTTGGGGACCAGGCCTTTTCGGACACTTCAGGTATTTGGAGCTGGCTCATGTGAAACTTAAGCACCCCCATTTCTGGATTCCAGGAGCCATCATTAAGGTGGTGAGCCTTTTCCCTGGGCCAGAGCCACAAGACTGACTCTAATTCACATCTGTGTTCAAAATAAAACTGCTGTGAATTGTCCTTGATGCAGAGACTGCATTTTCCCTTTTCTACAGTAATTCCTTCTCCCCCCCTGCTATTAACCCTTGCCAAATTTGCAGCCTCTCAGCTTTGACTCCCACAACTCTTTGTGTCTTCTTCCCCCGTTTGTAACTTGAGGTTCACAGGACTGCTCAGGTTCAACCATTACCTTCCAGGACCTGCACATCCCTGTTGGAATTGCTGACTTCCAGAGTGTCAGATTGTGTCCCTTACCCCAGCCCTGTAAATCATGACCCTGTGTATAATTTTTAAGCATGCTGTTTTACATTTGGTCATGTGAAAGTACCACTAGTTTATTAGTGCTTGCATATCAGCTACAGTGAATTGCCTCCTGTTAGCAACCTGTCTTGGTTTTTATTGCTCTTGCCATTCCCAGAGTCATCTGCTGCGTTATTTATCCATTACAATTTTTGTGCTTCTTCTTAGCCTTTGACAAAAATTTTATATAATAAAAGTCTACAGACAAATCCACCTGAAGTACAGCTATGAAATGTATTAGGACAAAGATGTGCATAAGCATTTAAACCCTCATTTCAGACATATCTGACACTTTTATCCCTTCAAATGTACATTATCTGGTGGTTCCAACTTCATAGGAGAAATGTTCTGGTGTAATTTAGAGTATTCCTGTGTAAATATGCTACATCTATACTGTCATTTTTGCCTGTCAAAACTTTTGTGAGATTGGCTTGATGTGATTTGTTTTCTGTGTGGATCAGTGTTATTTTTCTCAGTGATGTAATTAACTCCATTAATTTTTTCCATGACTGGAGTTAGGCTGATAGCCCAAATTTACTGAGGTTATTTTGTTTCTCTGTCCCAGAAGGACTCTTTCCATTCTCAGGATGCAAGTTACTCCTCAAACTCAACAGCACATGTTGGTCCTTGGTTAGTTTTTCTGTAAATCTGGGCTGCCAGTTACACAGATAGCTAATATCTGTGTATCTGATATCATTAGCTATTTTTTCATGTGTTTTCCTCTTCTAATGTAAAGTATTTAATCATCATGATGTAATATAAATATATTTCCCCCCCAAACTGGAATAAAATTGTTTTCTGAAGACAGTCATTGTTTCTGAATGATGTTATTAAGTCTGTTCTTTCTATATTCATCTGTCTGTCCATGAGCCAATATTACACTTAGGATTCATTCTGATTTTGATTTATTAAGATGTCCTACTTATTGTGCCAGCTTTCCTTTCTCCCTTTCTCCACCCAAAAATAGCTACAATTTGTAGATTTTAATTTTTGCTTTTAAACTCCCTTGGGTATTGCATACTGGAGTTTTATGATTTTTTCATAGGTGCATTCACTGCCCTTGTGTCTCAGATTGGAAATGGATGTGTGTATTCTATTCCTACCTGATGGGGCTATTATCTTCTGTTAATTGGGCAGTTTTTCTTTATCTTTTTCACAACCATTCCTCCCTCTGGTGAGACATCTGCTGTTAATGGGGCATTGAGTGTCACTGCATGACTGATAAAATTACAGCATCCCATTGTGAGATGCTCCACCCAGGGGAGGAGCCAAGCATTCCTACCTGGATATAATTAGAGACCTAGTAGACTACAGCCAGCATTTTTCACTGGATTCCCAGAGGAGCAGCTGTTTTCTCCACTGGATTCCCAGAGGAAGACCAGGCCCATCTACACCACCTCTGGACCTTCAGAGGAAGACTGCACCCTTCTACAGGATCCCTGCTCCAACAAAACCACACCTGACACTGCAGGAGCACTGCAGCCACCATTGAATCAGACTGCTACCAACACCCTGACCCACAGTCTGTCCGGTCGTATTCTGACTCTGTCAGTGTTGCTTTGTATTACTGCATATTTTATTGTATTTTATTTATTTTATTGTATTTTATTTATTTTATTTATTTTATTTTGGTTTAATTTTAATTTTAATGTAATTTTATTTTAATTTTATTTTATTTTTTATTTTATTTATTTTATTTTTGATTTTTTAATTTTATTTTTAATTTTATTTCTTTTTCAAATTTTATTTTACTTGCCTAATAAAGAACTGTTATTCCTGCTCCCATATCTTTGCTTGAGAGTCCCCTTAATTAAAAAATTATATCAATACAGAGGGAGGGGGTTTACATTTTTCATTTCAGGGGAGGCTCCTGCCTTCCTTAGCACACACTTATCTTTCCAAACTAGGACACCTTGTAGAGGAGTTTTTAAAAAAAAAACTAGTTTACTCTTCTCTTTCAGCTGTGGGCCTTTGTTTCTTTAAATACTTATAGTAAAGTATTCTTTACCAGTTTCCAATTTTCATTTAAATTTTAAAATTCCTTTTCTTTGCTAACCAGTTTTTCATTTGTTTTTGAATCAATAGAATAGACTTAAAAAACTTTTTAGACTTTCTTTCCTGTATTATAAGGGAAAGCAAAGATGAGGAACCTGTAATACATATCTAATCCCCTGATCTGAAGTCTGGGGATTTTAGAACGTGATAAAGGTCCAGTTTAAATGATAAGAATTGGAAGCACTTTAGTATTGCATTTGTCTGACTGTGTTCCCTGGCAGGACCTAATAACATATTATCATATTTTTTTAATAGATGAAAATAATTATTTCGTCATTATTTTGAAGGATGAAATCCAGAGAAAGTATTTATTATTTGAGCATTTACAGCCATAGAAAAGATGATTTTCAAGCTTGCAGTGGTGTATCTAGGAGACGGTGCTGACACTTGTCACCTGTGAAAACCCAAGCAGTTTAAATTCAGGCTGTGTGGATTTGGCACAGTCTGATTTTTAGTAGTGGGGGAGGGCCACCCCACAGCATAGGGATGGGTTCTGTGAGAAGGTGCTAGAAGCTTCCACTGTGTCCAACAGAGCTGATCTCTGATGGCTCTGAAGGTGGACATGGTGCTGGCCCAATTAGAGAGTTTGATAGCGCCTTGTGATGACATATTTAAGAAGAAAATCAAAACAGCATGTCACATTCACATTTTCTGAAAAACCCCTTCACCCAGATTTTTCCCCTGGGAGGCTGAGAAGCCTCAGATAAAAATGAAAACAATAATTATCTCATTTGCTTCTGAAAACAATAATTATCTCTGTTTTGCTTGTGTGGAATGTGTTTGGAGATTGTTTACTACAGGTGATCGTTTCATTGGGTTTCTGGTGTGAGTTGTTTTGTCTCATTGGCCAGTCAATGCCAAGCTGTGTTGGCACTCTGGAGAGTCACGGGTTTCCATTCTTATCTTTTTAGCCTTCTGGAAGTATCCTTTCTGTATTCTTTAGTATAGTTTAGTATAGCATTCTTTAATATAATATAGCATCATAAAATAATAAATTATCCTTCTGAGAACATGGAGTCAGATCCATCATTCCTTCCCTCGTCTGGGGGCAACGCAAATACAGTAACAGTGCGTGTGCAGATTTCCTCAGGGGTGGGGAAGCACCGCGGTGCCAGCACGATCTGCAGCGAGCCTTGCCTGCCTGGCCACCCCAGGCCAGCCACTGTGGGCAGAAGGGCAGGGATGGCAGTGGCGGTGTCCCCGTCCCAGCACCCCACATGAGGAGAGGCGTTAAATAGCGCCAACACCACGGCGACCACCACTGCCCACACGATGGTGGCGGGGCCGCACGGCCAGCGGTGAAAACATGGTGAGCAATTCCCCAACACAAAACCTAAGTGAGATAAACTTGTCAGCGCTGTGGAATCTTGCAAGAATATTTAAATTAGTGGAACTTGTTGACAATGGTACCTACAAGCTGCAGTTTTTCTTCTAGTAAGAGGAGGAAGCGAGGACGTGTAAGAGAAAACAGTATGGTGGCACCAAGGTCAGTGGAAAAGAAAGGGGGGGAGGAGGTGCTCCAAGCATCAGAGCCCAAATTCC
Source organism: Molothrus aeneus (assembly GCF_037042795.1). NCBI lineage: Eukaryota > Metazoa > Chordata > Aves > Passeriformes > Icteridae > Molothrus > Molothrus aeneus. The sequence goes on along the minus strand of NC_089647.1, from coordinate 15,336,354 downwards.
TCTGCAGGCCGTTGTGAGGATTATGGTGAAACAAACTGTCCCCCTGTAATGCATGAAGTCCACAGGGGGTGCAGAGATTCACTTGGAGCCCATGGGAAAAGTGCTCATGCTGGAGCAGGTGGATGCCGAGGAAAGCTGTGATCCAGTGGGAGACCCAAACAGAGAGAGAGAGCCCTTGCTGCCAAACTAGAGGAGCCTATCCTTAAAACACCCCACAGACAAATGACCCATGCCACAACAGTTTTGGCACAGTAGTTTGCCCATGGGATGGAAAAAAAGACTCCTCTCCCTGAGTGAACAGAAGAAGATCTTGAGTGGTGAACTGACCAAAATCCCCATGCCTTGTCTCTCTGCACTGTTGGTGGGAAGGAGGGAGGGGCTGGGGGGGAAAAAAGGTGTTTTAAAGGCTTATTTTATTTTACTTCTCACTATCCTCCTCTGACTCTCTTAATAATAATTTTACTTTATATCTTTAAATTTGAACCTGTTTTGCCCTTAGAGCATTTTTTTCGTCCTTAGCTCACGAGCCCTTCATTAACCTTTTCTTTCCCTCTCCTCTGCCCAGCTGTAACAGAAGAGGTGAGCAAACAACTTTTGTGGGTATCTGGTGTTTGCCCAGTATCAAACCATGACACGGCCCAAATTAAAAATACTGGCCTTATATTCCTTGACCAGTGACTCACCATCTGTGGCACTGTCATACAAACAAAATATATTATTTACTTCATTGGTGGGTGAAATTCATCCCATAGATGAGATATGCACAAAGTGGGGTTGGATTTTTATTTGCCATCAAGAAACAGAGTGAACAGAAGTATAACGAGGGGTAGCTCTGAATGCTGATGGCAATTCCTCACTGGCATGTCATGGTGACATTAAGCTACTAATTTTATGAAAAATAACTCACTTGTGCTTCTAGTGTCTTCATTTCAATCATGACTTTTACTTTCCAAATCCATCATCTTCTTTATGAAAGTCTGAAGGTTTTATGAGCTTATGGACTTCCAAGGGAGAAAAGCAAGGAAAAGGGAAGGAGTAGCAAGGAAAAGAAGGGAAGAGAAGGGGAAAGGAGAAGAGGGGAGGGAAGGGGAGAAGGGGGCAGAGGAGAGATTACTAAATTGCAGTAATTTAGGATCTAGCTACTTGTACTCTCATATTAGAACTGTTATCTTGTGGAGTTTGTTTCTTTCTTTTCTGGCTTTTCAAAATTCATAATGAACTTCAAAGTGTAATTCCAGTGTGCTTTTGCCTCCTGCCCTGAATCCAGGAGACATTTGCAGAAGGAAATGTGTTGTGGCATGGGATGGATAGCTGCAATTTACCAGTTGTACCCTGAGGCCACAAATCACCATCTACAGCTAACACTGCCCATGAAATGCTTTTTGTATTTTCTGGCACATAGGGGATTCCAGCATGGATGAAAGAAATCTCCTGGGTCAAGAGAAGCACTAGAGGAAATATAGGAGTGATACCTCATATTCACCTTCAGGAGCAGCATTTTGTGGGTTTTTGTATTTATGCTCAGGGAAATGAGAGGGTTTTGTAAGATTATCTCCTGCAGGCCTGGGGGGTCATGTCTGTGAATGAGTCATTCAGACCAAGCAGGTAAAGGGAAGTGCCAGGTCATGGATGGAAGATTGAGAACATGTCATCCAAGGGGAAGCTGAAGAACTTGGCTTTTTTAGCTCAGCACAAAAGCAGTTGAGAGGGGAAATGAGTACTGTTGCACATTAAAGTTAAAACAGCCAGAAGCAAAAAGAAACATTGGAATGAAGAAAAAAAAAGTTGGCACAAGAACAAGTAGGTTTTAATTGGCCTGAAGTAAACTTAGTCTGGAAATTAGAAGAAATTTCCTAAGCATTGGATCAGCAAAGTCCTGGAACAGGCATCAAGGGGCTGTGAAAACAGACCTTGCTCATATAAGAAATAGGTTTAGTTACAAGAACAGAATGCTCTGCTTGGTGAGCCAGCAGGGTCACACCCTGTGCACCCATGATTTTAGGGAGAGTGTAGTGGAGACAGAGTCCATAAGAACCATCTTTCAGTCAGAGGATTGGTAGTGCTTGGATCATAGCAGCAAGGTACAACTGTAAGGCACCAGAAGACAATTTGCAGATGAAGAAATATTCCATCAGGCAGGAATCTTTGTTGCCTCTTCCTTGAAAGCTTGTGCTGGGGTTTTAGGAATTCTCCTTTTGTTTTTTCCTCTTTAGGAATTTTCCCATAAACATGTTGCCAGGAGACAGAAGGATAATTAAGAAAGAGAAAAGAAGGTGCCACAGCTCAGGGGAGGGGTGCAGCTGGCTACTCTCCTTCTTTACATGGGGTTTCCTGTGAAGGGCAGAGATCCCACAAGATTGGGATTGGGTAAAGGGGTTGGGTGCAGCCCCCAGCTCTTGTGTGCTCTCGGCATTTGGAGGGGGGAGAGGCTGCGGTCATTGTGGGGAGAATTTGTCACCACTGTGGTGTTCCATCTCCTGTTGTCTTTCTTCTGCTGTGAGTGGAGCTCTGCTTCTAAGAGCAGCCATTGCACTGGGACATTTTCACCATCTGCTTGTTATAGATGGATAATGAGATGATTGGCTCTTTCAATTATGGGATGACTATTGTGTGAACATTAGAAAAGCTTTAGTGATGTATAGTTATGTTATTGTAGTTTAGATGTCCCCTGTTCTCCCCACAGTTCCCTTTCCCCCCTGTGTTGCTGCCATCAGACAGCCTGGGCTGTCTAGGACAGGTACAAAGAAGGCTGCACATGTGTCCCTGGCATGGGGCAGTGGGGAATGGAAAAGCTCAGGGGGTTGCTCAGGGGGTGCAGCACGGCAACACCTGACCCCCAATCAAGTCACAAGAAAGCAATCTCCACTGATAAATGGCAAAGAAGAGCTGAGTGACAGACTCTGGGAGGGCTGGGTTGGCTGATGCAACCCCAGGGCTATAAGAGACTGAGCATCCATCCTGAAGATGAACTGGCCATGTGGGATCCACGAGGGGCAGTTCCCAGCGCTGCAGCTTTTCCTTATGTAGTCCTTTGTTGTATTTTTGTCAAGGTTTAATAAGCCTTTTTAAATTTTCAAAGTGAGCAGTTGTTTCTCACATGTTTGGGTGCCTCAGGGGAAAAACCCTGGGATCCTGAGCTTGCCTTTCCCTGTCCTGCTTGGAGCAGGGTCACCGCTGTCCTGCCCCCCTCACTTCCTGGACACTGCTCCAAGCTGTCACTGCACTTCACTGCACCCCCTGCCTGGTGAGACCTTCAGTGGTTCCAGCTACAACTGTGGAGCTTCTGATGCCATGGGATTTTTGCTCAGTCCTGCTGTTTCAGTTTGCTTCTTCCGAGAGAACTGCTGGGCACTGGCATCAGCAACCCCTGTGGGTTTGTAGAGGAGACCTCTCTTCCATCCCTTCCCCAGGGTTTGTGGATCAAAGCCTCTCTTCCAGCCCTTCCCCAGGGTTTGTGGATCAAAGCCTCTCTTCCAGCCCTTCCCTAGGGTTTGTGGATCTAACTTCCCCGTTCTTTCATCCCTGCTCAGCCTGCCTAACAGGTGAGCAGTCTATCTTCTGGGAAAGAGACTAAGACCAGGAGAATCACCTCCTTGGACTGCTAAATTCATATATGATCAACTGATTTTTTTTGTTCCTTGTGATTTAGACCTGCAAAGTTAAGGGTTTAGTGGCAACACTGGCACAAGTAAAAATGTCTCTGAGTCCTGACCTATTCCAGAATTAGCACCAAGAGCAGGGGGATGCTCTAGAGTTTGCTGGGGACTAGCCAGTGTGAGGTTTTGTTATGAGTCCATCTCCTCTGTGTGCTCACTGTCCAGGTAATCCCCCCTTTATACCTGCTTGATTTGTATATGACAATTCAAGAGATTCTAAATGCATGTTGAGAAAAGTCTTTGATATGCATAATTTTGATGCCACCTCAGATGGACTGAAGGCTGTCCTCTTACCATGGCCCAGGGCACATGTCTTACCATTGGAGGGACAGCCAAATGACCTTCCCAGCTTCTTGGAGGAATGTCATAAAATGGTTTAGATTGGAAGAGGCCTTAAAGATCACCTGGTTCCAAAGCTGACCAGCTGAAGTGCTCTCCCTCATTATCATGCCTGATAAGGGTTGCCAAAAGTGTGTTTGTGGTAACCATAGTAGGAATATCCTAATCCTGTGACCCAGATTGCTCCCCTCCCTTGGAAGTCTTCAGCAAACACAATGAAGATTAAAGCTATGAAAATGTGTTCTGCTATGAGATTCTCACTCCTTCTTCAGGAGGGAAATACCAGAAAAGACCCCAGATGATACTTTCCCATCATCAGAGAGAAAAAACCTCAAACTCCCTGGGCAAAAGCTGTAACAAATGCTGACATCAGTATAAATGCAGGTACAATCCATCCAACTTTCTCTAAGGAATATTGAGATGAATTTTGAGGAGAGTCTTTAAATGCCTTAATTGCACAGACACTGATGGGATCCCTACTGCTCACTGAGGCACTGCATTTCACTCTCTCGTGAAGACACCAAAGGTGGTTTATTCTCCTCTCAGGCTGTTGCTTTATTATGAGATTTCTCCCCCTTTGCACTGCAGCCAACAAATCCAAATTCTTCAATAAAGTTTGGTCCACTGTGCTGTCTGGAAGGGGTAAAAAGTTGTCATAAATCATTTTCAGGGAGAATGGGGATGGAAGATGAATTGAACAGAAGCAAAGATGCTGTTGTAACACCAAATCTCAATCAATGTCTAGCTGCCCAATCTTTACAGCTGCCATTCAAGCCACTCTTCCCTTTGCAGACCATCTGAGCTGGGCCTTGGTCGTAGCATCCTGCCCTACCTCATCTCCCCCAGCCAGGTGGGTTTGAATCCTTCCAGAGCTGTTGAGCAAGGAGGATTTATCCTGATTTATTCAGATTTCATGCAGAATAAAGATGTGAAGTATTCTGGTTTTCAGTGATTTTGTAGCCATGTCTCTGCCTGTTTGATGTAACTCAATCTCTGTGAGCTTCCTGCACCATCGTTTGACCAAGAGGCTCACAGAACTGTTTCCAGAGTTTTCTCCCTTTTATCCTGTGCAGGCTAGAGCAACAGGTCCCTGGAAAAGCCATGGGAAAACAAACCTTCTCTGGTGCCTACTATGAAATTTGGTTCTGTTCAGATTACCTCTGAATTCTAGACATTCAAAACCAATGCAAATGGTTTAAAAACCATTCATCTGCACAGTGATGAAAGGACAAAATTCCTTGGCAAAGTTGGAGGCTTCCTTTCATATCTCATATACTTTAACTACCACATTTACAATGCCTTTAGTACCTTATGTTTTACATTCTGCACTTGCTGTTTTTCACTTCTGCTCCAGGAGCAGAGCACAGGAACCAACTTTCACCTTCATGAGAGAGGTGAGATATCATTCCGTATTTAGAGATCTGTGTTCTGTATGAATGAGCAACATCCATTCGGGCACTTATCCATCCCCCCTATTGCACACACAGATTGGCATTCACACTCTGACTACATTTCAGCTCCTATTCAGCAAAAGAGATATTCCTAATGCATTACCACTGGCTTTTTAAAAAACACTGCTTGAATGGTTGGGCTGCCACTACAATGAAACTGAGGACAGACCCTGCATTGAAGAGCTTGCTCAGCTATGGACTGGTGTATCTCCAAACAAAAGACTGTCCTTGCAAAGCAAATTGGTCTTGGCATTTAATATTAAAAAACTCTTTCATTTGTTTCTTCTGGACTCTGAAGAAAAATAAAAAGGAAACCGTCCTAGAGTGCAAGGTAATGTGTATTCTATTTGCCATCTGTTAGAGGTGTGGGGGTTACCTTCTGTTAATTGGGCAGTTTTCTTTATCTCTTCCATAAACCAATCCTCCCTCCAGGGAGACATCGACTGCTAATGGGCTATCAAATGTCACTGCATGACTGATAAAATTACATCACCCAATTGTGAGAAGCTCCACCCAGAGGGAGGAACCAAGCATTCCTAACTGGATATAATCTGAGATTTTGGGATAGCCAGAACAGCCTTTCCACTGGATTCACAGAGGAACAGCTGCCTCTTCCACTGGATCTTCAGAGGAAGACTGCACCCTTCTAGAGGATCCCTGCTCCAACAGAACCACACCTGACACTGCAGGAGCACTGCAGCCACCATTGAATCAGACTGCTACCAACACCCTGACCCACAGGGTGTCAGGTTGTGCTCTGACTCTGTCAGTGTTGTTTTGTATTACTGTATATATTTTTTTTTAACTAATAAAGAACTGTTATTCCTGCTCCCATATCTTAGCCTGAGAGCCCCCTTAATTTAAAATTTATAGCAATTCGGAGGGAGGGGGTTTACATTTTCCTTTTCAGGGGGGCTCCTGCCTTCCTTAGCACACACCTGTCTTTTCAAACCAAGGCAGAAACACAGAGGAAATGAAGAGGTTGAATGAGAGCCAAATACCAGGAATGAGATATTTTTCTCTCTAATTCTATTGCAAATTATGCAATAAGCAGAACCAAAAATGAGTGGGTAGTTTCCTTTTCAGCACTTTTTTCAGAACTGCTGTGCTAAGAGGCAGCAGCCACCCACGTGTGAGCTGAGAAGATGTTCCTTGCAGGCAAGGGGTTTACATCCTGATCTGTGTGCTGGAAATCCTCCTGTCCAAGGTGGGAATGTAACAGATAAAAAAACTTCCAGATTTGAGAATGACTCATTACTGACCCCTCTCTCCCACCCATCTGGGATAGTAGTTCATCTATAATTGGGATGCTGTCATGGGTCTTGCTGTTCAATTTCTAGCCTCAGTTTTCCCACCTATAAAACTGACTTTTTAGGGAACTTCTGAGGAGAGGAGAGGAGATTTAGCTTCATACTGAAATTGTTAAGAAATCCAACACAACTTTTGCTCTGATTGACCAGACCAGATATTTTGCAGTAGAGCACAAGCTATCCCTGAATAAATATTTCCCTCAGGAATAAGATGCTCAGATTGGAGACCACTGAGAATCAGTTATTCCTCAAAACTCTAGGCTTATTTTATCTCTGGTTAAAAAAAAAAAAAAAAATAGAAAGAGTGTAAAGCTCTGCAGAAGTGCCCAAATCCTGCCCAAGTTTACTGTCACAAAATAAAAGGTACAGGACAAAGCTGGAGATATATAAAAAGAAAGGGCCACTCCTAAAAACTTGACTCTCTACCTGAGTTTTGTTTAGTGTTAAATGGCAATCTTTAATTTCTTTGTAAAAGGTTCTACAAAAAAATCACACCTCTGTTCCAACACGTAAATCAAGACAAATTGAATTTTGACCCTTTTGTTAAGGCACTTAGTATTGAATCAAGTTCCTCTCAAAGTCTTCTGTAGACAATGAGGAATGTGCCTGCTGTGCAGAGTCCTGTCTGTTCCAGATCTCAGGAACTGCTTTTCAATGTCAGAAGTGAGATGGTTTTCAGTATCAGCAGTTGATTTTAATCATCACAGAAACATAGAATGGTTTGGGCTGGAAGGGACCTTTAAAAGTCATCTCATTCCACCCCCTACCATGGCCAGGGACACCTTCCAATAGACCAGCTTGCTCCAAGCCTCATCCAGCCTGGCCTTGGACACTCCCAGAGATGGGGCAGCCACAGCTTCTCTGGGCAGCCTGTGCCAGTGTTTTACCACCCTCACAGTAAAAACATTATTCCTTATATCTAATCCAAAGATCTTTTATGGTAGGAGCATGTTGGGCTCAATGAACCATGCTGACCTCTTTAGGTGCTGCTCTGCCATCCAAATGCCCCTGGGGTGTGAGTCTGCTGCAGCAGCAGGTGTGCTGGCTTGGAAGATGAGGGAGCAGCATGCAGCTTATAGGATAACCTCTGGGTCCTTCCATGCTCCTGCATCCCAGACAAACATAACACCCTCACTCATTGCTGCGAGCCCCAAAGGAGACAGCATTGACCTTGGAGAGGTGCACAGTGTGTGTGTTTATGACTGCCTCCTGAAATGCATGGGTTTAAAAATGCCAAATGGACTTGATGAGGTTTTTAAGTTTGTTTTTTTTAATTATTGCAGGGCTCTGTATTACTACAGTAATTTTTCCCCTGATACATCACATAAAACTGCCTTAGCAGTCCTCAAACAACATTAAATGTCCCTTTGACATTTCTAGTGTGCACTTGGAGGGCAGTTTTTAAGAATTAAAGGTAAAACTTTGAGAAAACTTCCATGTAAAAATAGTTCAGATAAACCTCAAAAGATTTAACAAATATAGAATGACCAGGGAAGTAAAATGGATACATGTGAGTGAACCTAAAGGGGTTTTATTTTTCTTAATTCCAGTTGAACAGCCCATTATGTCTTTTCCTGGAGCCTGTAGACTTGAAAACCAGTCTCAAGCTGAACTGAAGTGGTTGGGATATGTGATCTATAAATATTAGGATAGCTAAAGCATGAAAGCAGATGATGTGAGGTTGGGTTTATGATACTGATGCTATCTCCTTTTCTTTCAGAATTGCCTGGAGTTATGAGATGGAGCCTTCTGGATTGTATAAATGTTACATAGTTTAGTGAGTGTATGAAAGAGGAGTCAGTCTTGAGAGCATGTGGGCATTGGCTGCTGCTCCTCCTGAGTGCCTGGGACTGCAGATTTGTGAAGTGAGTGAAAGGGGAATGTTTTGTTTTGGTTTTTGTTTTATTTTGTTGTGTTTTTGAAAGATCCATCCATTCCTCTGATATTGCCCAGGTGTGGATTTGAAGCCCTAATGCTGTGGACAGCAGGAGCTTTGTCAGAGACTGCAGGGAAACTTGAGACCCTAAATCACCAATTGCTTTTAACTAGGGACACGTGGATTGTTTTCCTATTTAGTGAAGCAAACCCTTGTAGTAGGTTTACAGTTCAGCTGATGATCCTCTGGGTATGAAAGGAACATGATCTGCTAACCCACAAAGAAAGGCCCCCAAGGAGCCTCCAGCTGATGGAAACAGATGAAGGTTCAGTGTAAATCAGCAGATCACCAGAGTCATGCTGATTACCAGCAGCTCCAGATCTGATGGCAGCCAAGTCTCTTCACCTCTGGGTGATTGAGTGCTGCCCCCATTCCCAGAGGTTCAGATCTGGATCTCATTGTGCTGGATCTAGGTCAAGTACTGAGGGCATCTTGTGACCCAGCATTCCCTGTTGTCTCCTTCTGCACCTTCATTAACTTTCAACATTGCAGGTATGCTATTGCTGGGGGGTATTGCTGCTGTCCTGGGCAGAGAAGATGAGTCAGCCAGAGAGCTGAGTAGACTTGGAGTCCTCAAGAAAATGACTGAGGGCTATGTCTGTGACTGCATGTGCATGAACATGTGTGTGCTCTCCTAGCTTTGCTCTGAGAACCATCTTCAACCACTCTTCTACTCAACAGCCATCATCCTTAAATGAACTAATTTCTTACACTTCTGCTCTTCTCTTATAATTGCTCTTCCACATTTGGGTCCAGCCTTGCACGGAGTTCTCCCCCACCACCGCATCCAAGGCTACCCCCACCATCCTCCCTGTCTCTGAGACTTGTTGGCCTGGAGACTTGGAACAGGAATTTTTCTCATCTCTTCTGTGGTTCATGCAGTGATCTCCAGCTCCCCATGTTCCAGGTCCTCCCACCTAATCCAACTCCCTTCTGCACATTAAGCTTCCTCCAGCAGTGCTGACCCTTCATCCATTAAATGCCTTCCCTGTCCCAGCAACACGAAGTGTGGAATGATAGATTAAAATCATGCTAAATGAATACCTGATGTGGGCTTCCCAGAGTGCCACTCCTTGTAAAACCAGAGAACTCAGCTGCTGAACTCTTTGGATTAGGATCTGTTTTGTATTTATATCCTGTTAATTTTCAAATCCATTGCTGGTGCTAACAAATAAATAGTTATGATTAATCACCTATCATTTTGGGCCTGATCCAGCTTTGATTACATCAGTGGGAACCTTTCCATGTGCTGCATGGGAGTTGGATCAGACCCACAATCCAGCCTTTTTTTTTAGCTCAGTGCTGTCCTTGAGGGGACTTTATCTTGTCTGGTTTAAGGTGTTTGCATTTGGGCAGTTTCCCCTGCTTTTGAGAAGGTAACATAAAGCAACACATCAAATCTGGAGATGTGACCACCAGGGACCTCCAGAAACTGGTGCTTGGGGTCTGAGAGATTGTCATATTTCACATCTTTATTCAGCCCATGAATTTTAGCAACATGAGGCTGGTGAAATAATGAAGACTGTGAAATAAAACCTCCTCAGGACAAGGATGGAAAATTCAAATATCATAAAGCCAGCCTGGGAAGTGCTCTTGTGATGTGGTACTGCAGCTCAGAGAAGGTGACCGAATGGAAGATGCCAATGTGCCTTTTTTTGTCCCCTGATCCCATGAGGATTTTAATTAGTATCAAAAATCACAACTCTTAATCCTTTTATATACAGCAGAAAGCAATGAAAAAGGAACTGCAGGCACAAATGGCTCTCAGGTGATGCAGCTCAAGCAACTAAAAACTTAGTACATGATCAGGTGGCAGAGTTTACATGCATGCTCCTAGAGCACATCATCCCTTCTGCCATTTGGTTCAAGGACACCGTCCTTGAACCTTATAAGGAAAATACAATAAGGAATCCAGCAGACAACTTAAGAATAAATCACTGTTTTATGTGCATGGAGCAGATCCAGAACATCATCCAATCCTCTGAGACACCTCTGTCCCTCTGGTAACATGGCAAAAGGGTTCCCTCTGTAACAAGATACTCTCTTCATCACCACACCAGCAATGAAGCAGCATCACACATTCTGCCAGACACCTGGCCAAATTCTTCCACCTCTGATCCCTTGATGAGCACCCCTATCTTCAGTGAGAAATACTTTCTGAGATTTTCACATGGGGCAGAATTGTTCCTCATTGAGTATAAATCCTGCTGCTGCAGGAAATGTCTGTAAATTAAATACTTTCCTAAAATGGATCAACTGCCTGGGAAAGTGCAGGCACAGCTTATGAGCTAGCCTCAAATGTTTATATATAAGAGATAGTAGATGGAATATTTACTATCTCCACCCATGTTAGGAAGAATCTATCTGAATATGCTCATATGGCTTATGTTGGTGTCTAATCACTCCTTCAGCATTGAAGATCTGAGCAGATCATCCATGTGAAGGAAGGTGTGAGGTATTATCACCATTATGTGGAGAAGCAGCTGATGAATACAGAGATTGTCCTGCCAAAAATGTCTCTTCTTGCCCAGTAAATGGATTCATTCCCAGAGGTGCTGGCCCCTGCACTGGAGTCCTGGGAAGCAATTGTAAGGCAATTGTTGTTAACACAGCTTTGACAAGGGCCACCTTCATCCCTGCCCCTCTCAAAGCTGACACAGAGCACTGATGGTGCTCATACCCAAATTTGGAAACATTTTTCTGATTGGCACCGAAGCTGGGAGGGATGGAGATGCTACCACCTTGGACCTTGGCTGTTCAGAGTGTGAGGTTGTGAGGTCCAGCATGAAAATCGTCCAGGAAACAGAGAGTCCTGTGTGCCACAACTGTGTGCCATGCCAGAGAACCTTCTCAAAATAGATTTTGTTCCTGTTAAGAGCCTCTCAGAGAATTTATCAGTTCCTGCTTATTGAAATAATGTAAAAAGCAAGGCTTAACCCCATAAACAAACAGAGGGATATTTTTTTTTTCATGAGTCTTATAAGGCAGCACAATAAACTTGAAATTTGAATTCCAGGGTGTCAGAAACCAGGGAGGCAGTGATGACTGGCTCATATGAAGGGAAGCAGCTCCCAGTCAGAGGTTGTAGAAATGCATCTTTTGTCTGCTGAGTTTCAGTGGCAGTAGTCTGCAGGCAACACTCAGAAATGCTGTGCTGCTTTTAATCCCAGTTTCAGCTTTGTATTTCTGTGGAATCATAGAATCAGAGTTTGTGTTGGAACTTTTGCAGGTCATCCAGTCCAGCCTTCTCCTCTGACCAGGGCTAATTAGACCTGATTTCTCAGGGACTTGACCAGTCCATTTTTGAGGAACTTAAAGGATGGAGATTCAGTTGGGAAAAACCCCATCCTTTAGGTTAGTCCATTCAAGGGGATAGTATTAGGATTTCTTCAGGCAGTTCAAGGAAAAGGAAAGGTGTTTTGTAGACAGATGCTGTGTTATCTGGGCCTGGAAGTCCTGGGGGTCAAGACTCAGGTCAGGTCAGGTCTAGTTCCAGCAGAAACCAACACTGGTGAGACCAAAAACATTCCCCTTACCTGGGTTTGTCAGCACACGTAGCTGTGGCAGAAGGTTTTTAATGGTCTTACAACCACTTTTTGAGGGTAAATTATTGCAGATTCTAGATCAGGCAAGATGTTTGCTCCTCACAGATCTGTATTACTTCTTCAAGAGTTCCAGACATTTTGGTTGGCAATTCAGATGAGGAACAAGCAGTTTCTGGGGTGCTCTTTTCCCCTGGTTCTTCTCTGGTACCATGAAATCATCCTCTGGAACCTGCAGAATGAATGAACCAGCTAAAGACCTGAAAGGTATTGACAAAGGTATTGTCAAATCCTTTCACTCAGCTTTGTGATGAAAAAAGAAACAAAAGTTATAAGAAAGATTCCTCTATAAACAGTTCAAAATTGTAGGTGCTTAACAACCCATTGCTCTGAGTGCTAGAGGGATGTTTTCTTGTCTCTCCTCTGAAGACAAGAGAAATCTGTCTCAGCACTTTTTCTTGTCTTCTGGGCAACTGAAGAGCAATTCAGTTGCTATGTCTTGAAGAGTGGAATCTCTTTAAGTCAACCTCTTCCTCATGAGAAACCATTGTCATTAGCCCAGCAGCTGATCTGGGTGTTTGGAAAGGAGATTGAGCCCACACAGAGTGCAAAATTATATTTTACCCTGAAATAAATGTGTGCCAATGCATCTACTATGTATTTTCCTTTTGCTCTGACACTGTGCAGTCCCGTTCATGGAAAACACTTTTTTGCTCCTTCTTGACATCTGCCAGGGAGGCTGTTTGCACAGATTTTTCATTGCTTTGTTTTTTGTTTCCCCTGAAAGGATACATGCTAAACCTCGAGAGTCAAACACGTGTTTTGCTTGAGACTCAATATGCTCATTAACTAATTGTGCTGGCATGGGAATCCAGCACAAAAAGGCAGCCTGGATCATGGCTGGATGGAAACAGGATATACTATCATGCAGAAGGGGAATTTTCATGACAGACACACTCTCCCATCTCACAACTCATGGTTGGAGCAGACACTGGGAAATTATTGCAGTGCTCATGTCAAGCCATGATGTGTCTTTAGATCGTGCTGAAATGGAAATTCTTGGCAGCCTGCAGTGGGCACAGTGGTTTGAACACTGGCAATCACTGTGAGAAGGAGGAAGGTAACAAAGCCCCAGGATGGAAAAACATGAAGGCAGGTGTGATTCAGAGGAACCAGGCTTTGCAGAATCAGGAGGAGTTTGTTTCTCACTGCTTGTTTTCAACACACCTGGTGTCTGCATTGGGAACACAATTTTAGGGGCAGGGTCTTCAAAGGGGTGTGAAGTCTTCTTGATGTGTTTTGTAAAAGACAAGTGTATGCTCCTTATCAAACTTAGTCTAGTTGATCAGAGCATTGCCAAAATGTCTAAGCAAATTAAGTGGTGAAAACCAGTTCAGCTGGGAGAAAATCAAGTTAGTTTTGATGGCCTGGCTTGCTTGCTTCCTTTCTCCATTAGATGCTCTTATATTCCTTTCTCCATGGAATAAACTGAAATGTGCAGAGCTCAAATGTTGTGAGAGCCAGGCAGAGAATGATTACTTCACTGCTGGGGAGGAATTGTTATCCCAGAATTTGATATTACTCCTGATTTCATATGGAAAAGGGAAGTATTAGAACTCGGTTTCAGAGAAGCAAACCAACAACCAGAGGATGCCCTGCCTAGCTCTGCCCTGGAGCCAGAAGCTTTGTGCCAGCCAATCTTAAGAACTTCTTGGGGATGTCAGCTGGGGAAGTGATGGGTAACCCTCAAAGTGAGGGAGTCTGGAGATCAGATATGAAGCGTTTCTGAAGTGTGCATTCCCCAGAAGCCCACCTAGTCCAGTAGGTAGGAAAGTTTTCTCAGACCCCATTCTCAGAAGAATTCCAGCCAAGCTGAATGCCCATCCCCAAAAGATTGCTCAGAGTTAGTTTTTGTGGCTGCCCCATCTCTGGAAGTGTTCAAGGTCAGGCAGGACAGGGCTTGGAGCAACCAAGTGTAGTGGAAGACGTCACTTACCCATGGCAGGGTGATGATCACTAAGGTGCCTTCCAAACCAAACCATTCCATGATTCTAATATGCTTTGATTTCAGCAATTTCTAACAAGAACAGGCTCTGCTGATGTGTTCCAGCTCTCTCTATGCTGCTTTTCCATTGCACACACGTGCTATTGGGATGTTGTGAACCCTCCTGAAAGTTTTGAGTTGGGAGGGGTGAGAGAGAAGATGAGATGAACATGTTTACTTGAGAAATAATGAGAATGCTGCATGTGATCCAGATGTCTTCTTGCACTTTCCTTGCTGGACACAGAAAGTCATAATGGAAAACACAGAAGTTTCCCCTCCCCTAGTCAATGATCCAATTTTCTTCCTCTTTTTTAAACATATCCTCTGCTCATCCCCAGGCTATGGCACCAATACACAAGGAAATACATGCTGAGAGGGGGTCTGTCCTGACAAATTCAGGACCACTTTATAGACCTTCATAAACATTAAAAGTGCTGCAGGGTGAAAAAAATCCCCAAATCCTTCAAAATTAAAACCTTCTCCTAAGATTCTTCTTCTACAGGCAATTTACTTCACAATAAGAAATTATCTGGGGCTGGTTGCTTGCAGAAACGAATTAAAGAGTACTTTCAAGGATCTGGAACCCATTATTGAGGTGTAAGAAATCAAATCATTGTAATCAGGACATAAATAGGAAGCAAATCCAGACATTAATCAAACCAAGCATTCAGATCATCCTGTGAGACAAATATGAGTCTTAAGAGGTGCTGAAACATTTCAGCCAGACTAAGGGTTGATTTTCAAGTTATTCTGGGGAAAAAACAAGGACAGGGAAGAATAAACAAAGCTTTGAGCTCAGTTGAGTCTCAGCCAAAGATCTGCAAGAATTCAGGGTCAGATTTGGGGAATTGAGGCTAATGGATGAGGTAGGAACCATGTCTAACAATAAGTTTGATGTAGTCTGAGGTGCCAGACAATGAGCCTTGAGTGTCTTCAGCATCCAGTTGGGACATATGGCTACTCCTCCCAGCAGCTAGCAGAGTTCACTGCTCTTTTTTATGGCTGCATTGATCTGACAGCAAGTGAGAATGTTTCTGGAGCTGGATGGGATAAACAGAGATAATGTGGGTTCAGCTGAGTGTTTATCTGGACTTAGGCTTCTTTGGGCTTACACACAACTGCACACAATGACAGTGGTACCATCAGCTCCATCAGGAAGAGTTCATTCAGTGTGTGGTTCATTACAGGTAGGTCTCATTGAGTCTGAGATGAAAATATCTCATTACCAAATGAACAAGAAATTAACTGGACAGATTCACAGAACCATTGGCTCAAACTGAATTTAAGGAGGAGCCAAAATATATCTCTGAAAAATCTTCATTTAATGCACAAGGGTTTCTGGAGCAAATGGATCTGCCTCTCAGTTTGTCTCTTTTGTCTCTGCTAATCAATGATGACAGGAAACAAATCCCCGACTCTGCAAGAAGCCCGGTGCTACTCATGCTACATCCCTAACACTGGTCTTATGGACATAATCTTTATTTCCATAGCAACTGCCTGCAGTGGCACAATGGAAGATGACTTCTGAAGGAGAATTAACAAGAGCAGACAAAATCCCAAAGGAACCATCTGATTTTCCATATCAGACACAGCTTCAAGGGGAATAAGAATAAGAAGAAAGAGCACCAGAAAATACAACAGTGATGCAGAGTTGTTTTCAAAACAGATAGTTTATTTTATTTTGATAGGATATGAATTTCTTAGTATCCTGCTATGAAGTGTTTGTGAATGTCTTGGTTTTGAAAGACAGGTGTCTGCTAAGGAAGGCAGGAGCCTCCCCTGAAATGGAGAATGTAAACTCTCCCCACCCCTCCGAATTGTTATAAATTTTGAATTAAGGGGCTCTCAGGCAAAAATATGGGAGCAGGAAATAACAGTTCTTTAATAGGGAAAAAAAAAAAAGAATAAAATAAAACAACGCAGTAAACTAAAACAACACTGACAGAGTCAGAACACGACCTGACACCCCGTGGGTCAGGGTGTTGGTAGCAGTCCAGCTGGGATTGTGGCTACAGCCCTCCTGGAGTGTCAGGTGTGGGTTCTGTTGGAGCAAGGGGGTCCTGTAGAGAAGGATGTATTCTTCCTCTGATGATCCAGTGGAAGAAGAGACAGCTGCTGTTCCTCTGGGGAATCCCGTGGAGAAAGCCACGCAGGTGTCTCAAAAACGCCTGGACTATATCTGGGTAGGAATGCTTGGCTCCTCCCTCTGGGTGGAGCATCTCACAATGGGATGTTATAGCTCTTATCAGTCCTGCAGTGACATTCAATAGCCTGTTATCAGCAGGTGTGCCCTCCCGAGGGAGGTGTGATTGTGGTCACTCAAAGAGAGAGATAAAGCAAACTGCCCACCTGACACAAAGGTAATCTGCCATACAGATGGCAATGGAAAACAACTTGCATTGCAATCTTCAACAGTGAAGTATAGGCAATCACAAATGAATCATTGAGACCAGATCACAAGGCATAGGATGAAATGGGACCTCTTGGATTAAAAAGTCCAGCTCCGTGTTAATCATACTTAATCATATTATTTAAATTAATTCAGAAAATTGTCAGCTCCATCTGAAAAACATACTAATTTCTCACAGAGCCCTGATTTATTTGGAAAGTTTTTCTGGATCCTCCCAATTCTGCACATGAGAAATAGTCTACTTTCTAATCTCACTTTGTTAGTCAACAAATTATGACCATTTGTGCTATACTTTTTAGACATATGGAAGCCAAATATCTCACACTCTTCTTTCTCAAGGTACCTAAAATAAAATTAACAAAGAAAGAAAGTAAATGTAACATAAAATTGTATCATAATCTTCCACTGCTATTATTAAATGAACATCTGACCAGAACCTTCATATCTGAACAGTCTTAAATTTAAGGCAGATGGAATCTAGCTCTGTATTAATTGCCTGGTATTCCCTGCTTAACAATCTCATGTCTTGATGAAAACCCTGTATGCCAAACCTCTAGAAATAACAAAAAGGAGCTCCTGGAGGAAATGTGGAATGCAGTGGGATTTAGGGAAGAAATTAACCCTACAGTTCTACCAGCACTTTAAATTGTCTGAAGCTAATTCTAACATGAAACACGTATAACTTTTCCACCTCTGGCTGTAGTTCCCCACTTTCCACTCCCTCCTTGAACCAGCATGGATATTTTGTTCAGTGAATCAGTGTGAGAGACGGATCCAGTTTCAAGAAAGCAACACTGGTGCAAAATGGTGGGGGAGAGAAATAGGACATGCTTCTGGTATACCTCATGTGCTTTAGGATGGACTGAATCATGTTCCCTGAAGTGTCTTTTGTCATTAACTAGGGTGTGGCCCAAACTTCAAATATCTGCTTCTCACACCTCCAGGTGGTGGGATAGGCAGCCTTCCATCTCTCTGGGATCTTCTTAGAGTGCAAATTGTTTTGTGGTTTACCTCCCAGCTGAAGTCACCTACTGAATGAGTGCTGAGCCCTGCAGAGGTCTGTTAATGCCACTTTTCATGATCTAAACAACACAAAGAAATCAATGCCAAACATACACTGAAATGACCTATGGCAGAAGATGCATGATTTAGTCATGTGAAGCAAAGTGAGCTCCTGTCAACTGTCTTCAACAGCTCTGGAAATCAGGCACCATATAGCCCCAAAAGTGAGGCACGTCAACTCATCTGTCATTTCTGAATGCATTGGCCTATGGCCCAACATTTTGGAGCAACCAATCCAGCCAAAATCATTTAGTAAATCAGTGATTGGCATCATAAATGTAAGTATGGCACCACAAATATAATTCATAGTATATACAACACAGAGAACAGAGCAGATTAGTAAGAAACAGGAGTGCTTCACAGTGTGAGACAATACCAGCAGGAGTTGTCTAACAAACAGAAAATGATGTGTAGTTATAGAGCTGGAGCTTTTCCATTGGCTGGTGAGATTTCTCACCATCTGGGAGAGCTTTGAAAAAGAGCAGGAAGAGGCCTGATGAATGTTGTGTGGGGGAGTGTTGGCAAAAGAAGGTTTGACAAGCTGAGCAAGCCAAGCAAACAAAGAGTGCAGCCAAAACAGAGACAGAGGGGAGCAAGAGGGAAGAGGTTGTGTGGGAGATGAGAGGGGAGCCTTGACTTCAGCATGAAAGGGTCCATCAACCCATGACAGTCCAGATCACTCTGTGTGTGGGAGGTTAAAAGATCCTTGCACTTCAATGAAGTCCAAGGTGATGCAAAGCTTTGGGCTGCCCCCACAAAACTCCTGCCTGCCCATCACCAGTCCCCTCCTGTGACCCCCCCCAGCTTTCCCAAAGAGCTGAATTGTTCTTCAGTACAATTCCACAGAGCAGGTATTATGGCCTTGTAAGGCTGAGTTTTGTGATTTAACTCATGTTCATCTCCCAAGACAATGTTGTTGGCATCAGTGAAAGCTCTACTCAATTCTGTGGGAACAAGTATTTTGAATATTATCCTCTGGCTCTGCTAGGGTGCCCCAGAGGAGCTGCAGATGACTGACCTAAGTAGGGATAGAGTGAAAATGGAGGGCCTTAAGGCTGTGTTGTTTGTTTCATCATTAGTACAGATCCAAAGCAGGAACTCCATCAAGGTTGTACTTTCCCCCTCCTGTTGTCGTGTTCTTGTACCAACATCCCTAAGAAAGATTGTGAGAAATCTGTAACAACCTTTCCTTGGAGATGATGGGAGCTTGGGTGATGAATCCAGCTCTTATCACAGGTCACTGTGATAATGACTGTTCAAGTCAACAGACTGGCAAGTGAGACAAGTGCTGCAAGACTGCATAGTGGGATAATTATTTCAGTATTTTTCTGTTTATAATTGCTGCTCTAGATGTTCTCTATTGGCTGTTTGCAGAAAGAGGGAACAGGGACTGTGGACTGATCCAGTGTTATAGAACCAAATCTCTTGGATGGTCTTCTTGAACAGCTGCTTGTTTCTAGGGACTGTGATGGGCTGTGTAATTTGTTAGCCCTGTGTGTGTCTGCATACACCCATGCACAGAAGGGCATGGATGGGCAAATATAACACATCCACTGCTGAGAAGAGGATCTGGAAAAAAATCAGATCTCAGCATCCAACTAGAGTAAGTTACATAGCTATTGATGCAACCCCTTCCATCCATCACAGACCTTCAAAGCATTTTAAGGCATTAGTATTTTCAATCCCATCTTAAATAGCTTCAAGAGTTGCACCAAGTCCGGCCTATGTCTGCAAGGCTTGATGAGAATAACCACGTTTTCACTCTCCTTTCAGATTCTCTCAAACTCTGCACTTGTGTATTGCTCTATTTTATCTACATGTTGATCAGTAATGAACAGAAAGATTTCACTCCGTTTTTGCACTGTGCAGTGGCAGATCTAATCCCCATGCCCCTCCCTTCTCTGATTTATGAGAGCAGACCAACCCTGCAACCTTCTCCTTTTAACTCTGCACCTGCACATCATGGCTAACAGCTTTAGCTGCTTTCCTGCAGTAACTCACAGAATCTCTTTCCTAGGCAGCCACGCCTTTACATTAGCAGATATTTCCTCTACTGGTGCTTTGCTTTCTGGCTCATTTTTTTGATTACCCTCAGCCTTTCCCCAGATGCTGAAATGATCTAAATATTATGGTAATAGACTGTGCTGTGTTTGGGGTGTGTTTCACTCCTAAGACAGCATCACATTTGGCTTCTCTGCTCTCCTTCCCTTTAGCTCCACCATTGCTGTTAAGAAAAGCAATCCTACAGCTGAGGTGCAGTGAACATACCCAGGGAAACTCCACTGGAAACTTCTTTTCCATCAGCAGTAGTTCTACTCTTACTTACCTTCTGACTTGCTTTTGTAAGATTTTTTTTTAACTGGGGCACTTTTTGTGTCCCTGATCTGGGCTCAAGACCCTGATTATGTGCTCTTTAAATGACCTCTGAGAAAAAGAGAGATTATCTATATATCTAATCTATCTATCTATCTATCTATCTATCTATCTATCTATCTATCTCTGTCTCTCATCATCTCTCTCTCTGTCTCTATTTCTATCATCTCTATCTCTACCTATCTCTATCTGTCTCTATCATCTCTATCTCTCCATCTCCATCTATCTCTATCTCTATCTCTATCTCTATCATCTCTATCATCTCTATCTATCTCTATCTCTATCTCTATCTCTATCTCTATCTCTATCTCTATCATCTCTATCTATCTCTCTCATTATCATATCATCTTTTTCTACCTCTATCTCTTTATGTCTATCTCTAATGGATATCCTCTGTATCTTTCTCTCTCAGTTATACCAGGGCCCAGCACAGCTGGTGAATTACACATCTGAGTTAAGGGATTGCCTTCATGATCTGCTACAAGAGCTCATGTCCCAGCACCTCCTTGGCTGAAGCAGACTATGGCTCAAGGAGAATTTGGCCCTGAAATGCAAGTCATGCCTTTTCCAAGGTGGTCTTACTCCCAGGTGGAGGCTCTGATTTTCTTTGATATCTGAAAGCTAGAACAGCAGGGAGACATTTGTACTTAAAAACCTCAGACTAGAAAAGGGATCTGGTATGAGGAATTCCTTTATTTTATAACAGGAAAAGGAAAGAGAACAGCTGAGCACAGCTCTCCACTTAGCACTCATCTCAACTATACAGTATCTTCTTTTCAAGTTGGCCACTTAGGTAGGAGAAATTGGAAGAAAATCAGCCACTTCCAGCCACAACACAGAGCCAGGCCCATTTGTGCTCCATTTGTTCTCTGAGAGAAGCAAATAATATGGGGTTTGACCATGGAATTAGGTGTTTAGTGAAAAAAAAAACAACCACTATTACTTCTGCACAAGAATGAAAGCTGGGACAAAAGCCTCAATGCATCTTCAAACAAGAAGGGAACAGAGCTGAGGTGAGTCCTTAGGCTGGGAAATTTCCTGGCGTTGTTTTTACAGTTAGTGGTCAAGCTCAACTGCAGTCACAATGTGATCCAGACACTGCAGATGCCTGCTGTCTCCCACATCTTGCTATCACATCCTTAACCTTCAGCTCAGGTGTGAGCTTTGTGCCTGCTTTCAGGTGGATGCAGACAGACTTACTGGGGAAACCCTGTGTAGATGTAAAATTACCTTATATCACAGATATGAAAGGGAGGCATTGGTGTACACTGGCAGAGTATTTTTCTCCAACTTGCTAAGCTGAAGCAAGATTGTAGGAGGCAAGGAATCCAATATGTGGAAATAATAGTGATTAGAAGCTGTTTTATAGCTAAAGCATGCTTTTCTCACTCAGAACAAATTGTGGAAGCAATTGTTCACACACCCAATATGCAATTAAAAATGATCTAAACCAAGTGATGTATCTCTGCATTGCAATCATTATTGCTAATGCATTTTACTGGGTATTCAAAATCAGCAATGTGTGACAGACTTGCTGGGTTTTTATGCTCTGTGATCATTATTGTAAAAGATGCTGTTTGAGAAAGAAAATTCTGGATTCATCCCCTCTGAAGTCAGATGTAGACATTAGGAAGCCCTAGGGGGGTCTTTATCATAGCATGAAACAATGGCTTTGGTTGGAATGGACCTTCAAAACCATCTCTTTCCAAACCTCTGCCATGGGCAGGCACACCTTCCACTAGACCAGGGTGCTCCAAGTCCTGTCTGACCAGGCCCTGTGCCAGGACCCCCTCACCCTCACAGCAAAGAATTTCTTCCCAATATCTTATCTAACCCTGCCCTCTGGTAGTTTAAAGGCATTATTCCTTGACCTTTTATTCTCTCTTGAAAAGAAAGGCAGCCTAGCATTTCACCATTAAGCCTCTTGATATCAGTCAGATTAATACTTGTGATCAGAGTGCACTGACAAAATGCCCCAAAACTCCACTGTAATCATCCCTTTACTACCTGCAGATCCACTGAACCTCTGGGATGAGGCAGCCCACTGGGTTTATTTCTCCTTTAGATGTACTTCAAATCCTACTGAGGCCAGCCAGGGACTTCTCACTGAATCAGGCCACCTGCCTCATTCTCTATCAGCAATTCACTGCCTGCAAGGAGTGAATCAATCAGTCCAAGAAACCTGGATTCAATTACTGGTTCTGCCACTAGCTTTCTCAGTAGGTTTATGGCCTCTATTTCTCTTCTAATTCTTGTTCACTTTGGCTTATCCTCGTGGCACCAAAGCAACATCACTCTCCACTGGGATACTGAGATGCTTTTGCACTGCAGATACATTCCAAAGGAAAACACATATAATTAAATGATGTAACGTTCTCATTTCTCCTTAGTTCCTCATGTTAAATAGCTTCATACTTCATTCCAGAAGAGGCAGAATGGATACCCTGACTTGCAGCAAGTGACCATATAACCCAGAATCTTCAATGGGAATGTAAACAGTATAAACACATTTGATTCTACCCTTGATCTGACCATTTTCTGCATAGGAAACTTAATGCCTTAAGTATGTCCAGTAACAAATCTCCAATGGATCTCTCTTCCAAGGACTCATCTCATGCCCATAGTCATGTTTTGTGTCTACCACATCATCTCTTGAGGAGATCCATGGGTTAACTGCTCACTCCATGGACCCACATATGGCTGGTGAAACTCACTGGTGAAGTTCCTGAGTCAGCCTGTCCAGTGTTGCAAAGTTTGCAATAATCAGCCCAGGTAAGCATTTCAGCCAAGTGAGCATGCTGTCGGGAGTTCAAACTTGGTGTATCTTAATGCCTAACACTCAGGTCTTCAAACACTTCTATGAGCTGGTGCCTCATGCCCCTTTCCCTGTAAAATGTCAGCCAGGCCCATGGCTGCAACCTGGCTCTGGCTTGAAGCAATGCAGATCATAGCCTGAAAAGCAGCTAAGAATAAAAGGTTCTCAGATTGTCTGCCAGGGCCTCAAGAAATGAGATAGAGTTCTACTCCTAAAATGTCAAAGGTATGTCAGTGTAAAGATGAAAAAAAAGGAAAAAAAAAAAAGTTTGAAAAGAGGTTTTACTGGCAGCCAGGAAAATGTAACTCCTTTTACTTAATTTTTCTCTGCCTCTTTCTGAGCTTGAAGCTTTGTTTCAGTGGAGGAAAAACAATGTGGAAAAGGGTTAAAAGGGAGTGAGAGCAAATGAGTGTATATTTGCTTTGTATCAAAGAATCATACTCATCAAGTGATGAAGTCCTTGCAAGTCTTCCACACCCTTCCCCATATCCTGTATCTGAAATTCCTTCATCTCTCCTCGTTCAGCAGCCAGGACAGCAGCTGCTTGCTGTGCTCAGCTGTCTCACAGGTACAATCCTGCCTGCTCTGAGTGATGCAGCTGAGGAGATGATTTTTGGTTTCATGGCACTTCTTTCAGTTCTGGGCATGTTTCAAGAGACTAAGAGACTCCAAACTTTGACTGACTCAAGCACTTCAGGGCAGAGGGGTAAAGGTAAGGGAAAGGTTACCCAAATGGACATAATCAGATGATTGCTGCAGAGCTGGAGCAGAAATGATGCAGCACATACTTCTGCACTGCTCCTTGGAGCCCCAGGCAGAGGCTGGACACATTGAATTGTCTTTATCCCCTGAAAAGAACCTCCATGGATTTTCACAGACCAGCACATCTCAGAGCTCCCCTCCTTTTCCCCTGGCTTCGCCACCATTCTCAGTGCCCAGCCATAGTGACATCCCAACAAGGGTGACATCCCCTGATCCCCCCACCACCACCCACCATCCAACTCAGCCAACAAAGAGGTTTTTCTTCCTGCCACCTGAGCTCAAGGCACAGCCACTTGGCACAGGGCCAGCAAGGCTTCTCCCATCACCAGATCCCCATTGGTTTTTCTTGCTCCAAGGGCCCCTGTCTGGCTCTTCTCCACTAATGTTCTCTGTGTCATTCCAAAACAATCAGCCAGCAGCAGTGCTTATGTCTAGTGAGAGCAGTGGGTCAAGAGTGTATCCAAGCAGAATGTGGTGTAAATAACTGACTCCATCTGCTTTGGGTCAGAACAGCTTCAACTCATCAGAGGGAACCAAAGAGCCTCCAGGGGTGGTGGAGGGACTTTCTGAATCCATCTATGGAGCTGGCACTGGGAGAAGCCAAACATGCTCTTAGTGTTTATGCTGTCAGGCTATGAGGTATTCATCTTCATCCCAAAACACATTCCTCACAGAACACTTCTGGGCCTCAAACTCTGTCATTGGGAGAGCTAGGGAAATGAAAACTGCGAGGATAATGCTGAGCTGTCAAGCCTCATGTACAGCAGCAACTGCTCCCATGCCTGGGATCCCTCCTGAGAGCTATCAGGACATGGCACTGTGCTGCTTGGTTTTCATTGTGCCACAGTGATGTAAAATGAAGGATTATATCCCTATCCACTTTTACTTTGCTGCCATATGGGGAAGGTGCAGGGAAGCAAAGGGGTTGTTGCAAATCCAAGCTGGAAATTTTCTTCCTTGGGTCCTCTCCAGCAGGCTCAAAACCTTTAGAGCAATGAATGGTCAGCATTCATTGAGAAAGGAATGCTGGTGATCAGGACAGGTAGGTACCAAACAGAGATCTAAGCAGAACTATCCCAGAGATCTAGCAGAACTGCCCTTGGCACTGAGCCAAGACACAGTCTTAGGAGGTCTGCAAAACAGCACAGACAGTCCAAGTGTTTAAAGCCTTGTCTTGGTATGTCATGTATGGGAGAGAGCAGGGAAGTGACAGCAGGTAGTGTCACCCCCTCTAGCTCCACTTACACATCAGGAGGTGTTTTCACCAGGCTGTAAAGGGTCCAAGCCAAAGCAGATACGAAATACTGCCAGGCTCTGGCACAGGCTGCCCGGGACAGGGGTGCAGTCTCTTTATCCCTGGAAGTGTTCAAAAGCTGTGCAGATGTGGGACTTGTGGCACTCAAACACTTGTGGTGTTTGAGTGGTGTCTTTGGGAGTGCAGGGTTAATAGTTGGATTTGATGATCTTAGAGGTCTTTTCCAATATAAGTTATATTCTATGATTCTATGTCAACTTCAGCAAAGTTGATTCAAGCTATCTTGGGGAGCAATGCCAGGAAAATCCCATGTTCAGAGGTTTAGCCTCATCTGCGATTGGTGGTATTATCCCAAATATTACTGTGGATTTTACATTTGGGGAGGGGTTCTTCATTCCTTTACTGTTTGTTCCCACATTTTTCTCTGTCAGACAAGGTCAGCAGAACCTGGTAGAGATGTGCCTACAAGGCTATAAGTGAAACTTTGTAGTATGCATCACAATTTGTCTTGAACAAAGCTGAGGACAGCTGGGATTTCCATGTCACTTGGGACCCAGGACTTCAAATTTGGCTTTGTTGGACTAATAACTGGGCAGCACCCTGAAAAGTCCCAGATATATTATTGACTCATGTTTATCCTCTTAAAAGTGCAAGCAGACTGTAAGGTTTCATCTTGTTTGTTTTCAAGCTACCATAAAAAGCAGGACAGTGCAGCACACAGAAGCTGCAGATCCTGAAATGCAAAATTCTTCACCTCATTCTAACACTGGCTTTAATGGGATACTGCTTCTTCTTCATGACTTTGCCATTTTTTTCATTCCTTCCCACCTGCCACCTACAGTATATAATATTTATTCTTTCTTATCCTGCTGTTGATCTTCTGAGTCTTTAAAGATTTTCTGATGTAGAATATAGTGCTGGGAATTTGAGGGATGAGCCTACACCTGGTCTGCAAACAGCTAGAGTGGCATCACTCTCTTTTGCTTCTCCTCCCCTGGCCTGACTCTCTCTATGCCTCTTTGCCAGAAGCACACTGGGGATGAGATGTGCCACCTTTGCTCTGATTCCCCCTGCACACTCAGCCAGGCTGTGCACAATGACCAGGATCACTCAGAGGGCACACTGGGGGTACCCACTGGGGGTACCCATCTCACTGAATGTGTCTTACCCTGGCAAGGATCAGAGAGGCTTCTAAGAGCCTGTTGACTTTGGCCTGTGCTAAAAGAGCTGCAGCCCATCACTCTTCTGCTGGTGGCCAGATGAGAAATGGGGGTTATACTTTTTTTATGCTCTGTTTTAAAAGAAATGGCAGAAGGGGATTTACCTCTTTAGAATTTTATTTTTCTGCCAAGACAAGCCTTCTCTTTGCAGCCTAGTTCCCTGCAGACACCATCTCCAGATGACCTGAAGCAGATCTCTCTTTTCCCCCTCATGTTCAGGACTGATCATTCTCTTTCTGAGATGGAGGAGAGAAGTGGCATTTTCTCTGTTCTGTATCCCCTCTACATGAAGTTGTGAGCACAGCAGGAATTAATGCAGGTGGCTGGGTGAGCTCATGAGAAGTTTCCATGGAAGCTGTGGCATTAAATCCCTCCATCCTTTGATGGCATCCCTAAACCCTCACACTTCTGCTGGGAGCCTAATGAAATCAGAAAGAAAGCAGCAGCCTGTATGTGGAGAAGGAATTCAAGACATTAACTGAAGGGCAGATTAAGGTTATGTGGACCCCAGATCCATGCAAATATTGCCCCACAAGAAGAAAAACTTACCTGTCTCACAGGATTTTCTCTTTTCCCCCCAAGAGAAATGTAATCACCAAAGCTGTACTGTTAGGAGCTTAATACCTGAACCACAGGGTGAATTATGGTTGGTTTAGATCATCTGATTGTCAGATCTGCTGGGTCTGCTCCAGCTCCATGTACCCCACTGTTTAAAGGGTTGGTCTGCAGAGAGCCCTTTGCACAGAAGAATTTCTTACCATGAAGATGGTGAAACAGAGACAGAGATTGCCCAGGGAGGTGGTAGATGCTCCATCCCTGGAAAAATTCAAGGCCAGGTTGGACAAATCTCTGAGCAGCCTGGTCTAGTGAAAGATGGCCCTGTTTATTGCCATGGAGTTTAGTCTAGATGGTTTTAAAAGTTTCTTCCAGCCCAATCCATTCTATGAATCTATGATCCCAAAAGGCTAAGTAAGGATACATCTGCCCATGTCTAGGGGATAAAAATATATTAAATTAGTAGGTCATGCTGCAAAGGAAACTGTTGTTGGCTTTTTTCCTTCTTTCTCTTCCTCTTTCAATTGGGTTCCACACAGCCTGTTGTTGCTCTCCACATAAAACCTACTTTCATAATGTTTCATGAAGTGTTTTCTCCACCCCACCAGTGATTTCCAGTTGTTCAGGATATGGACTCTGTTCCTGGGAGCACTGTGCCTGCGAGGTTATAGCTCTGGATGCATTTGGCGAATGGAACACACAAATGATTCTCACCTGCAGAAACAGGATGTGATAAAAGACATGCCACTTGTCACCTGCAAACTTGTGATCCAGATATCACAGAAACCTGCAAAAGTTTGGAACAGTCTTCTTTGCAGCTGTCAGCTGCCTTTGTAATCTCCTATACCTACAGTTTTTCTCTCACTAGCCTGGAGCATTGGGAGAATTCTGACCTGCATCTGAACATCCTCGTCTGGGCTCAAGTCACACTGCAAATTCTGGTTCTGTTGGCAGTTGAGCCATTTGGTTTTAGGCAGGTAATGAGTTAACTTTCTGGTGTGCTGTGTTGTAACATAATAACTCTTTTCTTTTTCTTTTATTTTTTTATTTTTTCTTCCCTTTTCCCCTTCCCTTCCCTTCCCTTCCCTTCCCTTCCCTTCCCTTCCCTTCCCTTCCCTTCCCTTCCCTTCCCTTCCCTTCCCTTCCCTTCCCCTTTTGTAGCCGTACAACCAATCTTACATGTTAAAAAAAAAGAAAAAGAAGAATAAAAAAATAATCCTGAAATGGCTCCTTTGCAGGGAAGGGACAGAAATGATAACCACTCTTACAGAGCCATGAGCCATCAGCACCAAGCAATAAGTTCCAGGCAGAGGAGCCTAAAAGAATAGAAAGAAATAAAGAAAAAGTCCAGCCTACAATAGTCCAGGGGCTTGTAAATAAATGATAAAGCAAATCTGAGAGAGAGATCCCACAACTAAAGAATAACATCTGATGCTGGTTGTGTCAAGAGTTCCCAGGGAAAGAACACTAGCTACCTTTGCAAAGCTGGGTGTGCTGCTGGTTGCACCTCCCAGAATCCCAGCTCTGGTCCAGGGTATGCTGGAGCAACCTTGCATGCAGGGGGGCTTGTGCTGCTCCCACACCAGCTGCTGCAGCCCCCAAACCATCAGGCTCTGTGAGTTGTGGTGGTGCCTCAAACCCTGCAAACAGCTGAACCACATTCCCACCTGAAGGCATCACTGAATCTGTCTCTCCCTCATAGGTTTTGATGTTCAGTCTCATATCATGGCAGGATGTGGTTTTGTTTCCATCTGTTTATTATGGTGTCTGCTCTGTGGTGAAAAGGAGCTGGGTCTTCAGCTTATGGATGTGGCCCAACAATTTTTAAAAGAGAGATCTGATTCCTTTTAAACTTTATTTTAACATTATGCAACTTCCCGTTGGCATCATTAAAGACAGCCTTGAAACACTCAGCTGTGTTTTAAACACAGCTTTTTCTCAGGATAATGAAGATGGTTGAGAAGCCTCAAGGACATGTCAGCTCTAATTATATCAAAGGGATGAAATATCAACACCGACGAGCAAGATTATCTTACTCCTCACTAGTACCTTCCACCTGCAGACAGCTCTGTTGCAAACAGATCTGACTGCTGACTGGATTTGCAAGGTAGCCTTTAGAAAGTTCCTTTAGTACTTCCAAAGGAGCCTTTAGAAAGTTCCTTAATACTTCCAAAGTAGTCTTTAGAAGTTCCCCTTCTAAAAGTGCAAAAAACAAAGGTACAAAGTCAGCATTGCATAAATTTGTCCTTGTTTCTCTAGCTCTGAGTGGCAAAGGTTGCACAGACTTGAGCAGCACAGGGTCAGACATGGAGGGAGAACCAGAGGCTGGAGGGTCCTTGGCATTTTCTCCTTTCATTGCCTGGTCTGTCTCAGTGGTTTCATCCCATGAGGCTGTCTGTCCTCAGAATCAAAACTACCACTGCAATATTATATTTTTAAAAATTTTTGTTTGTCACAGTATTTCTGTCCCAACCCAGAAGCAGCATGAATGGGGTGTGTTCAGCCTCAGCACTGGAAGGAATTGACATGAGCTGGAGGGTCCTGTCTTCACTGGATGGGGCTTCACATTGCTCTCTGAGAGTATCCAGAAGAGCAAAATTTCATCCACCAAAATAAAAGCTAAATTAATGACCCTCACTTGCATCCCTTCTAGAAGGAAATTCACATGCACACAAACTCTCTGAGAATGGTGTTTTCCATCTACCTCTCCATCCAGTTATAACTGACTAAACTGCTTTATATACCCTTGGATTCTGGCCCAGAAAATGTGATGTTTCTTAAAATGATTGTGTATATATATATATACACACACTAGTTTATACCAGCCAATACCTTCTGAAATGTAGGTGGCCAGAAACTGGCTGATTTTTTCCTACTACATATTTTGAAAATGAGTTGACATTCGTATATAAATTCTGCATAAGCTTCATGAAGTCTTAGTACCAATAGTGAAAGGGAATATCAACAACTGCTTAGCTGCTAATATGGGCTGGAGATAATAAGGAAGGTGGCTGGGCAATTTGTATTTCCAGGAAATTTTCCCAATTATACAAAAACGGAAGGGCTTGGGAAAAAAAGAAATCTTCATTATTTTCACGGAAAGTAGGTACTCTGAAAGGAAATTTGAAAATGGATGTATAGGGTCCTAATTAACTTTAATATTTCCTGTGTAAAGTCTTAAAGTTAAAGATTGATTTTCACAATAAACATTACAAGCATAATGGCATGGAGGTATGATCAACGATCACGTACCAGATGGAGAGCTATGGATAAAGAACTGCTGCTCTTATACTGAGTTTTGTCTTCTTTTTCTTCTCAGGCAAACCTGCATTAGTTTGAGAGAAAGGGATCAGATCTGAGGCGTGCAGTAAGAAAGACTCCAACTACTAAAGCATGAATAAAAATGAAAGAATTTGGCCCAAAACCAAACTCAGTTAGGAATAGAAAACATATGTATCAAATATAATTGAAATTTCAAGGAGATTTCTGATACACAAATTGCATTTATAATTTAGTCCCAGCATCATAAATTGAGTAATCATAAAGACTTAGTCAAAACTTTTATTTTCACAACCAAAGGAAGTGTAGTTTTCACTGAAATGAAAACTACTTTCAGAGTCCTGACTGCAGCACAATCACAAGTTAAAACTAAACAGGCACATTTAGACAATGTCCAGGGTCTGTGTGTCTGTGCCTTCATGGGAAAGAATATTTTGACCTTTTTTTTGCATAATTTTCTATGGGACAAGCACTTGTTTCACACACACACAAAAAAATGTACACTAAGGACTCTTAAAAGTTGGATTTCAAATTAAATTGGGTGGTTCTCTTGAACTCAATCTTTTTTGAGGGAATAGATTTTTTTTTTTCCTGGTGCAATTTTGTGTGTGTTTGCATGTTCAGATTTCAGGAAGTAGAAACTAACAAAATAAAAAGCCATTTCTTCAAAGCAGAAAAATAAGTTCTCACTCCTAATTTTCACCCAAAACATGGGTCATAGAATCATAGATTCCCAGAATAGTTTGGTTTGGAAGGAGCCTTAAAGATCACCTCATTCCCCCCCTGCTATGAGCAGGGACACCTTCCACTAGACCTGGTTGCTGCAAGCCTTGTCCTATCTTCCCCTGAACACTTCCAGGCACGGGGCAGCCACAGCTTCTCTGGGCAACCTGTGCCAGGGCCTCAGCACCCTCACAGTCAGGAATTTCTGCCCAATATCCCATCTAACCTCACCCTCTGGCAGTGGGAATCCATTCTCCCTTGTCCTGTCCCTCCAGGCCCTTGTACAAGGTCTCTCTCCAGCTCTCTTGCAGCTCTTTTAGGCACTGCCAGGGGCTCTAAGAATGATTTATCACAGAATGACAAATGCCTTAGAGAGAAATCCTGTTTTCTGACTGCCTTCTCCCTTTAGGAGCAAGCAATTTGGGATGGAGCAACAAAAGCCATGGCAGAAAATGGGTAGGCAGTTGGAGCAGAGCCATCACTCAACACTCCCTTGGGAACTACCAGGAACTGAGGATCAGTGTCTGTCCCTGATTTCACTTTTTCTGGACTAAGAGTGTTTGCAAACACATCCCCATGTTTCTGAATTTATTTCACAATAGCTTTTGCCACAGTATGTGTTCCCTGTAGGAATAATTGTTTGTGCTCCTGGGTGCTTGCAGCAGGATGTATTTTTCCTTCTGCTGTCATGTGAGTCCCTGATCCCCCCCCACCCCTTTACAGCTGCTGCTTGTGACTTTAACACCTTCTCTTTGGGGTTTGGAGAAGAATATCTTTTTCCCCAGATCCATCCAGCCTGGTAAGAACACTTGATTGTTTCTGGAGAAGATTGGTGTGTGCATGCATTGGGGCTCACTGATACTACAGCTCATCATCAGCTGTGCCCAGGACACTGAGCCACCCCAGGGATGCTGCACTTGTTATCATCCCAACAGTGTCCTGCTGGGCAAAAGGGGCCCTTCCTTCACTCAGGACATTTTTATGGTACATCTGATAGACTGACTTTCCTAAAATGACCCAGGTTCATGCAGCACCTGCTTTCCTGCCCATTGCGTTCTAGGACATCTCTCTACATCTCTTTTGGCTTTTGTTGGGATAAGTGTGTAAAATGACATCTCCACCTCATCCCAACTCATCCCACCCCCTCCAACATGGGAGCAAAGGCAGTGGTTGGGCAAGCCAAGAGCATGAACCTCCTCACAAGAGAAGAGGACTCAAAAGGAAAAGCAGTGGAAATGTATATTGCTCCCAGTGAGCTTAGGCAATATTTAGAACTCAACAATGGAAACGGACTCCTTATGAAAATCTCCAAAGCACTTAAAAATCTCCTCTCTGCACTACATACTCTGAAGTGCAAAACAATGGAAATTCTGTTGCTATGTGTTCCCCTACAAATGAGCCCTGGAAAGCATCGACTCCTTCCTGTAGGCTTCTGCCATCATCCCTTCCCTGCTAATATCTGCATCTGCTTCCAGATCTGTAATCACATTTCTTTAACTGAGTGGTGAAGCAGGATTTATGTGACTCCGTTTAGATTTTTTTGCTTTGCAAGAAGGAGATAGATATTTCAAATTAGAATGAGATTCTGATCTAAGAGAGCATCTAGTATCTAATATGTGCCTGGCTATAGGTGATAATTTGAGTTTATGGAGCCTCTGTAATTACATTTTATATGTGTGCATTTTTGTGGTTGCCAGTTAACTGCAAAGTGATTACACGAATATTTATTCTTGGCAGGGTTAGACCCTGCTAATACACAGGATAAGCATCATTTTTTCCTCCTTTTAATTCTTTGTGCTAATATCTGGGACTTATATTAGGATAAAGGCACCTCACCTGTGGTATTCACTTACTCTTTGAACAGAGAGAGACATAATTCTCTCTCACAGGATTTCTCACTGCCTGCCCCAGGAGAAATCCTGGGAGAGAGAATTATGTCTCTTCTGTTCAAAGAGTATGTGAATACCACACTCACCAGCAAAAAAAACCCCCACTAATGCCATGCTTCTTATCTGAGGCATCAGTTTGCACAGTGCTGAAACACAACACTTGTATTTTGAAATACAAATACTTTTCTATGTGATAGTTTATATACCATTCTTGAAGGCTGTGCAATGTACCAAGTTGGATCTTTTCTGCCAAACCTATAAACCTTTTTGTATGTGTCTGCACGTGTGTGGGCACACCAGTGGTTTAACCAGCTTCTGTTGGGTACTATAAATACAAAAATGGGTGGAGACATGAGCAAGTCACAGAGGCAAGGGTGTGTGAAACTGAAGGGTATCATACTGCCCACACCCATGCCCTGAACACATGGTAAGTGTGAGGTAATAGGAGGCAAAATCACGCCTCCTATTAATGAGAAAGAGCAGAGGCCCCTCACTTTCTCCAGGGTAGGGGGGGATGTGCCCTGCTGTTTCACAGACCAGCCCATGCCCTAACTAAAGCCATCACTATTGCTCTGCAGGTCCCCAGCTGGCATCAGTGCGGAGGCACATCCTTGGATAATTACATCAATCTGAGGATTGGATGGACCTTTGGGTACCTGATTTCTGCTCACCCTAAATGTGCTAATGGCAGAGCAAGGACACTTCAGAGAAGGGAGGGTCTGAAGAGGGCCCTTCTGCCTGGCTGCCACCCATCTGAGTGACCATCAGGTGGCTGCTGGAATGTGTTGAGAGCAAGGACATGATGCCCCAAGGCTGTCACCTCCCTCCCTACTAATTCTCATCAGATTGTGAGACTCAAACCATCTAGCTTACCCCTTCAGTTGGGGGTTTTCCTCCACAGATCCCCTCTTCTGGGAACGTATTTTGGGAACACTGCAAAAATTACCCTCCCCCAAAAAAGCCACTCACATGTTGACCTGCCCTCTGCCTCCCAGTGCCACCACTGCTGGGTATCTACTAAGAGTCACAGAAGGCAGAAAAGGACAGAGAAGGGAAAATTGAAGAGAGCAACACTGGAGGGAACCATCAGATTAGGTGCTCATCATTAAAAAAAAGCTCATCCACCACCCAATCTGGTCTCCTTCCTGGAGTTAACATTGCCCAAGTACTATGTGAGTTCAGTGAGAGTTTCTGTTAGTCATGAACCTGATTTTTTTCTGAGCATCCCTTTACTGAATATGATCACAGTCCCTTAAGTCAGGAAAAACAAGCCAACTGTGTTCTCAGGTCAGGAGTGAAGGGAATGGTGATTAATCAAGTCTGGGAAGCAATTACCCCAGATCTGACACTGTGGCAGCAGAACCCATCCAGATACTACACATGCATCATGTACATTCACATTGTCATCATAACCCAGGCTTAATCACTCCAAGCTTATACAAGGATTTGGTGGCCAGTGATTTCAGAAATTATTTTTATTTTGCCAATTTTTGTGAGCAGGCTGCAGTTTGTGTGTGAAAATGATCTCTTGCAAAACACGGATCTGCAAAATGAGCAATGGGGCTGAATGCCTGGGATCTGATTTATTTCTTTGGTCTCTGCATGGAGCTTTCAGAGTGTGGAAACTTGCACCAAAGAAGGAGGAAATTATTTGAAGGAAGTCTGCTTTCAAGAAAAAAAGAAATGATTTGCTGAATGTTTTAGATAATGTCAATGTTCTCAAATTTAAGGCAAGAAAAGAAACCTTTTCTAGCAGCACAGCTGAGAGCAGGAGCCATCTCTTTGATCTCTGCCTGAACACAGTGGGGTGATGCCCATGAATTACGAGCAAATGTAATGCACTGTCATTCTTAAATAAAAACACACTAGCTAATTAAATTGAGACCCTCCTCCCCCAGTGACCAAGTGATTGGTTTGCAGGTTTGGAGATTTCTATCCTGCAATGCTCTTCAGCTTGGGGTAAGTCACTTAACCTCTGTGTTTCCCAGTCCTCCTCCCCATAGCCCCTGTCTACCGATGAAAAATTAAGCATGATTTACACAGAGCGGTATGAATGTACTTTCTTCATCCCTCAGAACTTGTACTCTGACATTAATCAGACCTGCCCTCCCTGACAGAGCATATGGTTTTAACCTCCTCAAGCCCTCTGTCAGCCAGGCTGCTCTCTGGGCTGGCTGCTCCAAGGGTGCTTGTTGGTCATCATGCAGTCAAAGGTTTGGAGACCCAGCTTCCCAGGGGAAGAAATCCTGGTGAAGGGATTTTTCAGAAAATATGACGGTGACAATGGGGCAGCTAGAACTTCCCATAAAGAGCATCTACTTGTCCAGGATCTTCATATAAGAAATATTTACACCACTAATGACCCTAACTCATCCTGGATGTATCAGAACAGCTCATGCATATCTGGCCATGTGATGACCAGCAGCACCCTGGAAGCCACAGCTTTAAGTAGGCTGCTGAATGTCTGGATCTCCAGCAGATCATTTATAAAAGTGGTAGATCATCATTTATAAAGGAACCCCACAAAACAGGGAGAGTAGTATCTTGATCATGGAATGAGCAAATTACCTCAGCAAGCAACAGAATAAGAGATCATACACACAGCAGCTGAATGATAGATTAGCAGTGAGACAACAGATAACAAGTAAAACAGACAGAACAAAGAGCAGGTTAAAAGCATCTACCCATGAAATTAATGAAGGGGGAGCTGTCCAAGGCTGGGTTTTGCCATTGTAGTTGTACCAAGCTGGCTTGTAAAAGCTGACTACACACCAAAACTCATGCAGTTTCTAGGCACAGGAAATGCCTTTTCACCTGTGAAAACATTACCCTGTTGGACGGAGAACTGGAGTTTCCCTATGGAAGAAGCCTGTCCTCAAGCTCTGGTAAGCTCTAAAGGGCAAGGTCAAATTTCAATGTCAACCCAAGAGGCTTCTATAAAATGCTCTTGGTCCACATTCAAATCACAGGTTTTCAGCAGCTGATATTTTTATGTTTTGTTCCCAGCAGCTTCTGTGAAGCCAAGACACTACAATGATAGATGACTTTTAATCACAGAAAGCCATTCCAGTTTGTAGGAGCCTTGAGGCCAACCTGACCCACTTATTGAGCAGTCTCAGCGCAAGAACCCTGGATTCTAAAGGACATGAGACTTGCTTGGTTTGGACTGTGGCTGCTCTAGGATCTCACTGGTCACTGGTGAAACTTTCAGTAAGTTATTCAGGCTTCATCTTCATAGAGATCTGTCTTTTCTCCATGGGTTCAGGAGAAGTTCCAGAGCAGCTAGTATCCTAAAGCAAATCCCTCATTTAGGTTGGATGCTCCTCTGTGTCAGTGAATGCACACTACCAATTTCCAATACTCTCCTTAGCCTCCCTGGGTGCTTGGATAAAATGCAATGTCAAATGCTCTTTAGAAATAAATGGGATTTCAATGGAATAGCTCAGGAGTACCTCAGGAAACTAAATTTAAATGGAATAGCTCAGAAATGGAATAGCTCAGAAATGGAATAGAAATTTAAATGGAATAGCTCAGAAATGGAATAGCTCAGGAGTACCTCAGGAAACTAAATTCCTTGGAAATCTGAGATAACTAATTGCAATTTCCCATGTTACATTTTGGGCCAATACTTTTCTTCTCATCACTGGGCACATCCAAGGAGAGTCCATTATCTCTCTCCTCTGCACCTTTCCAACAGGGACAGGTTGATGCCAAGAGCAATAAAATTCTCCTT